>NC_057834.1:68998412-69314070 GCF_910594005.1 Cervus elaphus | reverse complement strand
AGGAAAGACCGGCATAAAGAACACTATCATCAAAATAGAGTGTCATGCAAGAGAAATGATGTCTTTAGTTGGAGAGATAAGGCAGGTCTTCCTAAACATGAACAAGGTCCTAAGGCATGTTCAGGGTCTGGACATTATGGCATACAGAGAAAAGACATTGCAAACGATGAGATAATGTGTGCAAAGAAGAAAGAGGAAAATAGAGAGCATGTAAACACAGACAACAAAGCTTCCCTGGTGGTTCAGATGGTAAAATATCCACCTATAATGCAGGAGACCTGGGTTCAATCCCTGAGTCAGGAAGATCCCCTGGAGGAGGGCATAGCAATCCACTTGAGTATTCTTGCCTGGAGAATTCCATGGACAGAGGAGCCTGGCAGGCTACAGTACATGGGGTTGCATAGAGTTGGACATGACTGAGTGACTAACAAAACACAGACAAAAACCTATCTGGGGCCCAGGTTTATGAATGAGAACAATGTTGTAGTATGCGAGAGGGAACCTGGGTCTAGATAGTGGAGATCCTTCAATGCTAAGCTACAGAGTTAGATTTTTGGTTGACAAAGGGGACAACTGAAGCTTATGAGCAGAGCTATAAATCTCTCATCGTCTGGCTTCATCATTCTATATAATATTTCTGTATCTTACTTTTTTCCTACAAAGCCACAGAAATACTTCTCATTTTGTTCCTTTCCTTATTATTTTATGACATAGTCACTGATTCCTCTAAATGCCCCACTTGAAGGCTGCCGGAAAGGTCATTGTCATTTTCCCCCACCCCCATTAAGCTTTATGACTCACATCAGGTTAAAAAATCTCAATAATTAGCATCTTTTGCAGTTTCTTACTGGCATCCGTCCAATTCCAATTTACCTGCTACACATTTTCCTGGTCCTTATGAGAACTCTGACTCCAACTTTTCCATTTCTGGAGTCATTTCCTTGTCTTGTATACCTCTGTGTCGTCTGTCTTTTGAAACACTAACTTGTGGCCAAGCTCCCTTGAACACTGGATTATGGAAAAGGCATATTAGATGGAAGCTATTAGGCTCACCCACATGATGCTATATATTGTAATAATAACCTTGTCTGTATAGCTGATTTTGGATGAACAATGCATATAGTAGTAGGGATTTAGTAAGTGCTTAGTGAATGAATGAATGGAATGACTGTTGATTCATGTTGGAATACATGCTTCTTAGGAATAAGAATTAGTTTTTCTACTCTACACCCTCCTACACTCTCACTGGTACAGACAACTCAATAAAAGCTAATTAAATGAATGTAATTAATCCTTTCAGAAAAAGGAAGAATCCCAAGGAGGTGCAAAAGAGAATAAATTTTCTCACCTCCAAATACACAGAGCTTCATATATGGTATTTAAGATAATACAGAAACATACTCTTTAAAAAAAATATAGCCATTACTGATTTTTTTTAAAAGCCCAAGTCAAAGGCTTCATATCTTTGAACTAAACAAGAGTTTTGGGTTTTATGGATTGCACAAACAAACAGAAGCTGGATGTGGTTAGAGTTATCTGTGCCTAATATTTTAATTCCATTGTTCAATAATTCCCATTCCTTTGCATTACTTTTGCTTTATTATACTCCTATAATACTCTCAAATATATCTATAAAACTTTACAACCCTTTTCCAATGGCATATGGTGTGTGTTCTGAAGAGAAACATGTTTATGAGCTGAAAGATGGGAAGAAAATGTAAAGTGCTCTTACGGGACTTGGGGAGGGAATGCTGCCTGCTTGCGTGGCAGGAACATTGCAGTATATCAGACTCTCGCAACCTGAATCAGAGCTCTTCTGTTTCTGCAATGAACAGAAGTCTGGGAATGTACTATGCTAACTTCGATGCCTTTACAATTTCCTTGTTTTGGTTTTATTGTTGTTGTTGTTCTTCCTGCTGGAGATTGAAGTCAATAGTTCCTGGAATGATATTTTAATTTCATAAGCTACAGAATAATATCTATGAGGAAGAGGAGACATTTAGCGTGTGGATAGAGGTGCGAAACCAAATACAATTTCACTGTCCTCTTCCACTGGAGCCCATCCAGATTTTGGCAGGCCACAGGAAGTTCCTTGGAGAATCTGTCATTCTGTAAACATTCTTGTAAGCCTACAGGAGGTTCTGAAAGAGCCTTCTGTGTTCTTAAAACGCTTCACTTGTTGAGCTCTAGATTCAGATTTTTAGCTGCTTCCTATATGATAAATCGGTTCAGTCATGTCCGACCCTGTGCGACCCTATGGACTGTCGCCCGCCAGGCTCCTCTCTTCGTGGGATTCTCCAGGCAAGTATACTGGAGTGGGCTGCCATGCCCTGCTCTAGGGCATCTTCGCCACCCAGGGATCTAACCCACCTCTCTTACATCTCCCTCCTGCACTGACAGGAGGGTTCTTTACCACTAGCGCCACCTGGGAAGCCTATATAGAGTTCTTGTCTTCCTCTTCACGATCATGGATCTAATCATGGAGGCACAGAGTCTAGAAATCTTAGCACAGTCTCACTTCTCATTTTGCTTTCTAGTTGATCAACAAGTACAGCTCATTTCTCCTCTTAATTCTCTCCTATCCACTTCTCCCCTCTATCTTCTTTGCACTTCCCTAGTTTCAGGCCTTGACCTTATAGTGTGTGTGTTTGCGCGTGCGTGTGCACACGCGCACACTCAGTTGCTCAGTCGTGTCCAACTCTTTTTTTTTTTTTTTTAAAGTTTTTATTTTTTTTTTTTATTTTTATTTTTTTTATTTTTTTATTAGTTGGAGGCTAATTACTTCACAACATTTCAGTGGGTTTTGTCATACATTGATATGAATCAGCCATAGATTTACATGTATTCCCAATCCCATGGACTGTAGCCTGCCTGGCTCCTCTGTCCACTGGAATTCTCCAGGCAGGAATACTGGAGCGGGTTGCCATTTCCAGCTCCAGGGGATCTTCCCGTCCCAGGGATCGAACCTTCATCTCTTGTGTCTCCTGCATTGGCAAGCAGATTCTTTATCACTAACACAACCCGGGAAGCCTTATCTCCCATGGCCTACTTCAATCATATCTTAATCAATGGGACTCTAGCCTTTCCCACTCAAATAACCCTCCAACATGCCACCCACAGGATGACTATTCCTTTAAGAAATCCTTATAACAGCAGCACCGGATGCACTCAGGTTCTTCTGCACAGTCTGCTGCTGCTGCTGCTAAGTCACTGCAGTCGTGTCCGACTCTGTGCAACCCCACAGACGGCAGCCCACCAGGCTCCCCCGTCCCTGGGATTCTCCAGGCAAGAACACTGGAGTGGGTTGCCATTTCCTTCTCCAATGCATGAAAGTGAAAAGTGAAAGTGAGGTCGCTCAGTCGTGTCCGACTCCTAGCGACCCCATGGACTGCAGCCCACCAGGCTCCTCTGTCCATGGGATTTTCCAGGCAAGAGTACTGGAGTGGGTTGCCATTGCCTTCTCCATCTGCACATTCTACTCAACCTTAAATCCCCTTGAATTTCTTTACCCTCTGAAATATGGCTCCTCTGTCAAACTGTGGTTCAAAAGATTCTTGTAATATTATTGGATTTCTCCAATTAGAAACAGTCTTACAATTAGTTGCTAGGCAGCTTAGAGTCTTAGTCTCTATATTCTTTTATTAGCAAACATAAGGCCACTCATAGACCCTTGCCTAATAACTCCATTCTTTTTCCATTTTATTTTTCTTACTTTAATATCTATCCTCTGAGTTTTCCTTAACATCTACCAATTGTTTATCAACTACTTATCCAGTTATTACTTATTTATTGAAAATCACTGTAATTAGTTTTAAAATATAAATAGAGTTGAAGAAAATATGCTAGTGAGTTTAACTTCATACAAAGAACATAAGATGCTGCTTTATATATAGAAGGTACTCAACAGTTTTGTGATTGAACCCAAAGAATTTTGAAGCATTAAAAAATTCCACAGAAAAAGATTACAAGTAAGACGTACTCGGTCACTAGGAGGAAGCCAAACACAATAATATGGTATTCATGTGATTATAGTGAGTCATACTTCATAATTTTTACATAAAAGGGTGAGGCAACATATGCAGTATTTTCACCCTACTATAATCCTCACAAAGAGGATCTGAAAGAGAATGTCACTCTTCACATACGAAATAATACTCAGGCACCACCATATTCACTAACTCTGTTAAACAGCAGTCATAAAAAACAGTCATCAATATCTCTCTTACCTGCACCTGAGAAAGGTTAGTGTTACGGGATGTGCACAAAAGAAGGGCAAGGAGCATAGATTGTTGGTCCCCGATCTGTGTCAGAGCAAGGTACCTGAAAGACACTGAGAAGGTCAAGAGCAGTGGAAGCTGAAGACACAACTATTTGTGTTTGTGTGTGTGTGAATGTTCACAGGATCTGAAGAAACGACTTCAAATGCCAGTCGTCATGACTTGACTGTGTATGACTCAACACAGAGGTGAAATCAAGATGCCCCTACTGAGAAGTTCAAAGTATAGTCTCCTAAAGAATGAGGCTGCAACAAGTCAAGAGATGCAGTCATAACGGGAAGGAAATCCACCTTTCATATTATGCTCAGTTGGACTAGCAATGAAGAAAGATCAATAAAAACTAAATTATTATAGTTTCTAGGGTTACCTTAATGTATTTTTTCTTATATTACAAAACTTTTCATTCATTTATTTACCTTGGCTTGGTTGCTACGGTGTCTATAATTTAAAATACATTTGAAAAGATTTCTGTGACCTTCACAATTACCACACTATTAAGAGTGAACACAACTAAAATTGGGAGGAATGTGGAGAGAGGAGCCCAGGGGGAAAAATAATAAACAAAAAAACTGTTTTTAAAGATATTTTTAAAGATACACACAAATAATGTAATTCCTTCATTATCTTCATCAGACTTTCTTACATCTCAGCATTCTTTAGGTCAATCAGTTAAATCTCTGCTAATGCTTTCATCAGAAGGAACATCATGAATGAGGTTAACACTTCAGTGCAAGAGCTGTTACTAATAATAAAAAATTATAATGCTAAGAACTTTTCCCTTTAGTGATATAGAAAACGGCCCTACAGATAAACTACTAAATCATTTCACTAATATATTCAACATCCATTAACTTGACCATAGAATAGTTTACTAGGATAGAAACTGAATAAGATGCAGGAAATCTTTACAGCATAAGAAATATGCATAAAACATCTTGTTTCTATATTTTGCAATTATAAAGGTAAAATAATACTATAGGAAAAACTGACATGGAGAAAAGTAAAACACACACACACAAAATTAATGCTCTAAAAATTCTTATCATTCTTACGGGTCTTCCTTTCATCTTTTTCATGTGCAGGTCATCATGATGTAAAATGACTGGGAATATATTTACTTATTTTTCATTTTATCATGTGGAGTGTGCCAGAACACTGCCTAGCTTAGAAACTGAAACATTTTATTCAATGATGTACCATGGTTTAATCAATTTTCCATATTGCTTCCAAGTTTTTATAGTTATATTTGATTATTAAATAATGGTGACGTGAACTTGTGTGCACATTTTTAAAACAGTGTATTTGGGACTATTTCCTTAGAATTAATTAAAAGGGTTTCTCAGGTGGCACAGTAGTAAAGAATCTGCCTGCCAACGCAGGAGATGCAAGAGATGTAGGTTCAATCCCTGGATTGGGAAGATCTCCTGGAGTAGGAAATGGCAATCCATTCCAGTGTTCTTGCCTGGAAAATTCCAAAGACTTGAGGAGCCTGTCAGAGGCTACAGTTCATGGGGCCACAGAAAGTCACACACGACTGAGCATGCACACACACACACACAGATTATGGGATTTCTTTTCCAAAGAGTTGAAACAATTAATATTTCTAAAGTGATCAATATTTATGATATCACCAGTTACATACTGATATACTTGATAGTGTCTTAATATACATAAATGTAATTTTTCTGCTGCCTATTTATTATGTGACATAAAAATGATACCTATTTTCCTTCAATTTTTTTCAAAAACTAGTTGGTTTAAAAATTTTTTATATGTTCTTTATTAGTTGTACTTTGGTTCATGAATTTGATTATAGAGTTATCAAGGGATATTTCTTAAAATTTTAATTTAATCTTAAAAACCTTCGAAACATTAACTCTGCCTAAATCTACTACATACTCTCCCTAAATCTACTGCTGAAGTTTGATAAATATTCAGTTTTAATTTCTACCTATTCATCAGTTTGTTTTTATATCTAATTATTTAGTCCTTTTGGAATTTGCTTTGGTGTATGGGACAAGACATTTTAGATTTCTTTCCATGTAACTGCTATACATTATCGTATAATATATCTTAATTAAAAATACTTTCCAATTGTTGTATGAAGCTTTCTGTGATACACAGAATTCACAGAACTTATTATACATTCTAGGTTCCATTTTTAATTTAAAATTATATTCTACATAGGTGGAGACTGGTTTTTAAGGGTTAATTACATTGATAATATAATTATGGGAAGCAATATTATACTGGTAATAATTTACTTATCTTCTATTAATAGATAATGACTTTTGACCAAGCCAGAACTTTAGAGAATTGGTGCTGGACTGATCATAAGTTTTCAAGAAATGAGAAGATTATTTCCTCCAATTTTTAAACTAAGTTATGATTCAATCTCCAAAATGAAAATAACCATTTTCATTAAATTTGAGTATAAATGTTTGTTTTCCTTTGGTAAATGACCTGTTTAAAATAAGACTGCATTTTGTATCACAACATAGTATTGTTAGCATGGATTCTGAAGCCAGACTGGCTGAGTACAATTCTTTATGTTGCTACTGACAGGCTGGATAGTTTAGGGCAAATTATTTAACCTCTTTGTGTACTACTTTCCTCAAATATAAAATGACAACAATTAACAATTCTGGGGTTGTTATAGAATTAATATATATATATATATATAAAACTATATATATATATATAAAACTTTACCTAGCTTTGGAGGAAAAGGGGAAATTGTGTTAAAAAAGGTTTCCTAGAAAAGGTTATCATTTGGCTAAATCTTAAAATATAAGTAGATGTTCACTACTTAAATTTTTCATTTTGACATTAAGTTTTAGAAGTTGGTGGTTGCTGATTTAGCAGTGAATTTTTACTACATACTTTTAGAAAGTTCTGCTCAGTTCTGCTGGGACAAGCTGAATGTTTCTTTTTCAAAGAAGTCCTAGGCCTAATGATGAAGTATGTCAGTACTGCCTTTGACATGTATCTCCTCTCAGTAGAACTAGTATTGAAGAGTAACCCAATGTTGAGAGTATAAACGGTAAAAATCTATAGAATAATTTACACAAAGGTGAATAGTAGCTAGTGGGTTACTTCTTATAGGCAGGATCTCATGTACATTTTTTATTTAAAAAGTGTCTCAGAAATAGTTGATATTAAAAAAAAAATCTGCCTAAAGGGCAGCTTAATCCACCCTTTTTCTAGGTTTCTCTAAGCATTAAGTTTGGCCACCATGAAGCACTAATCCTAGAGTTTATCAGGCAGCTCTGCATATAGATACTTTTACTGAGCTGACTTGGCTAGGCTCAGTGGTAAAGAATCTGCCTGCAATTCAGGAGATGCAGGAGATACAGGTTCAATCCCTGGGTCAGGAAGATCCCATAGAGAAAGGAATGGCAATCCATTTCAGCATTCTTGCCTGGAGAATCCCATGAACAGAGGAGCCTGGTGGATACATTCCATGGGGTCTCAAAGAGTCGGACATGACTGAGCGACTAATACTTTCACTTTAGCTTCTACTAAGAATTGAAGTGATATAGTTAATTGAAAGACATTTTTGTGTCTTTCACAAAACAGCAGCTGTAGGCATTGTACATTATACTAAAGAATGTTTCTTAAATATGGATCCATGTAACAAAATTTCCCAGTATTAAGCGCCTGCCAAGAACAAAATGTTGTCTCTTAAGACAAACCTAGTCATCCTCCTTTATTACACAACAAGCACTGCAAAGCCAACTGCTACTATTAACTTTAGAGCTAAACTTGGTGCTCTGTTTTAGCCCTATAGCTTATCTTTGATTTCTGATACAAATTCTTTTTACTTCCTAAATGATTCCTGATCATTCTTGAATTTAAAAAAATTGTATTGTCTCAAATAATGTAAATCTGTAAACTGCTTTAAAAACCACGTTGTTGCTGTTGTTGTTTAGTTGCTCAGTCGTGTCCGACTCTTTTGTGACCCCGTGGACTACAGCCCGCCAGGCTCCTCTGTCCATGGGATTTTCCAGGCAAGAATGCTGTAGGGGGTTGCCATTTCCTTCTCCAGGGGATCTTCCTGACCCAGGGACTGAACCCAAGTCTCCTTCTTGGTAGGCAGATTCTTTACCACTGAGCCACCAGGTAAGCGCATTTCGGCTTTACTAAATGGAAAAAGAAATTTTTAAAAGACAGTGGTAATTTTTTTCTTTCCAAGTAAATTTCAGGGTCCTATAGCAGGATTTTTTGTTTTATACCTTCTATACCATTCACTTTTAGGTAGTCAATAAATAACTTGACTGATTGACAGCTGTCTTTTAAAAGAGGATGTCTAGAGAGGATTTTTAACAATGAATTTTTGTAAAAAAATGACAGGTTAATAGGAGAAATATTAAACTGAGAGAGGCTTTCTGTTATTTTCAAATTCCTCCAAAATGGACTGTGGTTATTTTCTATATGTAAGAGAGAGTATATCCAGGATCACCATTCTTTAAGCTGGAAAGGATTTCGATAGAGTCCAATTCCTTCATTTCAGAGATTAGGAAACCAAGGCTCAAAGAGTTTACATCATTTGCAAAGGTAGCATGCTAAGTCATTTAGAAAGTCAAAACTGGAATTGAGGCGTCTCATTTTCCAATCGAGTCAGCTGAGGCCAATCCATTTATTTACTTTCTGTGTCTACACAGTAAAAACGAATTGCATTAAGGTTTGAAATCAAGCATGACCCTAATTACAATCTCTATTCATAACCTCTAAGCTTTAAAAGTGCTAGGAATCATGACATAAATAACAAAATCCAGAGTGCTCATTGTGCCATACCCTGTGTTAAACATGTTTCATTATTTCTTATAATCTTCACAATAACCTCTGACATAAGCATTGCCATTATTCCCATTTTACAGATGAGAAAATGAGCAGCAGCCCCTATGCTTAGGACCAAGATTTAGCTGAACTCTCATTTACTCCGAGTACTGCCTCACAAATCCATTACAGTAAATCCACTGCTTTCTTTTTTAGATACACAGAGACTTTACCAGGTCAGATTGAGCTACCTTAATATTCCTCTAATAGAATTCTTACTTCCTACCCTCTTAGGCCTTTTCCCCGGAAACTTCCCACCATCAAAACAGAAATTTATACTCAACACTTGATGACTGAAGTCACAAACCATGCTGGAATCCAAGAAAACACCAAGTATTTGGACAAGTCAAGCAGGAATAGTCTGAATTCCACCCAAAAGATGTGAAAAGAATGTGCTGCGATTAAGGGGGAACTTGGAAGAATGTAGGAATCAATTTGTAAAGAGAAGGAAGGAATCTAAGCTGAAAAAAAACTGGATCCTTTGTTTACGCCATCCTCAATACCAGAAAAGAGTAGTGTGCTAGGTTGTCTCAGACTAGAAAGAATAAAATGGACAATAAACACCATAATATTTAAAAGTGATGCAAATCAAAGAAAGTCTCAGTTAACGAATCTCTCCATTCCATAATTATGATATTTGCCCAAGGTGATTTGCCTGTTAATTTTTTCTCATGAAGCCTAAAGAATCATATGGCAAATGCCAATGAAACAGTTCACTTTGAAGCATGTTTATTGTTCAGTTGTTGGTACTACAGTACTGTGTGGTGTTTGGAGGTCTTTTGTAGCTGTGGAATAGTGGGACATTTAAAAACGCTGAGTATAGTGTCTTCCCAGAGCTGACCATGCTGGATGCCAGCCTCAGTGACACATGTCCCACCTAATACCATGCCACACAACCCCACAATGTTTTCAGCAGATTTAAACATCTGCCTTGGAGAGACAGAACATATTACTATTGATTTAGCTTGGTGTTTAATGTGGTTGTTAAATTTTAAATTGCTGTACAATGACCAATACTTTGGGTAGTAATGTAATTCTTCCAAGTTTATCATCTCTCTTAAAGCTTGATTATTCAGTACTTTGTGTAGCATTAAATTCCAGAGGAAGAGTTTTTTTTTTTCCTTTTTAATACACAAATACCTAATATAACTTTTCAGTAAGCTTTCTCATAATGGTTTTAACAGGAAAAGACAATTGCCCTCATGTGCTCCTCTGAGGACATTCTGCCAGCTCTGGATCTCTATCAGTTTTTCCATAATGTGCTCTTGGCACACTTACTTTGGTATGGCTGGTTTGAGAGCACTGCTTTCTTTTTAATCCTTGTCACCAAATGTGATGTTTTCAGCACTCAAGATACACTGCAAGTGGGGATAAATATTGAGACTGATTAATATCGAGGCTACAATAGAGAACACGTAGGATCACCTACCTCTCTATAAAATGAGCCTTTAGGAAATTACTTCATCTTGGGAATATGTCTGGCTATTCTACACCATTTTTTAAAGGGTTAATAGTTAATGTGCCAGGAGGCACTGCTTTCATTCCCACTGCCTACAAGCAGAGTGGTCTTGGTGGGCACACACCTTAACATAACGTAACACCTACTTTTGCCTTTCCCACAGAGAGACTGATGGCTTCCCTGACTACACATGCCTGATCCAAGATGTTAGTGAACACTCTCAGATCAGCGGTGGAGCTCCCAAAGGATTTTTTTCAGTATCCACCAACTACGTTCCAGTCTGGACGAAGGATGTTAGCTGGGTGTGGGGCGAAGCACAGGTGCAACCTGGCCATTCAAGCTGACCCTACTGGTGGACGTTGGCTGCACGCTGAACGTGGCCTGGCTGAAACCTGTTCCTATGTGAAGTGTGGCATGTGGAAAGCGGGACAGATGGTGGGGTCAGTAATAAGGAACTTGTTGTTGTTGCCGATTGGAGGCCATTTCTTCTGCCAGCATGACTCCACAGATTTATCCTGGCATTGGTGACCAAGGGGAGACAGACAACGTTGTTCAACAAGCATTCTGAAAGATAGCATATGGCCTGGAATAAATCCCTGGAGTAGACCAGGATGTGTTCTGCCGTGTTACACTGTGGTACTATTGCTCCTAAGCAGTAGGGGGCATGATGAGTTTATCCAGTCAGAAGCATTCACAGAAGTGATTGAAAACAGCAGCAAATATAACCTCATGTGCTTGTGAGCTATTGTGTGGTGTGTTGCTTCTAAGATTAATTGCTTAATAAACTGCATTACTTTCATTCTTTCTCATTTACTACCAGAAAATTTACATATGGGTTGGGTTTTAGGGTTACAAAGTGTTGAGAATATTTGTTGATTTTATATATATATATAAGATAAGTATATATATAATATGGGTATATATATATCTATATATGAACTAATAAGAGGGAAGTATTAATAATGTTAGTCTAGAAGCTTAGTTAATTGGGAGTCTCTAGGGGAGTCACGCAAGTTGGTGTCTGCTAATTAAGGCGATGCATTTTTCAGGGATTTAGAAAACCGAAAGCCCTTCTGACTTTATGACCACTTGTGGGTTATTATGCAGGAGCAGTGACCAGCTTTCACTGATCCTACTCACATGGCTGACTTAGTTAGACACGTTTTACTTTCACCATAAAACTCATGGACAGTAATACAGTGACATTAGTCATAGAATAAAATACCAAGGTGATTTCACTTCAACTTTTTTTAAGAAATTTGGAAATTCTGTCATTTAGCTTGATCTTTTTGAAAAAAAAAAGAAAGGAATCTGCCACAACTGCATACTTCTTCTGAAGCTCTGTGGATTCATGAATCTTGTCTGGCCTGAGATGGTTCCTAATTAGGAATCCTGAAATTCCATTGGTCCATTGTTTTGATCCATGCCAGCTTCAGTTCATTAGTGCTGCGCAAGTCCTCGTGCCTCAGATACTTCTTCCTCATTTCTGATGTTACAGCAATCAATTGATTAAGTAAATGGATTTTTTAGAAGGCTGCAAAGTACTTTTCATTCTACTGGGAACAAGTTATTAAAATAAAAATAATTATTATTAAAGTGGTTTCATAAGATGAATCAAAGAAAAGTCAAAACATAGTGAAAAACTCAATAATACAACTTCCATATGTGCAATAGAACAATAAAATAGCACCAAATCCAAAGACTGAGTTTTATTTGTGGATTTGAAAAATCTTGGACTTCCAGTATTTAAAACTTATCTCCCTAGAATTTGGGTTTAACCCTAACATCTGAGAATGAGTGACCAGAAGAACTCTGGGATCTGCCCAGGGTTTTATCCAAAAGCAAAAAGAGAATTCACTGAGTTTGAGAGAGAATAGAGATGCTCCTGGCTTGTTATGAAAGTGCAGCTCATTCAGTTAACTGTAGTATCAGTTTTTCTAACACTCAAGTAATTTAGTTTTGTGTTATACTACGAATCTGAACATGGGGCTTCCCAGGTGGCTAGGGGCAGAGAATCCGCCTGCCAGTGCAGGAGATGCAGGAGCCATGGATTCAGTCTCTGGGTCGTGAAGATCCCTTAGAAGAAATGGCAGCCTGCTCCAGTTGCTGCTGCGAAGTCGCTTCAGTCGTGTCTGACCCTGTGCGACCTTATAGACAGCAGCCCACCAGGGTCCTCTGTCCCTGGGATTCTCTAGGCAAGAACACTGGAGTGGGTTGCCATTTCCTTCTCCAATGCATGAGAGTGAAAAGTGAGAGTGAAGTCGCTCAGTTGTGTTGGACTCTTAGCGACCCCATGGACTGTAGCCCACCAGGCTCCTCCGTCCATGGGATGTTCCAGGCAAGAGTACTGGAGTGGGTTGCCATTGCCTTCTCCCCTGCTCCAGTATTGCCTGGGAAATTCCATGGACAGAGGAATGTAGGCGGGCTACAGTTGATGTGATCCTAAAAGTCAGACGTGACTGAGCAACTATGCATGTGCCACAAATCTAAACATCGGTGTGAGCTGAGAGTGGGCCTTAAGTCATGTAGGTTTGCAAACACATGGAAGGTAAGGAAAGCTCTCTTCTGAGCACACATGACATATGCAAACCTTATTATTATAATCTTAAAGAGGGAGGTGCTACTATGGTGACCTGGCTTCATGGAAGAGGTGCTTGCATTTTCTGGCACAGTTCCTGACAGATAATAGAAGCTGGATAAATGTATGTCAAACTGAGCTTGGAAGCTTGAGAGACAGCAGGTCAGATGGACACAGAGAGTGACCAGTAGGTTCATGAGGGGAACTAAGTTAGGGCATAAAGATGCGCACCCTTGCTCTACTCTGCCTTACTTCCCTGACTTTATCTGTTACTTTTCCCATTCATTCTACTCCAGCACACTGCTCCTTTCTGTTTCTTCAGGCTTTCGCACTGCCTGCTCCTTTGACTTGGAAATCTCTTCACAGGTATCCACACGGCTTATTCTTCACATCCTTCACAACTGTGCTCAAACATCACCTTCTCAATGAACTGCAACCGGTCTCCTCATCCCCATACTTTTGACTACCTTGCCCTACTCTATTCTGTTTACATAACCCTGTCTTGTAACATACTTTCACTTGTTATCCTTAATGTTCATTTTTATGTCCCCTTTCTTGAATATAAGTTCTACAAGGGTAGGACTTATTTTTATTGATGTGTCCTAATTGTCTAAGGCGATACTGTGAAAGTGCTGCACTCAATATGTCAGCAAATTTGGAAAACTCAGAAGTGGCCACAGGACTGGAAAAGGTCAGTTTTCATTCCAATCACAAAGAAAGGCAATGCCAAATAATGCTCAAACAACCACACAACTGCACTCATCTCACACGCTAGCAAAGTAATGCTCAAAATTCTTCAAGCCAGATTTCAATGGTACGTGAACCGTGAACTTCCAGATGTTCAGGTTGGATTTAGAAAAGACAGAGGAACCAGATATCAAATTGCCAACATCTGTTGGATCACTGAAAAAGCAAGAGAGTTCCAGAAACACATCTACTTCTGCTTTATTGACTATGCCAAAGCCTTTGACCGTGTGGACCACAACAAACTGTGGAAAACTCTTTGAGAGATGAGAATACCAGACCACCTGACATACCTCCTGAGAAACCTGTATGCAGTTCAAGAAGCAACAGCTAGAACCGGACATGGAACAACAGACTGGTTCCAAATTGGGAAAGGAGTATGTCAAGGCTGTATATTGTCACCCTGCTTATTTAACTTATATGCAGAGTACATCATGAGAAACGCTGGGCTGGAGGAAGCAGAAGCTGGAATCAAGATTGCCAGGAGAAATATCAATAACTTCAGATATGCAGATGACACCACCCTTATGGCAGAAAGTGAAGAAAACTAAAAAGCCTCTTGATGAAAGTGAAAGAGGAGAGTGAAAAAGTTGGTTTAAAGCTCAACATTCCGAAAACTAAGATCATGGCATCTGGTCCCATCACTTCATGGCAAATAGACATAGAAACAATGGAAACAGTGAGAGAGTTTATTTTTCTGGGCTCCAAAATCACTGCACATGGTGACAGCAGACATGAAATTAAAAGACGCTTGCTCCTTGGAAGAAAAGCTATGACCAACCTAGACAGCATATTAAAAAGCAGAGACATTACTTTACCAACAAAGGTCCATCTAGTTAAAGCTATGGTTTTTCCAGTAGTCATGTATGGGTGTGAGAGTTGGACTATAAAGAAAGCTGAGCACCAAAGAATTGATGCTTTTGAACTGTGGTGTTAAAGAGTCTTGAGAGTCCCTTGGACTGCAAGGAGATCCAATCAGTCCATCCTAATCCTAAAGGAAATCAGTCTGGAATATTCACTGGAAGGACTGATGCTGAAGCTGAAACTTCAGTACTTTGGCCACCTGATGTGAAGAACTGGCTCACTGGAAAAGATCCTGATGCTGGAAAAGATTGAAGGCAGGAGGAGAAGTGGATGACAGAGAATGAGATGGTTGAATGGCATCACCAACTGAATGGACATGAGTTGGTGTTGGACAGGGAGGCCTGATGTGCTATAGTCCAAGGGGTTGCAAAGAGTCGGACATGACCCAGCGACTGAACTGAACTGAACATTGTTTAGGACAATGTCTGGCAAATAGTAGGGATTCAATAGCTATCTTTAGCTGATGAAGAATGATTATAGGTGGCCTGAGGTTTCAGTGCCATGTTAACTGAATTCCCTTTGAAATACAACAGAATATATCCTGTGGGCAACTAAGCAATTACTGACCTCTAGGACAAGTAACTGCAATGTGTATCCATGACCTCCTACCAAAAGCCAGTATCTTGAGTATTTGAAAATCCCATTCAGATACTACTCAGGGGCTCTTGAAGAGATACCTGCATTCTAATGTTCCCCACAGAAGTTTTCAAACACACACAGACACACACACTGGAATATTATTCAGCCATGAGAAAGAAGGAAATTCTGCTACTTGCAACAAAATGGATGAACCTTGAGGACATTAGACTAGGTAAAATTAGCAAGACAGACAAAGGCAAATACTACACATATCAATTATATGCTAACTCTAGATAAAAAGGAAGAAGAAAAATCAAACTGAGAGAAACAGAGTAGAAAAGTGATTGCCAGGGGCTGGGAGGAGGTTGGTGGAAGAAATTGAGAGAAGGTGGTGAAAGGGTGCAAACCTAGTGATAAACTGATAAAGTCTGAGGAAGTAATGTGTAAGTGATGACTACAGTTGATGACAATGTATTATATAACTGAAATTTACTAAGAAAATAAGACTTAAATATCATTACAATAGTAAAAGAAAGGTAAATACGTGAGGTGATAAATGTATTAATTAACTCTGCAGTGAGGGAGAGATCCTTTAACAATGTATACAAATATCAAATAATCACATTGTACATTTTAAATATCTTGCAGTTTTATCTGTCAAATTACATTTCAATAAAGCTGGGGGTGGGGGGAGAATTACTCAGAAGCTCTCAAGTCAAATGGCAGGTGGAAGAACTGCTTTGGACCCTCCTTGGTTGTTTGGAAGTGATTTGGAGGTACTCAAGATTTGATATCTATCCCTATATCTTGCCAAGAGAACAGGATTTAGACTACAAAGTTCTTCAAATCAACTTGTATTCAGAGAACACCAAGTGCACTAAAAATAATAACACTTTACATTAAGGAAAAATAAATCTATTTTCAGTAGGATTTCACCAAATATTTCTGGTGTTACCATGAACAGCTAACTTGAGAATTCTGGTGAATGCATTTTAAAGAAAACTTCATGTAACATTAGGGAAGGAAAAGAAACTAGGATCTTTCATATATGTATACATAGTTCTACAAATTTAGAATTATAGATATGTGAGACTCTCTCTTTTTCTCAAAGATCAAAGAAAAAAAAAAAGATAAAAAGAAAAAAGAAGTTTCTAGGGATTGTTTTTTCAGTCCTCTTCAAATAGCCTATTCACATAACTCCTATCAGATTTAGCTTCTTTGTATTGATTTAATTTCCCTTCCTCAGTGGTAGACAGAAAACTATAGTCTTTAAAAAAAAAAAACTTTACATAATAATATTTTTTTTTAAAGTAGCATTTTTTTCTTCAGCCTTTCTTTTGTGGCTAAACTAAGTTCAATTTATTCTACAAGCTAAATACTGCCAGTTCTTTACACCCTTCCTGATTGTGCTTTCTGCCACTTGAATAGTCTTGATTCTTTGAAATTTGGTTCTTCCAGGACTATTTTGATGAAATATTTGATCAATATTTTTTAGAGACTCCTACAAAACATTCTAAAGCTACTACTTTCATTTTTAGACTTTGTCACTATAAAATATATATGTTCACCATGGAAAATTGAGGGAATACAGAAAAGAAAAAGCAGGAAACCAAAATCTCCCAGAATGTCTGCTCTAAGAAATGCCAGTTAATATATGGGTATCATCATAGCTGTTTCCTTCTGTCCACACATACATGTTTTTTGAACAAAACTGGAATTACATTTAGATATAATTTAGTTTCCTGGTTTTTAACCTAATATGAACATTTCCTAGGTACAGTATACATTCTTTTTAAATATTGTATTTATTTTAAAAAGGAGTCACTTTCACTCTGCTAAACTTGTTTATAACAAGATATATTTTTGAAATCCTGCTTGGTAGAACAGTTATATAAGAAGAGGAGTATCTCAGCATTTGCTTTAAACATACCAAAATAACTAATGGCCAGAGTATTTGTAACTGAGAATACTTAACCAGTTAGAGTAAACTGAACTGCAAAGGAAATAAACTCAGAAGTGACATGTCCATCACTGATTGAGATATCTGAATCTCTTACCCAAAGAAATCTCAAGGATGCATGGACCTAGACTCTTGAGTAAGACATTTTAGCATCATCCAATGACTGTAGCAATTAGGTAGACCCTTGTATGTAGTGACTCAGTGTCAACAACTATAAAAGAGCAAATATATTTTCATTTATATTCTACAAGGACTTTCTTAGAATTATATCTGTCAAGCATTCACAGATTAAAAATTAGTTCTTTTTAATCATAAGAACTTTTTTTTTTCACCATAGCATATTACCAGGAAACAGTTATTCATTGCCTCATAGATTTATTTTCTGACATGAGCAAAATTATAAACCAAAAAGCATTCTGAAAATAAAATTTACCACCCAACTTTGTAGAGCCTTTTTGTATATGTTATCTAACAAATTTTTGTTCTACCAGAATTTGGGCAAAAAGACTGTTACTCTTTTTTCTTTTATTAAATTATTTGTGTGCTGGGTTTTCACGGCTACATGGGCTTTTCTCTAGTTCCTATGAGTGGGGGCCCCTCTCTAGCTGCCACGGGCAGGCTTCTCATTTCAGTGGCTTCTCTTCTTGCAGGGCACAGGCTCTAGGCTCATGTGCTTCAGTAGTTGTGGCGCATGAGATCAGGAGTTGCAGCTCCCAGGCTCCAGAGCATAACCTCAATAGTTGTGTTACAAGGGCTTAGGTGACCCACAACGTGTACGGTTTTCTTACACAGGATCAAGCCCGTGTCTTCTGCATTGGCAGGTAGATTCTTTACCACTGAGCCACCAGGGAAGTTCAAGTTATTCTTAGTAAGTGTGCATAGGCTGTCTTTCTGTGTCATCAAGAAGAGGTATCCCCCAGCCAACAGTGACTGACTCCTTTAGTGTACACAGTATTCCCAGTTGCAGACCTTTCCTACATGGTAATCTTTATTCCTGGTTTGCTTTTCTGGTCATCAAACCCTAATAAGTATAACCATGAATCAAATATCTGATAAATGGTCATTTCAGGATAACCCCAGAGCTGAACTTCTGACTCTCTGATTGTGGAACAATATTCTCTGACTTTAAGGCCTTTGATATTAATAATTCAAGTAATTTTTTAAGGCAGAAGGACAAGAAGTGCTTGTCTTCTGCCCGCCAATGCAGGAGACACAAGAGACTCGGGTTTGATCCCTGGGTGGGGAAGATCCCTGGAGGAGGAAATGGCAACCCACTCCAGTATTCTTGCGTGGGACATCCCAAGGATAGAGGAGCCTGGAGGGCTAGAGTCCATGGGGTCACAGAGAGTTGAACACAACTGAGCGCACATGCTATGTCTACATAAACTGAGCACACATGCTATGTCTACATCCTTAAAGTAGGTACATACACAAGTGCTTGACTTTCTGCTTTACACAAACATAGTAGAAGAATTTTTGATTCTGGGCAACCAACCAGAACTTAATGAACTAGTAGGTGAAGTAAACTATATGTTCCAGATGTAACAGGGAACAAGTGCCTTCAATTAATGGAAGGTAAAGTCACAGCCCCCCAGATGAAAAGAACTAAGAGTTATCAGGTCATTCTACATGAAAAGTCCATTTTGACATTTCTGTTGTATTAACAATCTGTTCCTACCTTGGTGGCCTTGGAAGAATAAACAGCAATATTCATAATCTCTACTATCTGTTTTGTTAAATTTTTTGAAGACCGCTGGATTGGTAGTAACCTAAAACTTCTCACTACTTAAAGTGTTCTCATTTCTGTAACAAATGGATTAAAATCAACAGAGAAAGTTCCAAAGGGTGACAAAATTATTGGGTTTTCTTGAGATTGTTAAGGCTTACCTCTTTATATGGAAGTTCTTTGAGTCATGGTGAAATATCACCTGTTTGGAGTCACGTGCTGTGGTGCATGCCTTTGGTAGATCAGAAAGAGAGAGCGCTCAGCTCCATCACTGCAATTTGATGCAGCAGAGAGGAGTGACAACTGAAGTAGCCTTAGACAAGTTATCACTTTTCTCTTACAAATTACATTCTTATTCATTTTACAGATATGCCAAAATAGCATTCGTTCTCTCAGCAAATTTAACAAATAAAATAATATACCTTTCAATGCAGTGGCTAAGATTCAGTCATGTTGAGGGAAGGGTGATGTATAGAGAGATGTGAGCACGGTACAGGGTGTTGGGGGGGGGGCAAGTGTGCACCGTTAATAGGAGAAGATGTCAAAAAAAAATGAAGCATAATAATAGTGCAATTTATCCTTGCTAAACGTACTGCAGTGTGCTATAATTAAATATGAAAACCTAAATTTATCTCTATGTTCGGCTGTCATTAATTTAACAGGGAGTGCACATGTTCTAATCTAATGGCTGATTTTTTTTTCTCCATGTGAAGCATATTAAAATGTATATTAGCCTCAAGGTGCATAAACACAAAATAATAGACCAAAGGTTTTGGCCTGTGGAGAAAAAAATCCATGCTCAAAGGCCGTCAAGTAGCTGTGATGCAGGGGAGACACTCACTTAGCCTCATTAAGCCAAAGCTCTCTTTTGCTTGTCTTTTGTTCTGCATGACAGCAGCCTCTTTGTTGTATAATAATTCATTCCAAGTTCGTTCCAAGCTACCGAAACTGGTGAACTGTGGCCATTTTAATGAGAAGTATTGGTGGTATGCATAATCTGGAAGCCACGTGGGCCAGACAATCACAGAGCACTGCAGCCAGCAAAATGAGATATTGTCGAAATCACAAATTTGTCAAGTTGTTTTTGGACAGGGTATTATAATAAGCACTAAAATATGCATCCTATTACTCTGCATCTGCCAGTCAAAGATCACAGTAATGAATGCGCGCTGCAGGGTAAAACCAGGCCGCTTTCCTAAGTAAAACAAACCACCGAGTACAGAAAAGAATTATGTGGTAGTGGTTTTTTTGTTGTTGTTTTTTCTTGGCATTGCTCAAATTTTTTTTTTTTAATCCTTTTCCACCCGGAGTCAGGTTCTCCTGGCATGGTGTCCGCTGCTAGCGATGAATACACAGAGCCTCCTGATGCCAGGGAGTATATGTGAATACATTGCTTTTTAATAGGTGTGCTTACCAACGGAGAATGCAAAACCTCAAATTCAAGGCTTAAATTGAGTCTAATGAAGAATTCCTTGGAGACAAAAGAAAAAAATGAAGGCTAAGAAAATCTCTCCCAATGATATGAAGCTTTATGTTTTATCCTTCCCTACTTCAAATGACTTAACCTTTGGGACTTTTTTTGTTTGCTGTTTTCCTAGTTTTGTTTTGTTTTTTTTTTGTCTGTTGGTGTCTTCCTTTTTACAGGGCTTCCCTGGTAGCTCTTTTCCCTGTGTCTTGCTTTCTTGCTTTTTTGTCTGTCTGTTGGTTGGTTTGGTTTTTAGACTAACCTGAAGCGTCCATATTAGCCAGTTTAAGAAAACAAACACAAGGTATAAGGTAAATATTTTCACTTGTCAATAAAAATGGTCCTCAAGGAGAGTGACCATATAATTTCTCATCTAAACCAGAACTCTTCTGAGAATGAAAGAGAGAGGGGTATTAACAATTGAAGGCATAAAAGCCAGGTTTGTCACGTGCAAACTGGCTTACATGATCATCCTAAGCATAAGTTCTTAGATTGGTAAATGTGAAAGAAACTCAACCATGATCAAAGGCAGTATAAAACATTCTCTTATTTTAGACAGTCTGTATTAAACATGTAGGGGTTTTATTTGTGCCTTCAACCAATGGATACTCCGTAAGATCTGGCTAGAAGTACAAAGATTGGAAGACAGTGGCAGACTAGAACAAAAAATCCATTGTTACACTACTTTCTAATCACTCATTGAAACAAATCTTTTTGAACCTTTGTTTAATGATCAGCACACACTATGAGAGACAACAATTTATAAAACGTATGGTCCATGTGATGTTTATAAACAGGCCTGAGGGTGGAAAGATGGTTAAAGGCAGGTAGCACGATGACTCAAACAAATAGGTACACACATAGTAAATGTTAATATAGGTATAAACCAGATAGTCCCTTAGTTCAGAGGAGAGAACTATCCTAGCTGGTGAGGAAAAGTGAACAAAGCTTCCTAAAGTAGGTAATGACATCAAGCTGAGTAGAATTTCATTAGGCAAGGACAATCGAGTCTGGGGAATTAATTGCACGTCATAAGCCGAGATGTTGTGATTGTGATAAGAAGGGGCAGGAAATGTTTCGGGAACTCTTGACTCAAAGATGATGTACAGAGGACTAACAAAAGTAAGGCTGGTATAATAAGCTGCACCAAGATCACAAAAAGCCTTGAATGCCAAATGAAAGAATCCCTTACGTCTACTGATCATGTAGTATCATTGAGACTCTGAACAGGAAAATGAGTTTTGGAAAGAGTAAGTTGGCAGTGATATGTAAGAGGACTGGAGTGGGAGAAGCTGAGAGGAGAAAACCTCTCAGTTGCAGAACAGGAGAGTGGTCCTAAAAACCTACACTAGAATATTGATATTTGAGCTGGATAAATGGGGCTGATCCAAGTGCTTCTATTCTTTTTTGAAATATTCCTACTGTGAGGCTTATAACATTTCCTAAGTTGCATTGTAACTTCTCAGTGTCTTCTCTGTCCTCAGCCTACCAGCCTCTCTTGCTTCCATGTCCAATCTCTTACTGGAGAGTAGGTCTTGAGCTCTACTTTGAGAATGCTCAAGACCAAGAGGGTGAGTCTATTTACTTGATTTGGTAAAGCCGAAGCTAGTTGGCATTTTCTTTTGCCTTAATATTTAAAAGTGTGAGCACTCTGGGGACATACCTACTTTATTTTATAGGTGCAGCTTTGAAAAGGAAGATAAATGCAAGGCAAACCAGAGCTCTGAGTTTGTTTCAGGTGGAAGTCAGAAGCTCTGCCCACAGCTGAATCATGGAAGCCTGAAAGTGTAACAAATGTCCTGGGATGTAATGTCTAGAGTCTTAAAGCTGTGATGCATGACAAGTTAAGCTCTTCAGGGCCAGAGGTCTCTGTCTCTGGGGCACTAATACATCCCTCCATTGCCCAGATGTGTAGGGGTGTGTGTGTGTATGTGTGTGTGTGTGTGTGTGTGTATTTTCCTTCGGGACATTTGCTTTGAAGTCTGGTCATCAAACCGGCTGTTCCCTGGGGAGAGCACCATCCTATAGAAAAAACATCTACATCAGCCGGCAGTTTGTGTAACTTGCTAAAC
Source organism: Cervus elaphus (assembly GCF_910594005.1). Taxonomy (NCBI): domain Eukaryota; kingdom Metazoa; phylum Chordata; class Mammalia; order Artiodactyla; family Cervidae; genus Cervus; species Cervus elaphus. Next base: position 69,291,507 of record NC_057834.1, on the reverse strand, counting down.
TGATGACAGATAACATTGCATGGCAACTGGAATGCTTTCATTTATCTGTTAATTTCATTAGATTTTTCATCTAATGGTCAATTTTCCAGTTTTCTTTTTTCAACTCTGATGGTGAATACTCAGAATTATTTTACTCACAGCCCTATTTCATTCTGTAGGGAATAAGAAGCATTCTGAATTTTTTTCTTTAAAGACCTCAATAATATTTATCTCTTAAATGGAATCTTCAAATACACCAGGGCTATCTTGCAGCTTGCTACACACTGGGACATGTCTACTAGAGATTCCTGGAAATAGCTGGTTTTAATTAAAATGAAATGTCACAATAATATCATTCCATATTCTGATGTCATAACAAAAATCACTTGATAAAACTTCTAATGATTGTTCTACATAAATGGAATCCCCTACAGTGCATTGCTTGTATTTCCTTTATATTCTTCTGGTATATTCTTCCTTGCATTATAGCTATTTAAGTCTTACCTTTCAACTAAATTATAAGTTCTCAATAGATAACATCTGTTTCATTCTAAGTTCACAGCACAGAGCTATTCATGTGCTTTGGGCTCAATAGTTATTAGTGGAATAGAAGGGTAAATCTAAATGTTTCATCCTCCTCAGGGTTCATTTCTATCATAGAAACATAATATGTTGATGTGCTAACACAGGATGACAATAAATAGCAGTCTTTTGAAACCTTTCCCTTCTCCAGGGTATCTTCCCGACCCAGATCTCTCACATTGCAGGTTTGGGAAGATCTCCTGTAGAAGCGAAAGGCTACCCATTCCACTACTCTGGCCTGAAGCATTCCATGGACCGTATAATCCATGGGTCCCAAAGAGGTGGACACGACTGAGTGACTTTCACTTTAAAAACTAGCATTTATTAAATGGATAGGGTATGTGTTATCTTAAGATAACATTGAACAAATAAAATGCTTCACGTGGACCAAACTGAAAGCTCATATTGGTGGCAATGATATTGGATTCTAACTGTATTTCACCTGCAAAAGACAGATTACCTTGCTCCATCCCCAGTGCCGTCATCCTAGTCTATGGCAACAATTGTTTTGCAACTAAATTTCTGTAACAGCCAGTCCCACCTGCCTCTTGCAAAATAAAAAGGCAAGTTCAGTGTTACAAACTTCAAGTATTAAGTATATATTAAGTATTACAAACTTAAAGATGGAGTTAGCAGGGTAGTAGAGGAAGAGCGGAACTCCTTTGAAGAAGGGAGAGCTGTGAGACTGCATAGGTCACATATCCATGAAGCTGGGCCTGATGATAGTCTCCTAATGATTTCTCTGATTTAATTTTGCATATTTTCTGTTTTCCCATAACGGAACAATGATTTATTTAAAATGAAATTTAGATAATATCATCATTTCTGGGCTAAACCATTTGACAGTTTCCTTTTGCACATTTAATATAATCCAAAGTCTTTATCATCACCAAAAAGTTCTATACAATGTGGCCACTGCCAGCCTCTCTAATCCTATGCAGTGTGACCTTTACCCTTTTTCTCTGACTTTGGCCATACAAGTCTTCTTTCAGTCTATTAAACTAAATCACAAATGCTTTTCTCTCCCAGGGAATGCTGTTCTCTGAGTCTTTCTCATCCTTCAGATCTCCTTTCAAATATCACTCCCTCAGAGAACCATTTCCTGATCCCCAAGCCAAAGTAGCAACGCATTCCACACATTTTCCTAAACACATCTTTCTCTCCTTCATTATAGTATCACAAACTTTAACTTTAAAAAAAGTTAAAATTGTTTCTCTCCATTATCTGACTATAACCTCCAAGAGGGTCAGAACCTAGTTGATCTTATTCACCACAGTATAACAACATTTGGCACAAAGCCTAGCTTACAACAGGAACTTAATAAGCATTTACTGAATGAATAAATGAGTAAATGAATGAATGCAAGTTTCATTCAAATACTCAATGACACTTTTCTCATTACTATCATTCTTTTCACAAAGTTAAGATGTAATTCGCTTGGGCACCCAGAAATATAGCAAGTTCACTTTGGCATTTGGAGGGAGGAGGGTACTTACTAGGCTCTTCTGTACCCAGGAAGAAGCTATTTTCTCAGGACAATGAGTCTTTATCAATATTTATTTCTGTTATACAAAATAAGACCCAAAACTAAGTATGTTCCCACGTCATCTGCTTTCATGACTCCTGGATGGTCTGAGATATAATGTCTCTTTCTAGGGCTTTCTCTTTCTCACTTTCTATTCTATTTCAGAACAATGGGCTGTTATTTTTCATAAGCCATCTTGTTTTTCTTTGGCTTCAAATAGAATTAGGACCATTTTTAAGAAACTACACACAAATAGAGTATACTGCCTCTTCCTGGAACTCTAGTACACTATTATGACAAATGTTTTTCATAGCAATATTCACGGCATTATGTTCAACTGTTTTTGTTGTTGGCCTGTAAATACTAGAAGTATAATTACTAGCTTTGACAAAGTAATAAAGTCAATAGAATAAAACTATGCTAGGATTAAGGCATCTTGTTATAAGATAAGCAGCAAAATCAGTACACACATGGAAAATTAATATTGATATCAAATCCAGCTATCTTATGCTCAAAATAAAAAATCATTGCATTCTTAAAATATTCTTCTATGAAATTTATTCCATTTATAATGTGAATGCTAAGGAAACATAAAATACTTTACATATATATATATGGCACCTATTAGGAACTTTTTATTATATATATTTATATATATTATGAGTATATATAAAATATACTAAATACATAAACATATATATGTGTGTGTAAAATTTCTTTTGATTCTCTATCATAGTTCTATGAAATCAGCAGGGGAAGATTTAACTATTTCCATTCTCTAGATGAGAAAATTGAGGCTCAGAAATACCGTCTATGACCATGCAGCCAGCCAATAGTAAAGTCAGAATTCAGATCTTCAGAGTCCTATTCTTTCTATTTTACCATTCTATGTTTAACAAACACAGCAAACATAAAATATATTTTAAATTTAAAATGTTCTGATGAACATATTCTATTATTCCATGGAAGAACTTAATAGCAAAAAGTTAATTCATGAAGTCTTACAATAATTCATGAAGATTTACAACAGTACATGATCTGAATTTATCTAGTATTATTTACTAAGCCCTCATCAACCTTTCCCCATCAAAAAAGAAGTGTATTAAATTAACATTACAGTTATTTAAGAAGTAACTTTTTCTAGCCTGATTTCATATTATGAATAAAGTATTCATTATCCTGATTTCTTGGTTTCCCATCAAAATGCACTTAAACTGGTATTTCCAGGAAATCTCTTGTGGTAACTTTGTAAAGCACTTACGTCATAGGAAACATTTTCAATACTTTCAATAGAAAAATACACTATGCAATTTTGGCCGAAGTTTCCAGGGATATGAAGGATTTATTTCTTGGACTAAACCATCTCTAAATGAGATTTAAGAATTTGAAAACTGGGAGTGAATATATGGCTGGATTACATTAAATTCGGATGAATGAGATTTGCAAGGTCAATGTCAGTATTACATTTCGGTGTAAAATGCAAAGGTAGGCAGTTTGATGTTTTCACTTTGTTATGTGATGTCTGTGCATGCTAAGTCGCATCAGTCGTGTCTGACTCTTTGTAACCCCACGGACTGTAGCCTGCCAGGCCTCCCTGTCCACGGGATTCTCCAGGCAAGAACACTGGAGTGGGTTGCCATTTCCTCCTCCAGGGGGATCTTGCTGACTCAGGGATCGAATCAGCGTCTCTCTAAGCCTTCTGCAGTGGCTGCCGGGAGTTTTACCACTAGGGCCACCTGGGAAGCCGTCAGGTGACAGCTAACTCACAGATATGTATACGTATATATGGGCACATACATATGCAGATGCCCATATTTGTATCTATTAAATGATGGTGGGATATCACATATACATATGTATATATACTCATTTAATATTTATGTTATATATAATACATGCTATTATATATGTAGATAGGCATACATATAATAGATATTGACATATACAATAGAAAATGGATATTAACATACAATATTTGTACATATTAATATATGTAATTATCTGTATGATATTAACATTATCAAGTTGTTTTATCAAGTTGTTCCTCTCTCAGATATAGCATGACTAAGAAATGGATACTTTTTTAAGCTTATGTTTGATAATTTTTGTTGTATTTTCCCACTGATAAAGTAGAATTTTAAATATAACTTGTTTTATTTTTATCTGTCCTCAATTTGAGTGCTTCCTAGTTCATTAAATTTAGAAATCCCTTCTCATTGCCCCTCTGCCATGTACTTAATGATCTGTAAAACACTTAAAAACACAAGAGGAGATCGATTTTTTTAAAGAAACCCTACAGAGAAGCCTTCTGAAATGTGAGAAAAATCTTTTGTAATCAGCAATTTATTTATTTGTGTTTTAACTACTGACGTTTATATAACAGAGGTACTATTTTGCAGGGTAAACCTGTAATATGCTCTGCAGCTTAATCTGATGATAGCTGATAAGAGCCTGTTTAAAAATTTTTTTTTGCATTACTTTGTAACATAACTAATTTAGAGCCTAATGAGCAGAATTACAATCCAGAGGAACAGGATTTAGGTTCAGCTGGGGGAAAACAGGACAACAGCTACCCTACCTCTACACTCCCTGCCTACCACTATCATGTTTGTGGGCTATTTGTTGACATGGTGTGGTAGGTGAATTGAAGCCTGGCTGCAGGCTGCAGAACATAGTGAAGACAGTGTTAAGAGCATGTGTCTAGGCAACTTGCACAGTAGGTACCATTGTCCTAGGTAAGTTAAATGCGTTTTTACCTGTGTCATCATGAGAGTGGAACAGACTAGAGCTGTATTAGACCAAACTTTTCTCAAGTGGGAAGTTGGTCTCAACTACTTATCTTCTGTTTGGGAGAATGCTTACCTGCCTGAATAGGTGAGCACATAGACTTGGGCTGGGTACTACTAAGTACATGGGATATAACATTTGGGACATAGTTCTCTGTTTGATTTCATTACTATACTTCAAATTTCATGCTTCCTAGAATCAAAGACTTTTCACATTTCATATTTCCATACTCTGTCAGATGTCTGACCTTGGGATCATCATTTAAACTATTCATAGTTCTTTTCATCTATCAAACTTTATAACCTGTTGTTCTCTGGATCCTGTATGAAGCATGAACCTTTCTGCTTTTGTGGCTAAATATTCTCTTTGAATTTTCACCGGAGTCATTAAAAAACAACCATTATCTGCCTCTTCCATAATTTGTCTCTGGGTAGGAGGCCCCAAATTGCATTAGTTGTTTTTATTATCCTAATACACTGAAAGTTGATTTTACTATAATTTGTTCTTCACTTTCATCCCAGCTCTAGGTCTCCTGATACTACTGTTTTCTAAATTGTGTCTATTAAATGTCTTACTGTGTCTATTAAATGTCTTATTTGGCATTATTATTTCACAGATTCATATCTTACATTTAACCAGGTTTCATTTCATTTCTTCTTCCTTATTTGTAATGTCTTCAGATTCTTTTGTGCAAGTTAGATTTTTCTGAAAATTGAGAAGTTTTCAGAAAACTACAAGTTTTATAACCATCTACAAGTTTCCTTACTGTTTTTTGGTCTCATTTTCTAATGAGATCTCTAAATAAGACCTAGAAAGTGCTTCTTACTTTGAGATTTTACTTTATTGTATTATCTATACCAGCACTCCTTAAATTTTAATGTACAGTCAAACGCCTGGGATTCTTGTTAAACTACAGGTTGTGATTCAGTAGATATGAGGTTGGACCTGAGATTCTGCATTTCAGACAACCTGCAGGTGATGTGATGCTGCTGGTTCAGATGCCAGGCTTTGAGTAGCATTCATGTAGACCATTTTAATTCATGCAAATTACATAAATAACCTAACTAATTTCAAATAAAAGTTTAATGAAAATGCTCATGTTTTTTACACTTTGATTTTAATTTGAAATGGTGGTTATTTGAGATGAAATTCTTTGATTGGATTAGAGAAAAGTTCTCACTTCAAAATGACCTACAAGGGTGATGAGAATTTGGTTTTCCCTTCTTCAGAATCTAGGGTTCTATTTTGGGGTAAGAAAATGCCTACTTGGTTCTTTCAAGCTCTTCTTGATGGTAAGCTACATTACCTAATGTTTACTCATGTTCAAACACATGTCACCTTTCTGCCCATTCATTCAATTTTAGAGATCCCTTTTCAATGTATTACTACCCTCTTGTCTTCTGCTTATTGGGGAGAATTATCTGCTTATGTGAGATTTTATCCCTCAAATAAGATAGGTTTCATTACTGACCCCTGAAGAACACAAACGCCTAGCTATCCCTATTATTAAGTCAGTACTCTATAGAGGACATCAAAGTTCCTCTCATTTCCACGCTGACTGAATGAAAAAGCAATGATTACAATGAGCCAGCCAGAGCATATGAGACAGAAAAAGGAGCCTTGAACTTTCTCAAGACTCAGGAAATATGTATTCCATGGCACAGAATGGAGTATCACTTCTGAAATATTTTACTTTCTGTGAAAACTGCCCACACATCTTGATGGATATATTTTCAAGTTGTACTAGCATTCCCACACCTGTAATATGTGTATAAGCTCTCCTTTATTTTTGACATTTTTATTCACCCTTAATGGTACATGGAGCTAAAAGTGATATATTTTCTAGACATGGCTTGATTTCAGGTGATGTATATCTGTAGCCAGAGAATAAGATTCTTTACAATAAGCAGTGTTGAATAGGTGCTTCCATAATAATCAGGCATCATGTATTTGGACTTGACTGCTCCGGGTAACCATATATATTCTTATTGAAGTGCTGGGTGCTTACAAATGTTTTACTTCATTCTGCAGTTAACAAAAATGACCCTGAAAAGTACACTGATAGCAAGCAGTATTGCACCAATTATACCCTTCACTGCATTTGATTGTAGGGTTTTCTCATTATTAGCTTAAAAGTGAGCAATACCAAGTCCAATTCCCCAGTGCCTTTTGTGCTTCTACAAATCATGTCAAGTTGCTCACAACCACTGAATTCATTGCTCTGATTCAGAGATAGCCATGCATTGGATGAGAATTTAAAAACAACAATAGCAGAAAACATTTTCAAACTGTACAAATTCACAATCTCAGAGAGTTTTATATATAGGTAAATGTTCTTTTATGAGGATTCTTCATGTTCCTCAATTACTAGGGATGATTTTTGGAGAGTCTACTTCTACAAATGGCAAAGTACCTTGTGTTGGAGTTCTTCAGCAGGTAACCACAAGCGCGCACACACACACAAAGTCATCCAAAGGCAGTGAAGAATGATTAAAACAAAATGGCAAATGAAGGGAAGTAGGCATTTGGAAGAAGGGGATGACATCATTCTTTCAGCTTGAGGATGGATTCAGGTGGTATTAATCAGGGGGGTTAAAATTCAGAGAGAAACCCACAGTACTAATTGGGTGAGAAGCAGAATTGAGTGCCCTCAAAGCCCCTAGAAACTGGGTGAATTTCTAGGAAAGGGGAAAGCTACAGAGCAGAGGGTTCTGCATACATACTTGACCCAAATCTCTGACTGACTTCTGAGACATGCACACACTTTGCAGACTTCAAGCAGCTCAACTAAAGCTAAAATAACTGAGAAACATATTCTGATTTCCACTAAGTGGACAGAAGAACAGGGAAGCCTGGTGTGCTGCAGTCCATGGGGTCGCAAAGAGTCTGACATGACTTAGTGACCAAATGACAAAAAAGTGGAGATAAGACAGAGTCCAGATTTGCATATACATAAGTTAACTGTCTGCTAAAACGAATAAAACTCAGCACTCTTAGGTAGCAAACAACAGAGTCCAGAGTCTATACAATACATCATTCATACAATGCAGAAACAATAAAAAAAATTGCAGACACATGACAAGGCATGAAATTGTGTCAATTCTCAATAGAAAGGGCAGTCAATACAGATCAATCTTGAGACTATCCAGGTATTAGAATTACAGGTCAAGGTAAAGGCAACTATTATAACTGTATGTATAGAAACTAACACAGAAAACTAACCAATCTTAAACACACGGACCACAGTCTTCTCTAACCCAATGAAACCATGGGCCATGCCATGCAGAGCTACCCAAGACAGATGGGTCATGGTGGAGAGTTCTGATAAAACGTGGTCCACTGGAGAAGAGAATGGCAAACCACTTTAGTAGTCCTGCCTTGAGAACCCCATGAATAGTATGAAAAGGCAAAAAGATAGGACACTGAAAGATGAACACTCCAGGTCAGTAGGTGCCCAATATGCTACTGGAGATCAATGGATAAATAACTCCAGAAAGAATGAAGAGAGAGAGCCAAAGCAAAAACAACACCCAGTTGTGGATGTGACTGGTGATAAGTAAAGTTTGATGTAAATATAAGTAAAGTTTGATGCTATAAAGAGTACTATTGCATAGGAACTTAGAATGGTAGGTCCATGAATCAAGGCAAATTGGAAGTGGTCAAACAGGAGATGGCAAGAGTGAAGATCAACATTTTAGGAATCAGTGAACTACAATGGACTGGAATGGGAGAATTTAACTCAGATGACCATTATATCTACTACTGTGGCCAAGAATCCCTTAGAAGAAATGGTGTAACCATCATAGTCTACAAAAGAGTCTAAAATGCAGTACCTGGATGCAATCTCAAAAACGACAGAATGATCTCTGTTCGATCCCAAGGCAAACCATTCAATATCACAGTAATCCAAGTCTATGCCCTGACCAGTAATGCTGAAGAAGCTTAAGTTGAATGACTCTATGAGGAACTACAAGAACCTCTAGTACTAACATTCAAAAAAGATGTCCTTTTCAGTATAGAGGACTGGAATGCAAAAGTAGGAAGTCAAGAAATACCTGGAGTAACAGGCAAATTTGGCCTTGGAGTACAGAATGAAGCAGGGCAAAGGCTAACAGAGTTTTGCCAAGAGAATGCACTGGTCATAGCAAACACCCTCTTCCAACAACACAGGGGAAGACTCTACACATGGACATCACCAGATGGTCAACACCAAAATCAGATTGATTATATTCTTTGGTTCCAGATCAGGAAAGGAGTACATAAAGGATGCATATTGTTACCCTGCTTATTTAACTTATATGCAGAGTACATCATGAGAAATGCTGGACTGGATGAAGCACAAGCTGGAATCAAGACTGCCAGGAGAAATATCAATAACCTCAGATTTGCAGATGACACCACCCTTATGGCAGAAAGTGAAGAACTAAAGAGCCTCTTGATGAAAGTGAAAGAGGAGAGCAAAAAAGTTGGCTTAAAGTTCAACATTCAGAAAATTAAGATCATGGCATCTGGTCCCATCACTTCATGGCAAATAGATGCGGAAACAATGGAAACAGTGAGAGACTTTATTTACTTGGGGTCCAGAATCACTATAGATGATGACCGCAGCCATGATATTGAAAGACACTTGCTCTTTTGAAGAAAAGTTAGGACCAACCTAAACAGCATATTAAAAAGCAGAGACATTACTTTTCCAACAAAGATCCATCTAGTCAAGGCTATGGTTTTTCCAGAGGTCATGTGTGGATTTAAGAGTTGGACTATAAAGAAAGCTGAGGGCCAAAGAATCAACGCTTTTGAACTGTGGTGTTGTAGAAGACTCTAGAGAGTCCCTTGGACAGCAAGGAGATAAAACCAGTTCATCCTAAAGGAAACTAGTCCTGAATATTCATTGGAAGGACTGATGCTGAAGCTGAAACTCCAAAACTCTGGCCACCTGATATGAAGAACCGACTCATTGGAAAAGATCCCGATGCTGGGAAAGACTGAAGGCGGGAGGAGAAGGGGATGACAGAGGATGAGATGGTTGGATGGCATCACCAACTCAATGGACATCATTTTGAGTAAGCTCTGAGAGTTGGTGATGGACAGGGAGGCCTGGCATGCTGCATTCCATGGGGTTTCAAAAAAGTCATAAACAACTGAGCTGAGCTGACTGAACTGATCATAACAATGCTCATGATATTTAAAAAAATAATGATAATGAGTGATTAGAAACCTTATAGGAAAGAAAAGCTATAAAAATGAGCCAAGATGAAAGTTTAAAATTGGAAAATACAGTGTCTAAGATAAAAAATTTTCACTATGTTGGCTCTACAGCATAATGGAGATGGTATAAGAAAACATATTCAGTAAACATGAAGGGAGATCATTAGAATTTATCCATCTGAAAACAAGAAAAAATAAACAACTGAAAAAATAAATAAAAGAACTATAAGGATCTGTGGAATAATATCAATGTCTAATAAACATTTAATTGGAGTCCTAGGAAAAAGGAAACACAAAATGGGACACAAAAATTACTTGAAGAAATAATAACTAATATCGTTCAAATTTAGTAAGATGCATACGTTTACAGGCTTTTCAGGTGGTACAGTGGTAAGAATCAGCCTGCCAAAGCAGGAAATGCAAGATACTCAGGTTCGATCCCTGGGTCAGGAAGACTCCCTGGAGTGGGAAACAGCAACCCACTCCTGTATTCTTGTTTGGCGAATCTCATGGACAGAGGAGCCTGGCAGGCTACAGTTGATAGGGTCACAAATGAGTCAGACGTGACTGAGCACACATGCACATGCCTGTCAGTTCAGTTCAGTCACAGTCCTGTCCGATTCTTTGTGACTGCGTGTACTGCAGCACTCCAGGCTTCCCTGTCCGTCATGAACTCCCAGAGCTTGCTCAAACTCATGTCCATTGCATCAGTGATGCCATCCAACTGTCTCATCCTCCGTCATCCCCTTCTCCTCCTGCCTTCAATCTTTCCCAGCAATTGGGTCTTTTCATATGAGTCAGTTCTTTGCATCAGGTGGCCAAAATATTGGAGCTTCAGTTTCAGCATCAGTCCTTCCAATGAATGTTCAGGACTGATTGCCCTCAGGACTAACTGGCTTGATCTTGCAGTCCAAGGGACTCTCAAGAGTCTTCTCCAAAACACAGTTCAAAAGCATCAATTCTTCAGTGCTCAGTTTTCTTTATGTTCCAATTCTCACATCCATACATGACTACTGGAAAACTATAGATTTGGCTAGACAGACTTTTGTCAGCAAAGTAATGTCTCTGCTTTTCAATACACTGTCTAGGTTGGACACAGCTTTTATTCCAAGGAGCAAGCGTCTTTTAATTTTATGACTACAGTCATGATCTGCAGTGATTTTGGAGCCCAAGAAAATTAAGTCTCTCACTCTTTCCATTGTTTATCTATTTGCCATGGAGTGATGGGAAAGAATGCCACAATATTAGTTTTTTCAGTGTTGAGTTTTAAGCCAGCTTTTCACTCTCCTCTTTCACTTTCATCAAAAGGCTCTTTAGTTCTTCACTTTCTGCCATAAGGGTGTTGTCATTTGCATATCTGAGGTTATTGCTGTTTCTCCCAGCAATCTTGATTCCAGCTTGTGCTTCATCCAGTCCAGCATTTCTCATGATGTACTCTGCATATAAGCTAAATAAGCAGGGTGACAATACACAGCCTTGATGCACTCCTTTCCCAATTTGGAACCAGTCCGTTGTTTCACGTCTGGTTCTAACTTCTGCTTCTTGACCTGCATACAGATTTCTCAGGAGGCAAGTCAGGTGGTCTAGTATTCCCATCCCTTTCAGAATTTTCCATAGTTTGTTGTTATCCACACAGTCAAAGGCTTTGGTGCAGTCAATAAAGCAAAAGTAGATGTGTTTCTGGAACTCTCTTGCTTTTTCGATGATCCAATGTATGTTGGCAATTTGATCTCTGGTTCCTCTGCTTTTTCTAAATCCAGCTTGAACATCTGGAAGTTCACAGTTCACGCACTGTTGATATGTGGCTTGAAGAATTTTGAGCATTACTTTGCTAGCGTGTGAGATGAGTGCAATTGCGTGGTAGTTTGAGCATTCTTTGGCATTGCCTTTCTTTGGAACTGGAATGAAAACTGACCTTTTCCAGTCCTGTGGCCACTGCTGAGTTTTCTAAATTTGCTGGCATATTGAGTACAGCACTTTCACAGCATCATCTTTTAGGATTTGAAATGGCTCAACTAGAATTCCATCACTTCCACTAGATTTGATCGTACTGATGCTTCCTAAGGTCCACTCGACTTCAAACTCCAGGATGTCTGGCCCTAGGTGAGTGATCACACCATTGTGGTTATCTGGGTCATGAAGATCTTCTTTTTATAGTTCTGTGTATTCTTGCCACCTCTTCTTGATATCTTCTGCTTCTTTTAGGTCCATACCATTTCTATCCTTTATTGCATCTATCTTTGCATGAAATGTTCCCTTGTATCTCTAATTTTCTTGAAGAGATCTCTAGTCTTTCCCATTCTATTGTTTTCCTCTATTTTTTTTTTTTTTTGCATTGTTCACTTAGAAAGTCTTTCTTATCTCTCCTTGCTATTCTTCAGAACTCTGCATTCAAATGGGTGTGTCTTTCCTTTTCTTCTTTGCCTTTCACTTCTCTTCTTTTCATAGCTATCTGTGAGGCCTCCTCTGACAACTATTTTGCCTTTTTTCCATTTCTTTCTCTTGGGTATGGTCTTGATCAGTGCCTCTTGTACAATGTCATGAACCTCTGTTCATAGTTCTTCAGGCACTCTGTCTATCAGATCTAATCCTTTAAATCTATTTCTCACTTCTACTATATAATTGTAAGGGATTTAATACAGGTCATACCTGAATGATCTAGTGGTTTTCCATACTTTCTTCGATTTAAGTCTGAGCTTGACAACAAGGAGTTCATGATCTGAGCCACAGTAGCTCCCATTCTTGTTTTTGCTGACTGTATAGAGCTTCTCCATCTTTGGCTGTAAAGAATATAATCAATCTGATTTCAGTATTTCTGGTGATGTCCATGTGTAGAGTCTTCTCTTTTGTTGTTGGAAGAGGGTGTTTGCTATGACCAGTGTGTTCTTTTGGAAAAATTCTGTTAGGCTTTGCTCTGCTTAATTGTGTACCTCAAGGCCAAACTTTCCTGTTACTCCAGATATCTCTTTCCCTTATTGTCATAAAGTCTGAACATCTGAATTTCAGGGGGAACACAACAGCTTTACACATAGAATCGGTCAGAGTTTGAAGTGTACCATCCAAATTATTTACTTTGTCTATGATAAAACACTACCATTACTGGAATTTAAGAATGTGGTATCTGAATAAAAGCCTTGCTTTAATTACTTCTTTTTTTTTTTTCAAAGCCCAGTTCTTAACAAATTCTGAAAACATAAATTTGGACCTGGTCATTGTTTGTTCTCCAGTTAATTCTTCAAATAGCTTCAGGATAGCTTTAGTTAACTTGGCAAAACGCCCTCAAAAGTAAATTAGCATGTTTAACAACCAGGCCAATCCCTCCCTCATCCCCACCCCAAGCAAAGTCTGTTTCATTTCAAGCAGGCATTTTAGCATATAGTGGTCTAAATTTCATCCTGTGTTCCCATCTTGAATTGGCTGATTTGGAGGCAGGCAGACTTCCTGTATCTCATGCAATTTAGAAACAACAGCAGATTAGTGATTAAATTGGCTGAACAACTTCTGGCTTGTATCAATTAATTTCTCCAAGGATTTTTCCTTAAATAAAGCATCTTTTCTACACAGCTGTAGGGAGTGTCTCAAACAGCCCAATATATAATACAGCACTATCTTTGAATACTTTCATTTTTAATGTTACAAGCTTTATCACAGAAAGAGCCCGGAAACTCTGTGGGGGCAATCCATCATTATTCAACATTAATACAAGTATAAGAAACAACAGTATCAATGTTCCAATAAATTGAGACTCTGTAAAGAACTCTCACTTTCTGAAGGCATCTGCAATCATGAGGGATCTGAGAGTATTTCTAAGCCAATCAAGAAAGAGTTATGTATTTGGTATCTATAGAGATATCCTCCTTCTTAATTTCAAATTCAGCATGAAACCTAAACCATGCATTGCTGTTGTTGTTTAGCCGATAAGTCTTGTTCTACCCGGGGACTATAGCCTGCCAAGCTCCTCTGTCCATGCAACTTCCCAGGCAAGAATACTGGAGTGGGTTACCATTTTCTTTTCGGGGGATCTTCCTGACCCAGGGATCAAACCTGCATCTCCTCCTTGGCAGGTGGATTCTTCACCACTGAGTCACCAGGGAAGCCCAAACCACGTGTAGTTGAAGTGATTTTCCAAGAGGAAAAAAAAACAACCAACCTCCCAAGACCACACGGTGTGAACAGTAGTAGAAGAATGGATGACCCTCCTTTGGAAACATGGTTGAGAGGGCAAGGCTGTGACCTTCACTGGCTTCTGGTCCCTAGAGTTTGATTCTTGGAAAAAAAAAAAATGTAGAAGGTAAAAAAAAAGCTGTATAGTAAAACAGTCTTTATTCAGATGGGGAAAAAAAATGACTTTCCTCTTGGGGTTTTCTTCAAATGCTTGGTGCTTTACCTGTACTTGGTGCTTTACCCTCAGCCTTTGGCAGCTGATCAGCTCAGCTATCTACTCCTTCCAAACTTCTCCATTCTCCCAATTCCCAGATACTAGGAATTACCTGCCAGGAGGTATACTTTGTGCTGAGAGTTCTCCAAACATAATCAAGAGTCCAGAAATTTGCCAAATGGGTCAGATCATGTGCTTTAAAGTTAAAAAACAATTTAACGCAGAAACAGGAAAATTACCTATGTACCCTACTATCTGAGCATTTTGGAAATTTTCCTTATATTTTATTTTCAGTACCTTTTATTACCACTAGTGTTTTCAACAACTTTAGAGAGCATACTAACAGTAAATTAGAAAATAGGAGTGCTTCTGATAGCAAAAGTTTATATTTATTAAAAAGTGGAAGAAGGGATTTATATATTAAATTTTTATAGTGATTTTTTTTCTTTTCAGAGGATATTCATGAAAATTTTACATTTATCAAAAGTTTTAGTGCTGATCAAAAGTTAAAATTATTCTTGCCATAGGAAAAACATGGTAAATACTTCTGTGGAGTATCTACCTCATATTTATATACTCCCTGGATTTATTTAGTCTTAGATTTAAAAATTAAAACCCATATCACTGCATTTCCTGTAAGTTGCCACTTCTTGACACCATACAATTCTTGGACATAATTACTTTGAGTCTCTAGAGTAAGATCAGTAAGCAACTAATGAAAGATTCCTGGTAGAAGGAGATAGAATGAGACAATGACTACATAACTGAGATCAAATTATATCCACAGGGAATATGGTGCTCTCTATATTCCATAAAAGTCTACAGGAAAAGCTCACTAATTTGGATGAATTGTGTAAAGAGTTCTTTTGAATTGGTGAAAAGTCTGAATTATAGATTATTGAGAAAGAAATACATGTCCACTGGAAAAAAATGCTAACAAATGCTCATTTAAAACAGCACATTCATTGTTGGTTTTCCTAAGAATTTTGATAGCATACTTGAAAGCTGTTAATTATCTTAAGTAGGTTAAACAGTTTCTGGAAATGTGTTTATACTGATAATTTATTTAGCATGGCAGTCTTTTTTATATCAAATAGCATAAAGATATATTACAGCTACTAATGACTAAACATCCTGCATTTTAGTTATATCTAAACTTTACAACTGTGGCGTTGGAGAAGACTCTTGAAATCCCTTGGACAGAAAGGATATCTAACCAGTCCATCCTAAAGGAAATCAGCCCTGAATATTCTTTGGAAGGACTGATGCTGAAGCTGAAACTCCAATACTTTGGCCATCTGGTGCAAAGAGCTGACTTATTTGAAAAGACCCTGATGCTGGGAAAGACTGAAGGCGAGATGAGAAGGGGACAACAGGATGAGATGGTTGGATGGCATCACTGACTGAATGGACATGAGTTTGAGTAAACTCCGGGAGTTGGTGATGGACAGGGTAGCCTGGCATGCTGCAGTCCACGGGGTTGCAAACAGTTGGACACGACTGAGTGACTGAACTGAACTGAACTGAAACTTTACATGTTTGTAGTTTTCCATTACTAGTCTCTGAAAAAATATGAGGCTTTTCTTTCAGAGGTCCACTACTCTTATTTACTATTCATAAATACATAACTCTAATTAAATATGATCATATCCTAAGTTTTGTTTTCAAATTTGGATGACAGATTTCTATAATGCATGAGAAGCCTAAACTTTTTCTTTCAAAAGTCACAGATTCTAATCATAAATCTGAAGAACTCTAAGAATATGAAAACTTTTTATAAGTGTGGTATTCTCCAGATAGCAAGTAAGCTTTTCACAGGGAAATAAGAATATTATGAGGCTTAACTAATATCTATCTTGTTCTGTGATAGTCATCCCCTATAGGTTTCAACAGGCTATCACAGTCAAGTGGCAAATCCATTCTGGGAATCAAAGTACATTTTGCCAGCAGCCATTCTTTTTTGAGAGGGATGTGGAATGGTTTGGGGTTGTGTTCTGATTTCCTGTTGACTGGGTTCAAATCCCAGCTCAGCTATTTACTAGCCTTGAGTGTCTTCCCATCTGTGAGGCAGGGATACCAGCAAGACCTATTTATTTCATAGGCTGTTCTGAGGCTTAAATGAAGCACTCAGTCTAGCACATGGTACTTCGCAGGAGCCAGGAGAATGTTAACAATAGTTATCTGTCTACTAGAGATATATCAAAAAGAAGTTGGGTTCTTTTGGCATGAATTGTTCTTAACGAGTTTTCATTTCTCCCTACCTCTAGGGCTTCCCTGGTGGCTCAGAAAGGAAAAAACCTGCCTGCAATGGAAGAGACCTGAGTTTGATCCCTGGGTTGGGAAGATCCCCTAGAGAAGAAAATGGCAACCCACTCAGTAATTTTGCCTGGAGAAATCGATGGACAGAGGACCCTGGCAGGCTACAGTCCTTAGGGTCACAAAGATCCCAACACAACTGAGCAACTAATATAACAAAAACTACCTCTACCCATGAGCATTGTTTTAGACAAATTCTGCTTCCAAAAGAATAGTCTTTCATAACACCAATGAGTTCAAGTATTTTCCAGAAAGCCAAATTCAACTTTAATATTCAGAAATTTTAAAAATTCACATTTTTGCCCCTTTGGTAAAACTGATGTATCTTCAAAGTTTTTTGTGTGTGATTTCTTCCTCTGTGTGTGATGATTTCTCAGAGATGACCAGTACTGTGTTTGATCAGATTTTCAAGCTCACTCAGTTCCTTGGATGCAATTTGTCTGGGGCTGGAAACTTTCACTTAAAGTAGTTCAGTACTACCTGACTACACTTGTTCATATTGAAACTGGGCTTCAATTTGGATTTAGTGATTTTTGTTCTGCTCTTTCCAGATTGAGATGATCCTTCTTGGTGGAGAAGATGGAAACTAAATAGGAGTTGAGTAGTTCTGTCAATTTTGTGTCACCAGTGAACACCTAATCTTACATTTACTTTCCTAAGAAATGATCTTATCACTAGCTTTTTCATCTGGTAGCTCTTAAATACACACACACACACACACACACACACACACACATATATAACTGATGAGATGGATACCATCCGCATTATTCTTTTCTTTCCAAATTAAAATAGCTCCATATCATCATCCTTCTTACAATTTGTATTAGATGAAACATCTGTTTCTTTCTAAGGAAAAATATTTGGAGGAAATACTCTTAGTATGAATATGTGTTTACAAATACTTGTGGTGATGACCAGATGTTCTTCTTTTTTTTTTGGATGAATTGGGTTAAGTTTTGAAACACTGTCATGCTTCGCTCTTTAGATGAACCCTATTCTCAGTTTGTGGGCTTCTGTGGTGGCTCAGAGGTTAAAGTGTCTGCCTGCAATGCAAGAGATCTGGGTTCAACCCCTGGGTCGGGAAGATCCCCCGGAGAAGGAAATGGCAACCCACTCCAGTATTCTTGCCTGGAGAATCCCATGGAAGGAGGAGCCTGGTGGGCTACAGTCCACGAGGTCACAAAGAGTCTCAGCTTGTAGCAGTTTATCACTACTGAATCAAGCTACATTGTTCTAACCTGCATTCTGTACACATTTAGAATAATAAATAAATTAAAAAAGTTAAAAAATACTCTTTGATGCTGCCCAGCAGTATAACTCTTGTATGCACAGCTACACCCTGCCTGGGATTATTAATTGACTTTATATACTCACTACACTGATATCTTCTCAAAGACACTTAGCGCTTGCCACTCCACCCCTAAATCCTGCTGCTGCTTCATCTCATCCCACCCAGCTCTGGCATGTTGTACCTTGTGACACCAAATAAAAGTAAAAAATGAATGCAAAATTTTAATTGTTTTCCTGGAATTTTTCTAAGGTTAAAAAGTATAAGGCCAGGTTTCTCTAGGACTTCCAGAAAGAACCTTATAGAAGTAAATACAGGAAGTATACAAGCATTGCAAAACTAGGGCATAGTACCTACATACAGATCTAGGGAATTTTCAAGTACCACTTGTAGGCTTAATTTTGGTTTGCTGCAGCCCACAATGCTTGAATAAGGACTACAAGAGTGGAAGCTTCGTCTGGAATATAACGAAAATGTTTCAATATTCTTGGCAAGGGTATGGAGGGGTTTGCATACTATTAAGTATAAACCAGTCACTGCCTGGGTCCCTGGGCAGTGGCAGGCATTAGAAGCCCATAGGAGACTGTGTACTGTAGGAGAGTCTAAAGTCCATTCAAATATACAGTTACTGCCTACATGGCTGATTTTATATGGAATTGAGATGACTTAAGAGGGAAAGACGGCAATGTTCACAGTTTGGCTGGGCATCCAGCCAGACGTGCACACAGATCGAGACGGGCACGGCAGCTGCCGGAGAAGAGGCCTGATGCAGGGAGAACAAAGCAGTCTGCCGGAGCCTGTGCAGACCCCGGGGCCCGGCTCCTCCCCGCTGTCTGAAGGCTCTCTCTTCTCCATTACAACTCTGGCTCCCTTTATCTTCAACATGACTGAAGACGAAAATGAGCAGACAAGATTCCTGAAGGCAGTTGGTGGAGAAAATATATGCCTATAAATGCATAAATTCATAACCCAAACTGGATTTGTGGTAGAGGAGCTAAAAGTCAAGAAATCCAAAATAAAGAGACAGAACTGAAGGGAGAGATGAGTTCACAACCTCTGCCAGTAAACAGAGTACACGGAAGATCAGCCCAGTAAGCAAGACGACAATGTGGCTAATGATCTTAGTGCTAGTGGTTAAGGGCCTAGGGAAGGATGTGATGTGGCTGCAAAAGTAATGATTTATCCTGAGTCCTCTGAATACAGGTGAGCAAGCAGGTGTCAAGTTATTCTCAGTACAATCCACTACCATAGGTCACTGGGAGGGAGGTGGAAAGTTCACCACTTTGCCCACAGATTAATAGAATCCTAGTCTGCTATCTGTCAAACCAGGATCAAATCTAAAGCGTTCGGGCCAATGATTGCCTTAGCACAGGATGAAAAATAGAGGCGGTGAAGCACAGAAGGTAAGTGTACAGGTTTTGTGAGCAAATACACCCAGGCCTAAATGTTGTCTTTGTTTTTATACTAGCATGAGAACTTGTATGACTTTCTTAACCCCCCTCACTCTTACTTTTCTCAGTAGGAAAAGAGAATAATAGTTGAAACTTTACATGAATTATTATAAGGATTAAAGTAGCTAACATACGGACCCTCAAAACAACACTACATGACACCCAATTGAAAGTGTTTTTATCATATCGTAATTACTGGGCAAACAACCAAATGTGAAGTCATGCACTAACAGCTTAGTCCGTGTTATAAGATGAACACATAATCAATGAATGGCAGAAACAGGACTTCGCCAGCTGTGTATTCAGTGGGTACAGCTGAGGGGAATCACTGGACCCCAGGAATAACAAGACAGATCCTACTGACAAGAGAGGGAATGGTGAGACTAAGGAAGGGGAAGTGCATTGGAACAAATGAACTCTTAAAATGGGAATGTTAATATCTGGAGAAGATTCAAGAAAATTTTCAAGCTAAGGAATCACTGGGTTTATGACCATGACACAGGAGTTAAGAAACGAGGTGAAAGTAGATTTTGTGTCCCACAGAATCCGAAGCACACCATTGTCACAATCATAGGTGAATGATGCTATTATTATCTTTCTTCATAGCCTTTAGAGACTCTAACAGTGGGTAGGAGAAGGGGATTCATATTTTATAAACTCCAGAGTTTGTATATTAGTGAGTCAAAACTGCCTTACTCTGGTTAACACTTTTTTTGGACAATCTTCAAGTAGTAAATAAAGTACTTAAAACTTATTGGATTAAGCTCTGATGAGTCTAGAAATGCTAAGAAGGAGAGAGATAGGCATGATCTGATACAGAGTTATAGATCTGATTTCTGTCTGTGAAAATTCATATAAATTTGTTTTTGTCGCACTGATTTTGATAACCTGCCATAAAACTTTTGTTAATGCTAAGAGGAAAGACATAGCTAACGCTATAAATTCATGTAGATATCTCTGCCTTACATATTTTGGTAGCAAATTAAATTTATCACTTCATTATCCCTTTCTGGCAGTTGGAAGTTGTAGACTTTAATGGAAGGTGCCAGGGTTGCTAATAGAATCTTCTCGTCACAGATGAAGGAAATGTAAAAGCAAAACTCACAAAGATTTGATGGGATTTATGCTAAAAGACAATGGCACCCAAAAGCACAAGCTAAGAATGAAGCCTGTGCCCTATCAGGGTATGGAATTAATTATCTAACAGATCTGTAACTCTTTCTCTGCTATAAATAAAGACGCAGCAATTTTCACGTGATCACTTGGCCACAGCCATTGCCTAGTATAGACTGGAATTAATGAGGACATTTACATAAAGCTTGTACTACTGTTTTCATCCCTCAAGACAGTTCATCTGTCCCTTCTCAATTGCTCCTGATTTCCCAGGTTGAGATGGACACATTCCTTTCTGCTTCTACAACTCCAATATCATAAAAGCAGTCATGCTGAAAGTAGGTATAATTAAGTGGTTAAAGGCACAGTTTTGCAATAAACAAAACATGGGTTTGTATCATGCTTCCACTAGTAACAACTAAACATCTTTAAGCCTTCAATTTAGTGCAGTTCTGTTGCTCAGCCATGTCCAACTCTTTGAGACTTTAAGCTTTAGCTTTCACCTTTATAAAATAAGGATATAAATATGTGTGTGTGTGTATAAGTAAATGCATATATATGCATATGTGTATATAGTTATGTAAAGCATTTAATGAGTTTATTACTATTGTCATATTTTTTGCAATTGACCATCCCTTGATGATAAAGGGTTTGTCTTGTTCATCACTCAGTCTCAATTATCTACCACAATGCCTGGTATGTAACAGATATTCAATATTTGTTGAATGAACAGATATATATTTAAATGATTAAAAGCCAGACTCAAAGCTTCTGAGCTAGGCAGAGAGACATAAAATAAATTCTAGTTAATACTCAAAATGAAACCTGACAACAAAAGTTATGAGTTCATAAAAGATATGTGATATTTGTTTCCAGCCATATGTTTTTAGGAGATGAGACTTAGATGACAAGAAGCACAAAAGCAGAACTTGAAGGAAAAAAAAATACCTGAATCACAATATAGCTTTGAACCATTTATACTTCGCCATAGTAATGCCCACAAAATGCAGAAAATGTACCTGTATGAATGGAAATTCAAACTCAAGAGTTTTGTCTTTATCTCAGTAAATGTTATATATAATTTTATTGTCCATTATTAACAGTGCTATTACAAGACAAAATGTCAATGCATATATTAAAGCATTAGAAAGGCATTTGGCTTAAATTTTCAGACAGATGCCCCACTGGGTTTGTTTGTATAAAGGTGGGTAGGACATTAGGGCAAAAGAGCCCAGCCCTGCATGTAACAGTCTATCTACAATCGATTTAAGGTTCTGTTCTGGGAGCTGTGGCCTCGGGCAAGGCCAGCTTTTACTAACAGAGGCTACAGGCACTGGCTGATCCTACAAAGCAAAGCAAGCTGAAGGTCTACCAAAGGACCTAATCAAATTTTCCATCTTTACGAAACAGCTTCTCATTTGCATTGTGATGCCACATCCCTTACCTGTGTCACCCCTCAAGGAGCCAGATGTTCCCCTTCTTGATTTCTAAGCCCTAGCCAGCCTCCCTGATACGCAAGGCCTGAAGTATTCCAATTCCACACCCAGCTGCTGCAGGGGAGTTGGCAAAGGGAAATACATTTGTTTATGCCCCCAGCCATCCATTTTCTTTAAGCTAGTTTCCAGCCAAGATTGTTATCTAGGTACCAGTTATTATTTTCCAATGGTTAAATTCATAAGGTTTTTAGTTCCCAAAGGCTATCTGATTAAAAGGAATTTGGACACAAAAAAATGTCTTTAGTATTTCTTGTATGATAGATATATCTTGCTTTGTCCCTAGAAATATTACTGAAGGTTTCTTCTCTAGTTTCTTTCAGGGCCAGTTGTTTACTTTTTTAAAAGTAATTTAATGTATGTACATATATTAACACACAGAAAAATACACAGGAACAGTATACAGTTGGAGGAATTTGAATAAATAAATATATCCATGAAACTATAACCCTAATCAAGGTATAGGAAATTTTTTATCACTCCAGAAAATTCCCTTAGGCTTTACTCCAGTAAATTTCTACTTATCACTATTGTGATTTTGAGACTGAGCGGGACCCCGTGGGGTTCCTGGGAATGGAAGCCTTTCTTTGTCCCCATTTCTTGTTTGTAGGGAATGGGCTCAGCCTCCAAGACCTTCTCTGAGTTCCAAAGAGCAGGTTCAAACTGTTGCTACAGGGCAGGGAGGGGATGCAGAGACAATGGAGGAGCAGTCAAGAAACAATAGTGCAGCCTTGGGACAGGATCTTGGTTCTGCTTCAAGGGATACACCTAACAGTATTTTTTAGCTCTTCTGCATAAATAAAACCCCCAACAAATTGAAGATGTTAACTACTTGGTGAAGCATTCTTCATTCTAAAGAGAAGGTTGGTCACAGTTTGGTAACCTCAAGAAGCACATCAGGAGATTGCCTGAGGCCAGATTAAAGGAGTGTAGGCCCTGAACATCCCTGATCCTTATCAGCAACCTCACTCCTGAACCACTGTTATCAAATTCCTCACCATATCCCCTCCAGTGGAGACACACAGTTTTGGAGCACCAGCCTACTGTGCCCCAACTTTGCCTCACAAAGCAATAAAGCTATTCTTTGCTGCTTCACCCAAACTCTGTCTCTGAGATTTGATTCAGCATTGGCACACAGTGGCCGAGGTTTTGGCATCAATTTCTGATAACATAGACTTATTTTTCTCATACTTAAATTTCACATAAATGGAGTTATTTTCTAAGTATGCTTTTGTGTCTGGCTTCTTTCTCTTAACATAATGTTTTTGAAATTTATCTATCTCAAACTGTAAGGACATATGCTTTTATTTCTCTTGGGTAAATACCCAGGAGAATAGTTTGGTCTTATAAGAAAGTGTTCATCCTTGCATGAAATGTTCCCTTGATATCTCCAATTTTCTGAAGAGAGCTCTAGTCTTTCCCATTCTATCATTTTCCTCAATTTCTTTGCATTGTTCACTTAAGAAGACTTTCTTATCTCTCCTTGCTATTCTCTGGAACTCTGCATTCAGTTGGGTGGTGTATCTTTCCCTTTCTCCCTTACCTGATTTTATTCTCTTCCCAGATTTTTGTAAAGCCTGCACAGACAACCACTTCACCCTCTTGCATTCTTTTTCCTTTGGGATGGTTTTGGACACCTCCTTCTGTACAATGTTACAAACCTCCATCCATAGTTCTTCAGACAGTCTGTCTACCAGATCTAATCCCTCGAATCTATTTGTCACCTCCACTGTATTTAGGCTGTACCTGAAAGGCCTAGAGTTTTTCTATATTCTTCACTTTAAGCCTGAATTTTGCAATAAGGAACTCATGATCTGAGCCACAGTCAGCTTCAGGTCTTGTTTTTGCTGGCTGTATAGAGCTTCTCCATCTTCAGCTTCCAAGAATATATTCAATTTGATGTCAGTATCGGACATTTGGTGACTTCCACATATAGAGTTGTCTCTTGTGTTGCTGGAAGAGGGTATTTGCTATGATCAGTGTGTTCTCTTGACAAAAACTCTGTTAGCCTTTGCCCTGCTTCATTTTGTACTCCAAGGCCAAACTTGCTGTTACTCTCAGTATCTCTTGACATCCTACTTTTGCATTCCAATCTCCTATGATGAAAAAGACATCTTTTTTTGGTGTTAGTTCTAGAAGGTCTTGTAAGTCTTCATAGAACCAGTAAACTTTAGCTTTTTCAGCATTAGTGGTTGGGGCATAGACTTGGATTACTGTGATGCTCAATGGTTTGCCTTGGAAACCGCCTGATGCGAAGAGCCAACTCATTGGAAAAGCCCCTGATACTGGGAAAGATTGAGGGCGGGAGGAGAAGGATGTGGCAGAGGATGAGATAACTGGATAGCATCACTGACATATTGACGTCCTTGATAGCTCATTTGCTAAAGAATCCATCTGCAATACAGCATACCCTGGTTCGACTCCTGGGTCAGGAAGATCCCCTGGAGAAGGGACAGGCTATCCACTCCAGTATTCTGGCCTGGAGAATTCCATGGACTATATAGCCCATGGGGTCACAAGGAGTTGGACACAACCGAGCAACTTTCATTTTCACTGACTCAATGCACATGAGTTTGAGCAAACTCCAGGAGATAGTGAAGGACAGGGAAGCCTGGTGTGCTGCAATCCATGAGGTCACAAAGAATCAGACATGGCTTACTGACTAAACAACAACAACATAAGAAAGTGCCAAAGAGCTTTACAAAATGGTTATAGAATTTTATGTATCCACTGGTCTAGTTGTTCCATATTCTTGCCAACATTTGATGTTATCAGTCTTTTTAATTTTAGCCATTATAGTGGGTGTGAAGAGGGTGTGAAGTGGTATCTCATTATAGTATTTTGCTGCAAATTCCACAGTCACCTAAACATTTTTCTTATTCTTACCCAGGTTTATCTGTTTTTACCTACTGCCGTCCTTAACTTAGAAGAATATCCCTAATCACCAGTCAGTCTACTTACATTATAGTGATGTGAAAGACCACTTGTCTGATGAAACAGAAGTTGGTGATGACAAAAGATGCATCTACCCAAACATTTCCTTAACTCATTCCTGCTAAGCTTCTTTTGAGTTTCCCAGGAGGGGCAGAATGAACCACCATCAACATAGCATCACAGATAGGCTTATCAGAATTTTCGTGAACTAATTAAACAGGTGGTTTAGTCGCTAAGTCATGACCAACTTTTGCAACCCCGTGGACTGTAGCATGCCAGGCTCCTCTGTCCAAGGGATTCTCCAGACAAGAATACTGGTGTGCCATTTCCTTCTCCAGGGGATCTTCCCAACCCAGGAATCGAACCCAGGTCTCCTGCATTGCAGGCAAATTCTCTATCATCTGAGCTACAATGGACTCCCCTAATTAAATTAAAGAGAGGTCTGCTCAATTTTGAGGCCAAAAGACTAATGAAAAAATAAAGGCAAGGGTGTGGGGCTATAGAATATCTGTTATTGAGTTCTCTACCTTGTTTGTTTTATTCGATTGCTTCTTTCTTAGGCCTTGACTTCTACTTAACCAGCTAATGCATTCCTCTTTAGCCCAGGGAAATTATCCTTGAAGCTCATTAGAATCAAGTGTATCTCTTATTAATTGACTAAAAGTAGAAAAAAAAACTCACCACATTTCATACAATTTAGGCTAAATAAAATTTTTGAATACAGTGCAAATCAATTGAACTGTCCTTTCATGTTGCATCCTTCAACTGCTGAATATTCTATATGGCATTTCACAGAAATATGATTTGATTTGAGAACATCTGCAGCAGTCTGGAACATATTTTCCCCTGTACTTGACTTTTAGCTCATTATAGCTCTCAGATGTTCTCTCAGCAATCCTGTGACATATTGGAGTGTTACTGAACAAACACCAGTGAAGCCTATGTCTTGAGTAGTGTCAATCTCAGTTGAAAATGTTTCAGCTTTCTTAGCATCAACAGTGGAAGAATTTAATTAACCCACTGAAACTTTCAAAATGATAGTTAATGCATGTAAGAAATGAGAAATCTGAAATGTAGGGGGAGAGTGGATAAGTGCTTAACCTCCCACAAGCTGATGCCTGCCACCCTCAGTCTGCACTGATCCAACCCATGAGAAGCCTTGCTCTCTGTGCAGCCTCCTAGATTTTGCTCCAAAACCTCTGGCTTGCTCTATAGCCCCTCCGGAGATGGAGAAGGTGGAGGTGGCAACTACTGCTATCACGCTCCCCTGGTCCCCAAACAAGGTCAGCTTCCAGCCTCTAATCAGCTCCCATCCAGCTGCTCTCATGTTTTCAGTAGGTGGGGTTGGGAGACCAAGGTCAGAAAAGCGCTGTTGGCAGTGACACGGTTTTTTGCCCACTGCTGCTATTACATTAAGGAAGCAGCTGGTGAGATAATGTATGCCAAAGTGCTTTGTAAATCATAAAGTGCTTATATAATTGTCAAAAATAATCACTACTGTTATTTCATTCCTAGGTTGCAGGAAGAGCACTGAACTGGACCACTGGGTGGCAAAGTCCACCATTAAGCTGGTTAGATGGGTGTGTGGGGTCCAGAGAGGGGGTCTCTGGTGAGACTACAAATTTGGATGATGACAGCAAGGAGAGCCATGGATAGGCAAATGTTAGTATTTAAGAGCCAGCAAAAGGAGAGGTGTCCTGAAAGATTAAGTCCAGGAAGGTTCTCTTCACACATAGAAATGTTATTTGTCTCCAAGCCTCTGCCAGACTTTCTGCCTTAGCCTGGGGTATTCTTCCGATATTTACTAGACCTTCATTTCAGATTACTTTGGGAAACACCCTCAAACTCCTCGATACCTCTGCTATCCTGTGTGTATCTCTATATCACTGTCATCATCATACCATATTATATAAATAACTCTCTAATTGCCTAATTTCAGTACTAGTCTGTGAACCTTTTAAGGAAAATAACATTATAATGCTTGGCACATACTAGGTGCTAACAGTTGTTTGCTTGATAAAAGGGAAGGGAGAACCAAGTAGAAAAGTGTGTTTAAAAATCAAAGAAGACATTTCAAATAGGAAGAAGTGGTCGACTATGGCATGTGACAAGATGTGGTGAAGACAAGACTGGGAAATGACTGGTTGTGGTGATCACTATATCATGCAACCCTAACAAGAGCAGTTTTAGTGATTTTGGGGGGTGGGGATGAATAGAAATCTAATTTTAATGGATCAGAGACAGAAAAGCAAGTAAAGAATGAGAGAGTGAGTAGAGGCAACATTTTCTGGAACCTCAACTCTGAAAGGAAGAAAAAAAATCAGAAAATATTATTTATTTTTCTCAATAATCCAATGGAATGCCTACTGTTACCCCAAGTTTTGCGATGACGAAATGGTGGCTAAGACCAAGTATGTAAGTTGCCCAAGGCCTTACTACTGACAAGAAAGAAGCTCTGTGAAAGGCACACATTCTGCTCAATTTCCTCAGCTGGATTAGGCCAATGGTTGGGTCTCTTCATAATAATTTATTTATAACCAGGTACAGGGCAGGAATAATTATCATTTCTGTGTGGTTTGGAATAAAAGTCTATCTAGTATCTTCAGGCATTTTACTAAGAGATCAGACCCAGGGTGGGGTGATGTAATGGGGAACTGCAATATGGTACCAGTTGCCAGCATGTGGGAAGAGGTGCAGAAAGAAAAAGGAAGGTCACTAAAGAAAACCTCTTCCGTTTTATAATTTTTCAAAGGGCTACAGAGCTATCAATCCTCTGGCAACAGCTACAGGTTATTTGCAATTCTGTATCAATCCTCACTGGCTGGTAATAATAAACCCGAAATGTCAGCGACTTAATACAATAAAAGCCGATTTCTCACTCATTAAAAAAAAGTCTGTTGTGTCTCTGGATATCTTCAATGTAGCAACTCAGCAATCTAGGCCATCCATTTTATGCTACACTTTCTCAACTTGAGTCTTCGGAGTTTGCTATGGCAAAGGACAGGTAATTTAGAGACCTGAGCACCCTCTGTGAAACGCTTCCCCTCCAAATCACATGCCACATCTCACTCACATTGCAGTGATGAAAGCATGTCACCTGGTCATACAGAGCATCTAAGAGGCAAGGAGGTTTACTTCTACAGAACCCTGAAATGCTAGTGAGCACCACCAGTGCTGACTACAAAGTCTGTAGGCATGAACAGAGGAGAAATCAGCTTGCATGCTTGTTATACATCTCAGTGAAGACTGTATACAGTAATCTTAGAAGAATTTTTAGGAGGCCTGGATTACCACAAGTGCCACATGTTTACTTTCATTACCTTCACTTGAGACCTACATTAAATCTAAAGAGATATTTAGCAACACTGGGTAAGATTTAGGCTCCAAAAGGTCACCACCTTGATAGACCTGAGATGATGGGTGCCATTGTACAGCTCAGTTGGAATGGGCACATGCAGAGAATAACTGCAAGCAGAGGATCTAGAGAAGGTTCTCCAGTTTGAGATGAAATAGGATAAAACTGATAGCAGGAAAGACAAGAAAAGTGATTTAAAGAGAAAAGGTAACAGAAGTTCAAGAGGCACAGTCTTGACATGATTATCCAGGAATAATCCACAACAGATGGGCGAGTATGGTGTGAGGAGCTGGGAGTGAGGCTTCAGGGTGCTTCCAGGTCTATGAAACTACTTCACAGACAGAGCCTGAAGCTGTAAATCAAAGGCTCCAAGAATCAAAGGATTCTCTACGTAGCATGAGTCATGTTATCTGAGCAGGTTGCAGTCACATCTTCTCAAACACATTTCTAGGGGTCACTGTTGACCATGAAGCACAGACTAATACAGGATTTTAGACACTAATAAGATTGCTTTCCAATGTCTATACAGCATGAAATGGACGGGAGATTTAGAAATGAAGTGGTTAATTAGATCAACATGGGCAACCAAACAAACTTGTCAGGTTTCTGAAGAGAAGAGGAAAAGGGATAGATACTTCATCTGGATATCTAAATGGATTTAGTTAATTGAGAGACTGATTGCCAATTATTCAGTACTATTGAAGATATCTTTGCCTATCCTTCCTGAACTTCCAGGGTTTTAGTAACGCTATTCAATGGCAGTCACAATGCATAAAATTTCGCAGGTAAAAAATACAAAACCAAAATGAAAAATAAAATACAAAAACAAAAGCAAAGTACCATGGTGTGTCTTGTTTGATTTTCTGGGGAGGAGGTAAATCAGATCCCTCTTTTGAATTTCAAAGAGCAGATATTTGTTTTCTCAAATCTTAGATTAAGACAACTAGGTATAAAGCTGAATATAACTAGAATTTCTGTTTGCTCTTTGCATTATCAAACTGACTCCTTTGACTCCCTTAATATCAGAAAAATATATTTTTTATCTAATACTCCCTTTATTCAAGTGGACAGAAGAGCTCAAACAGACATATAACAAATACCTGTTTTTTTCTCAGGGAGACTCTCAGGGGCACAGCTCAGAGATACAGAGAGATATTTTGCTTTATTCCATAAAATCAGGATATTCCATAAAATTAGGAACAAAGCTAACTGGTTTGCAATAAATGTTCACTGATTTTGTAGAGTTCTTAGGAGTGGGGAGAGGGAATGAGTTCAAGGATAGTACTTGAATTCAAATTTTATCTTACATGCTTATACTAATGGTTTCGTTACAAATCCTCAGTCCCCACCCAGAACAAGAGAAATCCTAATATTTTTTCCTGGCTTAAAAGTACCATCAAAATTAATGTGGGTAACTTGTGTTGAAGATGAAAAGCACTTTTGCACAAGTTCTAAGTATATAATTAATATTAATGAGATGCATTCTGATTAAAGTAGTATATTTGATGAAGTATGAGGAATTATACTTAACCACTTACTTTCATGAAAGTGACAAAGAGAATAATTTCATTTGTACTTGGCAATTAGACATCAATTTAATGAGTGGGAAAAAATAGGGAATCATACTTTTTAAAAGCATGATGGAGTTCTGGCAGCAGTGAAAATGCTATATGGTTTATATTTTATTTCAGGCCTACAATGGTGGACCACAACAAGGTGGGTGTAATGGTTATGAACACAAGAGTTCACGGTTGCCCAAATGCATAAACCAAGCTCCACCTTCTGGGAAGTGAAAAGCCATGTCCTGAAACATCGTGTCCTCTGTCCGTGCCCACGTAGGCATGTCCATTCAATCACATACCTCAGCTGGGCTCAGCATTGAGTTGGGCTCAGCCCTCCTCTTCAAAGTGCTCCCAGTAATTTCTACGAAGTGATCAGAGTTTCCTTGTGAAATGAACCCACCCAGAGATGGGCGAAAACAAGCTGGGAAAGTTTATAAGGGAAGAGCTATTCTGGTTATAAGCTCTGCAACACTATCTTTTCCCATAAAATGAGAAACTTCTACCAGTCCCTCTCCTAATGGTTCACTTCACATTTTGACAGAGTTACTCTGTCAAAATGGAGAGCAAAAGGGGCCCCTCCTTTCTACCTATTTTAGGACCAATGATGAACCATTCACACCGATTTACTGCCCAAAGCCCCAATTAATAAATTTATCTCCAGTTTGGGCTTCCTTGGTGGCTTAGATGGTAAATAGTCTTCCTGCAAAGCAGGAGACCCGAGTTTAATCCCTGGGTTGGGAATATTCCCTGGAGAAAGAAATGAAAACCCACTCCAGTATTTTTGCCTGGAGAATCCCATTGATGGGGGAGCCTGGTAGGCTACAGTTCATGGGGTCGCGAAGAATCAGACATGACTGAGCAACTAATACTTTCATTCACTTCAACTTTCCTTTCCATTTTACCTGGAAAGCAAACACTGATTTGTTCAGGAACTTTTTTATATGGCTATGAAAGGGAGTGCTTCAAAGGACAAAGTTGCCAGCTTTTAACCAGTTCAAATGAAATGAACCTAATAAGAACATGTTATCAATAGAAGACCAAGAGAATGTATAAAAATAATCTATGAATATCAGCTGGAAAATCTAAGCAAAATCTAGGAGAAATCAATTTATAAAGCATTGCTCAAATGTTCATATTTACCCTAAGGTTATATATATATTTTAGATACAAATATATCATATATCCAAATCACCCCTTAGCTAGCTAGCTAGCTAGCTATGTTAGAATTAATTATAACAATAATTGCCATTGCTGCACAATGAATGTCTGCTATATGCTATACACATCACACATACGATTTCTAGTGCTCACGAAACAAAGCACACACAAAATCAGTATCATTATCTAAATATGGCATTTCAGGAAAGAACTGCAGGATTCGTGCGGCTGGCCCCAGTTCGTTCGGTAGTAAGACACTGAACCAGGATTCAAACTCAGACCTGCTGGGCTCCAAACACCATGCTCTTTTTATTACAGTAGTGCGCTGACTTCACTGTGGGGTCCTTACACATTCATGAGATGATGAGACACTCAGGACTACAAGACTACCAAGGACTACCAAAACTCACCCAACATTTTTTGCTTCTAAGTAGGGATAATCACCATTTATAACAGGGGGTTGCCCTATTCTTAAAGGGTACTTGGCACTTCAGCGTTCTACCTAAGATACTAGTCAAACCATCTGATGATATTTAGATGTAAACACGTTGCCACAATAACCATGAGGTACACTGATTGACTAATTTTGCAAAGTTTGAATTTCTAGGAACCAATTTTTTTTTTGCCATGTCCTGTGAAATGAACCAAAACAATAAAAAATATTTAGCCTCATACAATCAGTCATAGAAAGTGACCTCAATAATACTGCTTTCTAATTCCATCGTTACCCAAGTAACTGAAAGTAATGTAACATGCTATTTGGAACTTCTCCAACAATATAATGTAACTCCCCCCCTTCCCCACACGCACACAAATAACTGCAGGGACAAAGCTGAGATGAGAGAAGAAAACATGGACAAGAAATACAAGGCCATAAGATGAACTTGAAAGAAAATGACCTTTATCTCCTTTGCACTCTCTTTTCTTGGTTAGCTCTGCAAGTGATCATTAAAAAAACTAGCAAAAAAATGTTATCAACGAGCACAGCCCCACCCATCAGAAAAGACCCAGTTTCCCCCTCAGTCAGTCTCTCCCATCAGGACGCTTCCATAAGCCTCTTATTCTTCTCCATCAGAGGGCAGACAGAAAACCACAATCACAGAAAAGTAACCAATCTTAAACACAAGGACCATATCCTTGTCTAACTCAATGAAACTATGAGCCATGCCATGTAGGGCCATCAAAGACAGATGGGTCATGGTGGACAGTTCTGACAAAACATGGTCCACTAGAGAAGAGAATGGGAAACTACTTCAGTATCCTTGCCTTGAGAACCCCTTGAACAGTTCACACTGTTCATGGCAAAATGATAGGATACTGAAAAAGGAACTCCCTAGGTCGGTAGGTGCCCAATATGCCTTGAGAACCCCATGAACAGTTCATACTGTTCAAGGCAAAATGATAGGATACTGAAAGAGGAACTCCCCAGGTCAGTAGGTGCCCAATATGCTACTGGAGATTAGTGGAGAAATAACTCCAGAAAGAATGGAGGGATGGAGCCAAAGCAAAAAGAACACCCAGTTGTGGATGTGACTGGTGATGGAAGCAAGGTCTGATGATGTAATGAGCAATATTGCATAGGAACCTGGAATGTTAGGTCCATGAATCAAGGCAAATTGGAAGTGATCAAATGGGAGATGGCAAGAGTGAATGTCGACATTCTAGGAATCAGCGAACTAAAATGGACTGGAATGGGTAAATTTAACTCAGATGACCATTATATTTACTACTGTGGGCAAGAACCCCTTAGAAGAAATGGAGTAGCCATCATAGTCAACAAAAGAGTCTGAAATGCAGTACCTGGATGCAATCTCAAAAATGACAGAATGATTTCGGTTCATTTCCAAGGCAAACCATTCAATATCACAGTAATCCAAGTCTATGCCCTGACCAGTAATGCTGAAGAAGCTGAACTCAATGGTGCTATGAAGACCTACAAGACCTTCTAGAACTAACACTCAAAAAAGATATCCTTTTCATTATAGGGGACTGGAATGCAAAAGTAGGAAGTCAAGAAATACCTGGAGTAACAGGCAAATTAGGCCTTGGAGTACAGAATGAAGCAGGGCAAAGGCTAACAGTTTTGCAAAGAGAACGCACTGGTCATAGCAAACACACTCTTCCAACAACACAAGAGAGACTATACATGGACATCACCGGATGGTCAGTACCGAAATCAGATTAATTATATTCTTTGCAGGCAAAGGTGGAGAAGCTCTATACAGTCAGTAAAAACAAGAACGGGAGTTGACTGTGGCTCAGATCATGAACTCCCTATGGCCAAATTCAGAATTAAATTGAAGAAAGTAGGGAAAACCACTAGACTAACAGATATGACCTAAAGCAAATCCCTTACAATTATATAGTGGAAGTGAGAAACAGATATAAGGGATTAGCTCTGACAGACAGAGTGCCTGATGAACTATGGACAGAAGTTCGTGAAATTGTACATGAGAGAGGGATCAAGACCATCCCCAAGAAAAAGAAATGCAAAAAGGCAAAATGGCTGTCTGAGGAGGGCTTACAAATAGCTGTAAAAAGAAGAGAAGCAAAAAGCAAAGGAGAAAAGAAAAGATATACCTATTAGAATGCAGAGTTCCAAAGAATAGCAAGGAGAGATAAAAAAGCCTTCCTCAGTGATCAGTGCAAAGAAATAGAGGAAAACAATAGAATGGGAAAGACTAGAGATCTCTTCAAGAAAATTAGAGATACCAAGGGAATATTTCATGCAAAGATGGGCTCAATAAAAGACAGAAATGGTATGGACCTAACAGAAGCAGAAGATATTAAGAAGAGGTGGCAAGAATGCACAGAAGAACTGTACAAAAAAGATCTTCACTACCTAGATAATCACCATGGTGTGATCACTCACCTAGAGCCAGACATCCTGGAATGGGAAGTCAAGTGGGCCTTAAGAAACAACATTACAAACAAAGCTAGTAGAGGTGATGGAATTCCAGTTGAGCTATTTTAAATCCTAAAAGATGATGCTGTGAAAGTGCTGCACTCAATATGCCAGCAAATATGGAAAACTCAGCAGTGGCCACAGGACTGGAAAAGGTCAGTTTTCATTCCAGTTCCAAAGAAATGCAATGCCAAAGAATGTTCAAACTACCACACAATTGCATTCCTCTCACATACTAGTAAAGTAATGCTCAAAATTCTCCAAGGTAGACTTCAACAATACGTGAACCGTGAACTTCCAGATGTTCAAGCTGGGTTTAGAAAAGGCAGAGGAACCAGAGATGAAATTGTCAACATCCGCTGGATCATTGAAAAAGCAATAGAGGTCCAGAAAACATCTATTTTTTCTTTATTGACTATGCCAAAGCCTTTGACTGTGTGGATCACAATAAATTGTGGAAAACTCTTCAAGAGATGGGAATACTAGACCACCTGACCTTCCTCTTGAAAAATCTGAATGCAGGTCAGGAGGCAACAGTTAGAACTGGACATGAAACAACAGACTGGTTCCAAATAGGAAAAGGAGTACACCAAAGCTGTATATTGTCACCCTGCTTATTTAACTTATATGCAGAGTACCTCATGAGAAATGCTGGAATGGATGAAGCCCAAGCTGGAATCAAGACTGCTGGGAGAAATAGCAATAACCTCAGATATGCAGATGACACCACCCTTATGGCAGAAAGTGAAAAAGAACTGAAGAGCCTCTTTATGAAAGTGAAAGAGGAGAGCAAAAATGTTGGCTTAAAGCTCAACATTCAGAAGACTAAGATCATGGCATCTGGTCCCATCACTTCATGGCAAATAGATGGGGAAACAGTGGCAGACTTTATTTTTTTGAACTCCAAAATCACTGCATATGGTAACCGCAGCCATGAAACTGAAAGACACTTACTCCTTGGAAGCAAAGTTATGACCAACCTAGATAGCATATTAAAAAGCAGAGACATTACTTTGCCAACAAAGGTCTATCTAGTCAAGGCTATGGTTTTTCCCGTAGTCATGTACGGATGTGAGCGTTGGACTATAAAGAAAGCTGAGCACCGAAGAATTGATGCTTTTGAATTGTGGTGTTGGAGAAGACTCTTGAGAGTCCCTTGAACTGCAAGAAGATCCAACCAGTCCACCCTAAAGGAAATCAGTCCTGAATATTCATTGGAAGGACTGATGTTGAAGCTGAAACTCCACCTGATACGAAGAGCTGACTCATTTGAAAAGACCCTGATGCTGGGAAATATTAAAGGCAGAAGGAGAAGGGGACGACAGAGGATGAGATTGTTGGATGGAAACACTGATTTAATGGACGTGAGTTTGAGTAACCTGTGGGAGTTGGTGATGGACAGGGTGGCCTGCCGTGCTGCAGTCCATGGGATCACAAAGAGCTGGACACTACTGAGCAACTGAACTGAACTGAACTGACTGATACAAGAGCCCACAGTCAGGTCTTTCACCATGGATTTTCATTTTAAGTTTCCATATACTTGTTGATAAGATTAAGTTGTTTCAAATAATTCCAGCTTACTTTAGTAAAGTATTACATATATATTCTGGTCACAAGTTCTTTGTGTGATACAAGTATTATGGATAGTTTCTCCAATTCTGTGATTTTAATTTTCATTTCCTTATCTTGCCTTTTAATGAGCAGAAGTTAATTTTGATGAAGTGCAACTATCAATTTTTTTCTTGTATGTTTACTTTTTTTTCTATCTTAAATAAAAAAAAACCTTTCTTAACCCAAAGGATATTTACTTACATTTTCTTTAAAAATTATATAGTATTGTTTTTACTTTTATATCTGTGATATATTTACTTTTGTGTCCTGTGTGACGATAATATGGAGGTTCATTACATATCTATATCTATATATGTTTATCCAGTAATTCTAGCTCCATTTATCGAGAAGTCTTTCCTTTCTCCATTGTATTGCTTTGGTGTCTTTGTCAAAAATCAATTGAGTGTATATGTGTGGGTTTACTTCTAGACTTTCTATCTGTTCCATTGATCTATTTGTCTGTCCTGAGACTAAAACACACTTGCTTGACTACTCCAGATTTATAGAAAATCTTGAAGGCAGATAGATTAAAATTTGTAAGTATGTTCTTTTTCAAGATTCTTTTGGCTATTGTTGGACCTTGGAAATCCAATGTAAATTTTAGAATCAGTTTGATAACTTCTACAAAAACACGTTCTGGGATTTTGATTGGGATTTTCATATATCTACAGATCAATTTGAAGAGAATTACATCTTAGCATATCTCTCTATTGATATTTCTTCATTAATTTTTCTCAGCAATTCTTTATAGTTTTGTAATTTGTAGTTTTCAGTGGGTGGTTACTGCACAAATTTTAATTTGTTCCTAAGTATTTTGTAGATTTTGAATGCTATTGTAAATGGCATTTTAAAATTTAATTTTTGGTTGTATATATAAAAATACAACTAACTTTTGTATATTGTGTTTATCTTGTGAAACTCTGCTAAGTTCATTTATTGATTTTTAGCTCCAGAGAATAGAAAGGAGAAATAAGAGGTCCTTCTTAAATGAACAAGGCAAAGAAATAGAAGAAAACAATAGAATGGGAAAGACTAGAGATCTCTTCAAAAAAACGAGATATCAGGGTATATTTCATGCAAGGATGGGCATGATAAATGACAAAAATAGTAAGGACTTAACTGAAGCAGAAGGGATTAAGAAGAGGTGGCACAAACACACAGAAGAACTATACAAAAAAAGGTCTCAATGACATGGAAAACAATGATGGTGTGATCACTTACCTAGATCCAGACATTCTGGAATGTGAAGTCAAGTGGGTGTTAGGAAGCATTACTATGAACAAAGCTAGTGGAGGTGATGGAAATCTAGCTGAAAGTTATTTAAAATCCTAAACGATGATGCTGTTAAAGTACTGCATTCAATATGTCAGCAAATTTGGAAAACTCAGCAGTGGCCATGGGACTGGAAAAGGTCAGTTTTTCATTCTAATCCCAAAGAAGGGCAGTGCCAAAAAATGTTCAAACTACCATACAACTGTGTGCATTTCACATGCTAGCAAGTTTATGCTTAAAATCCTTCAAGCTAGACTTCAGCAGTATGTGAACTGAAACTTCCAGATGTACAGGCTGGGTCTGGAAAAGGCAGAGGAACCAGAGACCAAACTGCCAACATTCCTTGGATCATAGAGAAAGCAAGAGAGTTCCAGAAAAACATCTACTTCTTCTTCATTGACTATGCTAAAGCCTTTGACTATGTGGATCAAAACAAACTGTAGAAAATTCTTAAAGATATGGGAATACTGCCTTACCTGCCTCCTGAGAAACCTGTGTATGTGGTTTCAAGAAGCAACAGTTGGAACTAGACATGGAACAAAAACTGGTTCAAAATTGGGAAAGGAGTATGTCAAGGCTATATACTGTCACCCTGCTTATTTAATTTCTATGCAGAGTACATCATGCAAAATGATAGCCTGGATGAATCACAAACTGAAATCAAGATTGCTGGGAGAAATATCAACAATCTCAGATATGCAGATGACATCATTCTAATGGCAGAAAGTGAAGAGGAACTAAAGAACCTCTTGATCAAGGTGAAAGAGGAGAGTGAAAAAGCTGGCTTAAAACTCAACATTCAAAAAACTAAGATCTTGGTATCTGGTCTCATCACTTTACGGCAAACAGAAGGGGAAAAAGTGGAACCAGTTACATCTTATTTTTTTGGGCTCCAAAATCATTGTGGACAGTGACTGCAGCCATGAAATTAAAAGACTCTTGCTCCTTGGAAAGAAAAGCAATGACAAACGTAGACAGCATATTAAACAGCAGAAAACATCATTTTGCCAACAAAGGTTCATATAGTCAAAGATATATTTTTTCCAGTAATCTTATATGAATGTGAGAGTTGAACCATAAAGAAGGCTAGGTGAGGAAAAATTCTTTTGAACTGTGGTTCATGAGAAAGAAGACTCTTGAGAGAGTCTCTTAGACAGCAAGGAGTTCCAATAAGTCAATCTAAAGGAAATCTACCCTGAATATTCATTGAAAGGACTGATGCTGAAGTTTCAATACTTTGGCCGCCTATTGCAAAGAGCTGACTCTTTGGAAAAGATTGTGATGCTGGGAAAAACTGATGTCCAAAGGAGAAGGGAGCGGTACAGGGTAAGATGGTTAGATAGCATCACTGATTCAAAACATGAATTTGAGCAAACTTTGGGAGGTAGTGCAGGACAGGAAAGCCTGGTGTGCTGCAGCCCATAGGATCTCAAAGAGTTGGACACAACTTATTGACTGAACAAGAACAACAGTGTTTTTACAGGTGCTTTACAAGTTTTATGTACACAGTGTTACTACCTGAAAATTAAGACAGTCTTCATAGTCTTTGTTTCCAATTTGGATACCACTTATTTCTTTTTGTGTCCTTATTGCAGTAGTTAGGACCTCCAGTATAATGTCGGATATAAGTACTGAGTGTAGACATTTATGCCTAGTTCTTGATCTTAGGGGAAGTTGATTTTTTTCACCATTACATACGGTATGAGCTGTAGAACTTTTATACATGCTTTATCAGATTGAGGGTTTCCTTCCACTAGATTGCTTAGGTTTTCATGATGAGTAGTTGCTGGATTTTGTCAACTGCTTTTTCTGCCTCTAAGGACTTGCATCTAGAGCATATAAAGAATTCCTAAAATGTAATTAAAAATTCAACCGAATTTTTAAGTAGGGAAAAGAACTGAATAGACTCTTCCGAGAAGAAGATATATGGATGGGTAAAAAGAACACAAAGAAGTGGTTGAACATTATGAATTTTCAGAGCAATGAAAATTAATATTATAGTATGGTACTCATGTACATTTAGACTAAAATGTCTAAAATGGAAAAGAAAGAGAATACTAAATGTTGGCTGGAATGTGGAAAAACCAAAACACCCATCTGCAGTTGTAGGAGTGTAAAATGCTGCAATCACTTTGGAAATCTGTTTGTAGGTTTCTTATAAAGCATACACATTACCTTATGATGCAGATATTACACTCCTGGATTTTACTAAAGAGAAGTAAAAATTTGTATTCACAAAACCATTTATGCCTGAATGCCTATTTCAGATATATTTACAATATTGGGAAGGTGAACATAGCCCAAATGTTGATTTGAATGAATACTCAAATTGTGGCATATTTATACAATAAAGTATCATTTACCGATAAAAATGAATTGCTTTACAGCCCCCAAAACATGGATGAATCTGAAACATTGTATTGAGTGAGAATAATGACACAGAAAAAAGCATACTTTATGGAATTCTAGTTGTATCATGCTAAAGAATATGAGCAAACTAACCTATGTTGATGGAAATTAGTGTTTGCTTCTGGTGGTAGGAAAGACAGAGAGATAATGACCGGGCAAATGTAGAAGGGAATCCAAGAGGTGTTGGCAATGTTGTGTGTCTTGATAGATAAGGGTCTTGTGTATTGTTGGCCAAAATTCATCAAATGGTTTATTTAAGATCTGTCCATTTTTATGTAAATTAAACTTCAATTTGGAAAAATGAAAAGCATAAAAGAATAAATAGCATGAAGACATAAGACTTTTAAAGTTTTGAGTAAACAAGAGGTATCACTGTTATTATGAGGACTTTTGTGATAGTCATGCTTATGACATTATATATTCCTTGTGGATGCTTCTTTGTTCCCTGTGTTGAAAAACATACCAGAGACAAGTAAACAGATAGACATCTACATATAAAGCACCACAACTAGATAGCAGTAGTTTTATAAAATCATATTCCTTTTGATTTTAAAAACATGAGAATGATGCATCTGGTCATATAGATGCACCAATTTTGGTTTTTATCATCAAAATAAAACCTTGTATTATGAATCACTATACAAGCACCAGACAGTGTTTCTGATTTTATCCTAATGAAAGCTTTTTAATGAGTACACATTATGTTCACTTATTAATACCACTGATAGGTATTTCATCATATTTTAATACCTACTGAAAGTAATTTGGCACGTTTACTGTTTTCTTCTAAAATGCTTGCTATTCTTGAAAGGGCCTGGCTGGAATTTTAATTATAAACTGGCTTTCTTTTTTTCTTCTAAAGAAGGACACCACAGATAGTCTGTGCAACTTAATTCTATAAACATGGAGCATTGTGTGAGGTGCTTGAAAATTCAAATATAAATGAGACATGATCTCTGTCTTCAGCAAGCTCATAATGAGCTCAGTGATGGACAAGAAGTAATATAACTAGAAGATCATCTAATAACTGCAATACTGGTTATATGAACAAAGGGCTGTAGGAGAAAAGTGAAAGTGAAAGTCGCTCAATTGTGTCTCTTTGTGACCCCATGGACTATACAGTCCATGGAGTTCTCCAGGCCAGAATAATGGAGTGGGTAGCCTTCCCCTTCTCCAACCCAGGGATCGAATCCAGGCATCCCGCATTGCAGGCGGATTCTTTACCAGCTGAGCCACAAGGGAAACCCAAGAAAACTTGAGTGGGTACCCTATCCCTTCTCCAGGGAATCTTCCCAACCCAGGAATCGAACTGGGGTCTCTTCCATTGCAGGCAGATTCTTTATCAACTGAACTATCAAAGAAGTGACTCAGTTTTCCTAGAGGATGAGGAAGACAGTCATAGATGACTTCACAAAGGAAATGTCATTTAAGATAGATAACACATTTAAGATTTTAAAAAAAAGAGTGATTAATATATCATTCAGCAATTTAGCTACCACGCTGCTACTCCTAAATGATGAGCATCAGGTCAGCCACTGGTACACAGTGTGGTCTAGACCCTCAAGAAGCTTACACTCTAGGTACATGTTGCCAATTCTAGAAGGAATCAAGGTCGCTCACTTGCATACCTCATTCTTTTCACTCTGGCTTCTTTCCATCTCATTTTACTAGACTCATACACCAAAAAAGACTTTTAAGTTCAAAGTTACTATTTTTCTTTTTTCATTTTTGATGTAATGGGAAAAACGATGGCATGGTGAATATTGACTGTTAGTTCTACCACTTAACTGTTTTCTTACAACATTTATTTACTCATTCATTTACTTATTCAAGCATCATTTATTAAGCCCTTACTGAGTATCAGTGGGTACCCAGGAATTGCGATACAAAGGTGAAGACTGTCTGGCAGAAGAATCAGAGATGCAAAAATTCAAATGCTGTGTGATACTGGTTGCGACTCAGATGGAAGAAGAAAAGGAGAAATTGACCCTGCTCAGAGAGGTCAGAGAATAACTCAAAGAGAAGAGGATGCTTTAATTACTCTCTAGTGAACTGGAAAGACATTCCAGATGTAAAGATAGCAGGTGAAAATGTACACAGACCCCAAGCAATCAGCTGTGTTGTCCTGTGTTGTTCCCTCTCAAGGGCTCTTGCCTAGGAATTCTGCTTTCATCCTAAGCACAGAAAACTGCAGTCATTTCCTTCCATGCTTTCTGATTGTAAATTTTTTTTTTCTTTTAGCATGCAATTTCTTCCATGTTTCTCAAGCAAATAATCTCAACATAATTCTTATTTTCACACCTTAAAATGTCAAATATTAGCATTTTATTTTCTAATGTCACTAAAACATATACTTCGCCTCCAACTCTAAAGAAGAATTTGTGGATAAAGATATAATCGCAGTTACATTTTCATTTAAGTATTCTTCACAACAGTTTATCTAAAATACTTGAGGCGAATCGCATTTCAAAATTCAGAAACTTTTTTGGACTTTAGGAAAGAAAAATGGTACATTTACTACATTATACCTAGTACCTCCAGCAAGATGCGGAGTGGCAACCTGGACTCAAACACATTAGTCTCTCTGCAGTAAACATGCAAATGTTCACTCTAAGAGGAATAAATAAAGATTATAAATAGCCTCACATCAGTTCAGGCCAGGTTTGCTGCCAAATGAGTTATGTGAAGCATTTGGTTTCAGAGTTTTTTGGGTTTCAGAATTGTTAATGAGAGAATGTGGACTTGTGGTTATCCTCATTTTATAGTTTAAGACACAGATTTAGAGAGATTAATTAACTTGCCGGAGTTGCTTAGCTAGTAAGTGACGAAGCCTCATAGAAACCCAACAGGCTTACTCTGAACTCTGCCAGTAACCACTGTCCCACATGCAGCAAGCAAACATTTCACTTTTATTGAGCTGCCAGGTTTTTGCCAGGTAAAGAGGGAATTAAGGTAACTGAGTATAAAAGGCTTTGGCTATAGATGCCTCTCCTTTTTTGATGATACTGTGGATAGTCTCAGCTTCCTAATCCTCACAGACATCCTCATTGCTGACTGTCTGCATGGACTCTAGATGTCATTCCTTTGAGAACTGTCTCTGTCCTTACAGTTCTTCTTGCTTACGTGTCTTTGATCCAACAGCTGAACTAACTCCCTGGTTCCTCGATGGGCATGTTCAGCCACTGGCTATACAGAACCCAGGGTTCTGCTTCTCTGGATTTCCTCTCCTGATTCTCTATGTCATTTCTCTTCCAGCTCAAAATCATTTTTACCAGCTTTCTCCCACAAAAGAAGCTGTGTTGTGTCCATCACTATCTTCTCAGTCTCTGACTCTATTCAGTGCTATTCTCTTCGTTCCTCTTGGCAACATGGATCTTTGTGTTCTTCCATCAGAATCAAGGTGTTAAAATGCAGATTCCTGGACCCACCTTTGACCAGTTAAATCGGGATCTCTAGGAGTGGAGCGGGGGATTCTCCACTGTCAGATGCATGCCACACAGTATTCAAGCACCATGAGTTGGCGATCGATAGCTCTGTGGTGGAGCAGAGCTATGACTGCCCTTCCTATGGGATCTACTCTCATGCCTGCAGGCACAAATTTGTACAACTTGCACCATAAGACCAGAGCAAACTATAAATGCTTGACTTCTTGCTCTTCCAAAGTCACATGAAGAAACATTGCTTGGGAAGTTT
This sequence comes from Cervus elaphus, assembly GCF_910594005.1. Classification (NCBI taxonomy): domain Eukaryota; kingdom Metazoa; phylum Chordata; class Mammalia; order Artiodactyla; family Cervidae; genus Cervus; species Cervus elaphus. The sequence continues at coordinate 69,248,485 of NC_057834.1, read as the reverse complement.
AATCAATTAATACGTGAGGCATGCATTAGGGAGAATATATTAAATATATTAATTACTTGAAAGATAACATGACTAATTTGGCCAAATCCTTGTTTCCATGGCTCAAGTCTCATTTTCCTCCATCTTCAAACACTGTACTGTAATTGGTTTCTTCTAAATTTCTACTCTAATTTATTCTAGCCTGACCTCTGAGTGAAAGATTAAGTAGAGTAACAATTATACTTTCCAAACAAATTTTTTCCTGTCTAAAGAAGCCAGCTACTTCTAGTGGGGCTTTTTAAAAGCCTCTGCATCTTCTCTTGTTTCCCTATAGCATGAAAACATGGTAAGAAGCAGCATCCTACTCTTTAGCTAATGAGAATATAATACGAATTACTGTCAAGGATACACACACACACACACACACACGCACACATACCAGGAAAGAACAGCTAGGAAGCCACCTCTACTGTGGACCCAGAGTGCTTTGATTCACTATTTGGAATATTAACCTAAAGGAGATAGTCACCTATTGTTTGAGTCATGTCAGCCCTCACCGGAGACTCTGGAGCATAGATCTATTTACCAGACCATCTGCTTGTTCCTCAACTTAGTGCTGAGAAATCAATCAGTAATACAATCACACAGGCAAGATCTTCTTTTTTTTAACAAATGATAATACTGAAAATTATACTTACAATTTTGATGAAGGCTGAGCTTACCAAAATAAAGTCTAAACCTAGATTCAAACTATCTGAAAATCAGTTTCCACTTATGTTATTGACACAAGTGTCTCCATCACTACCCATCTTTTATTTGAATATGTAAGATTTGAAATGAGTGTGGAAGTCCTTAAGAGACAAAATGACACAGGTCAATGCAGCCTCTTCCATTTCAGCTGTCATGATGACTGCATACACTTGAGACAATGCTTTTATAGATGGTCATAAACTATCAAAACTATCATGTCAGAAACAATTAACTTGATATATTTACATTGCATGAGCATAAAGTTATTTGTAAATTTTTTTTTAGTTATGAACAAACTTGGGATATTGATGATCATTGATAAAGGCATGAACACTCACTGTCTAAATACTTTCAGACTCAGTTTATGATAATATGATTAGTTACACTAATAATACTGCTTAGGCACAGTCTTGCTAATTATAATATTATAAATATTAATGTTACCCAGCCTTTCTGTTTGATTGCTATTCAGGGAGTCATTCATCACGATATTTTCCTGGAAACCAGCAAGATTTTATTTTTCCCCCCTTTTATTTTTGAACACTGGACTTGGAGTCATTCATACACATTAATCTATAAGAAGCTCTTATTTTTGGCTATCTGTTCAGAGAAGAATAGTGATATTTCCAATTAAAACTAGTCAAATGTAAATCATTATATGATGTTTCTCTTATTCTTTCTGAGTCCCTAACCCTGACATCGAAAGCACAGAACCCAGGGTTTTTGTTTTCTATTCTTTTTCATGTGACCTCTTTCAAGTTAAGATTCATTTGAATTATTAAATGCTTCCTTAAAGAATCTTTTTATACTTGCCTCTCTTTTTTTTAAAGTTAATTATTGATGTAGTGACAAGCTGAAAAGACTAAGAATTACAATTTTTTCCTCCCCTCATTCAGGACTCAAGAAACGTCTTCTGACAATGGTTGTCTATTTAGAATAATACAAAGGAAATACAAAGGCAAAATACTGAATGTTGTTTCAGAAAAGATTTGCTAAAATCACTGTATTATACAAAATGTAAATGTAGTGTATATTTCTCTGAAAATAGCAGTTAGAGAGAAAGTTGGGACATAACCTTTTGAGCCCAGATTTAACCACACACATAGCCGAAGCAGTTACAAAAGATACTGATTAGATTTTAATTTTAAAAACTTCATCATATTATTCAGGGCTCCAGTGATTTGATTGTCTGAAAATAGAAAGGTAATGTTATAATTTCCAGAGCTGGTTAAAGAATAAAGAAATCTCCAGCCTCCCACTGGAAAGAATGCCAGTCATCACCACAGTAAGCAAGAATTTGGAGGCATTTTATGCTATAAACTTCAATCTTTTTCCTTTATGTGACCTTGTGTTATACAGGTTTCATAAAAATGTAGCTCAGAGACCTGTCATACAGTTGTAATCAAGGCTCCTTCAGAACGATTCTACTGTGCAATCATATCCAATGGGGCATCTGTTAGTAGGATGGTGGGAGAGCAAACAAGACCTGAAATGGAAAATGAAAAAGGCAGAGTCCTCAAGGACAGCCCAAGAGAGGCGACCACATACCTTTCCCACAAGTTCAGCAATACAAGGAACTGGTTTCCCTTTCTGGTGACTCCTCGTGGCTGGACTCTGCCCATCCCAGTCCTGTAGTTCTTCAATGCTTTTCAGATAAAGCAAGGCTTTGAGGCCAGTGCAGTAGTCTTGAATGATAGTGAAGTCCTGATTTTGAACAGCACTGCATACCTAGAAAAGGTAGAGCAACCAACAGAATGTCAGTTCAGCTTAGTTCAGTTCAGTTGCTCAGTCGTGTCAGACTCTTTGCGACCCCATGGACTGCAGCAAGCCAGGCCTCCCTGTCCATCACCAACTCCCGGAGTTTACTCAAACTCATGTCCATTGAGCTGATGATGCCATCCAACCATCTCATCCTCTGTCGTCCCCTTCTCCTCCTGCCTTCAACCTTTCCCAGCATCAGGGTCTTTTCAAATGAGTCAGTTCTTCACATCAGGTGGCCAAAGTATTGGAGTACCAGCTTCAGTCAAACCAAGAACTAATTCTCTAAACAGACTCACTTTTCAGACAGTCAACACAATTTATTTTATATGCTAGGCACTGGTCTAAGCATGATGTGTCAGTCATTGCCTGCAGGTGATAGGAATGTTAGGGAAGGAAAAACTGTCAAGGGGCACAGGGAAACCTTTAGGGACTATGGATACTTTCATCAACTTGATGTGGGGACAGTCTCACGGGTACATACATATTTCAAAACAACAGTCTGTATACTTTAAATATGTGTAAAGTGTTAGTTACTCAGTTGTGTCTGACTTTGCAACTCCATGGACTATAGCCCTCCAGGCTCCTCTTTCCACGGAATTCTCCAGGCAAGAATACTGGATTGGTTTCCATTCCCTTATCCAGGAGATCTTCCCAATCCAGAGATTGAACCCAGGTCTCCTGCATTGCAGGCAGATTCTTTACCATATAAGCCACCAGGGAAACCCTTAAATATGTGTAGTGTACTATATGTCATGTATAGTCAATATGGCTGTAAAAAATTAGGTCCAATAGGTAGAATTTCTAAGGAGTTAAATTCAGCACAACATAAGAATGGACATTTTAATCTCTCATTTTCTCTCTGTTGAGATGTACTGCCTGAAGGTACATGTCTGGGCTGGTCATGTACCTTGTTTGAAGGTGGTCATGCTGGGCTGGAGTGCTCGCATCAGTTAACTCAGTCCTCAGGTACCAATGCCTACCTCTGTAGCTTCATCTATTGTTGTTCTTCTTTGTATTCATTATGCTCCAATCACCCAGGTCTTTCCTCTTCTCAGATTTGCCACATTCTTTCTTTGCCTTGAGACCTCGTCAGACCTTGCTGTCTGGAAGGCCTTTGCTTCTTACACGTGGCTGACTAACCCCCCAGTTTCAATCTCATGGGAAATATTACTTCTTCAAGGAGGCCTCTAGGAGTTCCATATAGGTTAAGGTCTCCTTAACTCACAGTTTTGACTTCTAACTTTTGCAAGATTATTTGATTGACAGCTTCCTTCCCCAATAGACTGAAGCTCTAGGAGGGAAGAACCTATATTTATTTTGGACAACATATTATCCCCAGTGACTAGCATAGAGTTTGTCACTTATTCTGCTCTTAATAGAGATATGTTTAATGAATGCATATGCAGGAGAGATTTTTTTTATTTGCATGACCATTTGTTAGAAAACAGAGATTTAATTCTAGAGTTAAGGAAGGCTGAATCTGAGAAATTTAGGATCATTCTAAAAACAATATATTTGAGAGTCTGTTAGGCTTTGAGTTAGAGCTTGAATTTAGTGGATTTAGAGAAACACTTCCAGATTGATTACTTACAAAGATAATTCTCCAATTTTTATACTACACATAGACTCCAGAAACTCATTTACAACTGCTGGTAGGACCTCTTCATCCATATGGCCCACCATCACTTAAACAGTAAATTTATCACCTAGAATTCAATGACTCTCTACATCCATATTTCAAATCAATCCAAAGAAACAACCATCCAAACAAAAGTAAGCAAAGCAAAACTCATTTCTAGCCTATCTTCCCAGATGTTAGATTCTTAGCATATATCATCATGCCTGGTGATAGCAGCCAATAAAGGAGCTCCAATACTTTGGCCACCTGATGCAAAGAGCTGATTCATTGGAACAGACCTCGATGATGAAAAATTTAGGCCAAGAGGATAGGGGGTGACAGAGGATGAGATGGGTGGATGGTATCACGGACTCAATGGGCATGAGTTTGAGCACATTCAAGGAGATAGTGATGGACAGAGAAGCCTGGTGTGCTGCAGTTCATGGGGTTGCAAAGAATCATACACTATTTAGCGACTGAATAACAACAACAATGAAAACTCATGTCATACATGAATGTAGATGAGGAAATACCTGAAAATAGAAGGATAAACCATATTCTATTTCAAGTTCTCTTAAAGCCTTCTGGGTGTTTAATTACTATATTTCATTACAATCCTCATGCCTAGCACACTACCAGATACTTAGCTATTGCTAGACTGGTTGAGAAAATTTACTGAAAACACATTCAGAGGCTCTAGAACAGGGAATGTGAAATAGATAGAAACAGAGAAAGGGCAAGAAGAACGAACACCTAGCAGTTCTCAGCAAAGAGTGGTAGTAATTTCACAATGTATATATATAAAAAAGGCCAAATGTGGGATTCTGGGAATAGAAGCATTTAAAATGAAGGCTTAAGGAAGACAATGAAGGGCACTCAGAAGAGACACAAGATAGCATCACCCAAGATGTCAAATGCTGCATGAAGGTCAATAATATCAAAAGTGAAAAGGTGTCATTTAATGTATCAGTCAACAGAGAGTAGCATTTATGGTGGAGAATTTCTGCAATAGGGCAGAAGCCCTGTTACGATGAATTGAGGAGTGGATGAGGATTGAGGAACTGAAGATATGAAGATGGAATGATCTGATGAGAAGTTTGGCTCGTGTAAGAAAAAGAGCAGAGCTCGTGGTATAAGTAGGAGAATTTTCTGTACTATTTTTATAAGGATGAAAATGGCTGTGTTTTAAGGGAATGTGGCCATTTTATATTTCAGAATAAAACAGAATGGCTTCTGTATACTAAATTTCTGTCAAACTTGGTTGAATGATGATGTGGGAAGAATAAAACAATGCAATATATAACATGAGGTAGGCTCTTACTATGGGCCACACACTCTGTTCAACACTTTTTAATGTATTATATCATGCAGTCCTCAAAATAACACTGAGTTAGGTTTAATTTTTAGCTCTATTTTACAGATGAGGCAAATGAGATGCAGAGACATTAACTGACTTGTCCCAGGCAGGCCACATGGTTAGAAAGTGGATTATGCTACATAATTCATGACCATGCAGGCTAAGGTGACTTAGGTATAGACATTCACAGCAGAAAAACTCTTTTCGTATAACAAAAATTATTTTTTCCATGAACCAAAACCATGCATATATATTTTAAATGGGCAATTATCTTCAACCCAAATATAACTATTGTTTTGAAAAACTGATACTGGTAGACAAAAATTGCCAATGTCTTCATGTTTTATTTACTTCTTACTTATATAGTATGAGTAAAAACAAGCCAAAACCAAAAGCAGGAATAAAAACCTTTCATCCTTTCATTTCCTATTGTGAAGGGCTGTATGTTACCACAATGTAGGAAAGAACATTGAATAACTAAATACAGACAAGAATATTTTCTAGGAAGTCCATTTATATCACATAAAAAAACCTGTTTCTCAGGAAGAACAATTTAAGCATTAATTAGGCCTGTTATAACTTCCTTAGAGTTGATTTTCTTTTCAGAACAATGATAAAGAACATCATTATAATCTCCTCCACAGGATTTTTTTTAACTGTAAAAGTCAACTGATGCTTTACTTAATCTTCTTTGTTCACTGTGAGATTCTATTTTTTTTTCTAGTATATGCTAATGGTTACACTTTTACTATAGTCTTAAAACATTTCCCCATATGAACATAAGAGATCAGATTTTGAAAATCACATCATGTCATGTAATTTATAGGATGTTCACGATTGCTGTGAAAACGTGCCGCTGAAAGGACTCTAAAAAGGACTCTGGCTACTTTGCAATGCATGGATAGTCAAGTTTAGTCTTAGTCCTCCCTAACTTTCCTGGTGAGAAGATACAGAAGCCACTACTTCCCTTAATCCACAAACAATTTGTAAAGAGCAGACTCAAGCAAGTGGTGCCAGAATGATCAGAGTGACTTGTGTATTTTAACTATGGAAGATCATATGTTAACTATGGAAGATCATAGTCTTTAGCTGAAGACTAAAAAGACTTCCTCTTTTCCCCACACTCTTGTATGCTCTTTAATCTGTAGTGCTCACATAATTGGGAGCTACACTGAGCCTGTGAAGAGGACACAGAACTTGAAGAGGGAGGAGAGACTCCCAGGTGGTGATGGAACATGGCTGGGATGGTGTGCTATGCTGGAAACCCTGGACGCCACCATCAGGCATGGGTGTCAGAGGGGACCACTTCAGACATGTTTCATCATAAAGCAACTGTCACACTATTCATATACTTTCCTAAAATAATTTAACTTTTTTTCCCATAAGATTAAACATTAATTTTCTGAAAGAATTTCTGATAATAGAAGCTTTTACATTGCTATCTCTTTGAAAAATGTGATACACACACACACACACACACATATTATCAGAGGGTCTATTAAATTGTAGATTCTGTTTCTGTAGGTTTGGAGTGAGTTCCAAGTTCCAACTTTCTGCCTTTGTGACAAGCTTCCAGGTGGTGCTGAGGTTGCCGACTACACTTAGAATAACAAAGATTTAAGCACTGGTGGGGATGAATCTCTTCTTATCTTAGAAATGCCTTCTGCAAAGTAAATTTCTTCCAGACAAATAATTTCCTGCTTTTTGTTATTAGACTGCAATATTTTGGCCATTTAAAGCTCTACTTACAATAATGTTATATGTGGAAACACAAGAGTAGTTTTCTGATGAAGTAGTAATGAGACTGGAAATAAATCTTAGGATGCAAGCACAACTATAGGGAACAGGGCTTTGTCCACGGGATTTGATGCTCAGAAAATGGATTTGCTCAGAAAGGTGCCTTGTTCTTGCCTAACTTGCACTGAGGGCTTTATCTCTATCTCAAAGGTAAATGGTTCCTTTTAAAACTCCAAACATGTAGCTGCTATTCCTAAATGGGTGTATTTTATATGACATCTCTTAATTGTTTGTTTAACAGCTCTGATTAGGACTCTTAATAGCTGTTAACATGTTTGCTCAGTATAATTTGTAAGTTCTTTATGGTGAAGGCTGGTTTATCTTTCTTCGCAGCAGGGCATCAGGTGCCATTATAAGGATCATTGCCACCATTAATTATTTCCATAAGCGTGAATCTCCCTACAGTGAGCTGTTCTAAATAGGGGCCCTTGATTCTCAGCAGGGCCAGCTGTATGCAGAGGCTGAGTATGTGGTGACCCCCTGTGCAGCATGATTTGAGGTGCGCCATAAAGCTCCCATGGCCACCAAATGGTCCCCTCCAGAGGTCTGACACAGTGCCCTGAATTTTCACTTTAGGTGCAGGCACATTTAATTGGAGCCTGTCTATGCAAAGCAACTGTAAAAATACCTGGGAGGTGACAGAAGGTTGCTGGGTGCTACTTCTTTCTCATTATTTTTCATTAAATGAGATTAACTATATTAATAGTAAATTACCTATTTACGGTGGTCTATATTTTTAAAATCTTCACATACACTGAGAGAAATTCTCAATACTCAACGTAAAGCTACAAATTAGGCAGGTGAGAGGACAGTATCAATATTTATGCTTCAACAATGGAAAGAGCTTGAACTTGAAGAACTATTTCTTAAAATCTAATCAAGTGGTTTTTATGCCACATCAAGTAGTATAGCCTAGAGGTTAAGCACATGCGTGTAGAAGTTTCGCAGAATTGGGTTTAAACTACATCTTAGCTGCCTAAGTATGTGCAACTTTCTTCACTTAAAAATGGAGATTAAATACTATGCACATAGGAGAGGTAAAAGGTAACATATTTAAGTGCATAAACTAGTGAAAGGGAAAGTGGTCGCTCAGTCCTGTCTGACTCTTTGCAACCCCTCGGACGGTACTCTACCAGGCTCCTCCGTCCATGGGATTCTCCAGGCAAGAATACTGGAGTGGGTTGCCATTTCCTTCTCCAGGAGATCTTCCCATCCCAGGGATCGAACCCGGGTCTCCCGCATTGCAGGCAGACACTTTAACCTCTGAGTCAGTAGCCAGAACTTTGTAAGCTAGATTGGCACCAAAACTAAATTTCATAACATGTATAAATGATTACAGCATGAATTAGGCAGAATATAATTTTTTAAATCTGTACTTTTGTGGTCTAAAGCAATAAAAGGTCATGGATATTATTTTTATTTGCATTAAGCAATAATCTCAGAAAAAGCTTAGGTCTTGTTGTTGGAAGACATGTCTGAGACCCAGTTAAGCCCTTCAGTAGCTGTGTGACTGAAACTAGTCTTTGAGCTTTTTGAGTCCTTCTCTCCCACCTTCCAATTTGAAAACAGTAGATGATGATATCTTATTCATCACTGTGAGGATGAAATTCCCTCATGAAGATGGAACTACTGTGGAAATTGTAGTATTATTTAGACAGACTGGTATTAAACTCCACAGTTTTCATCAAGTAATCTAGAAGTTAAAGGGCTTGGTGGAGGTCAAAATGGAAACTTTGGCCTGTAAAGAAAAAGCCAAAGTCCTTGATTTGTAAAAGACAACATACTAGAAAACTAGCAAACAGAATTCAAACTGGATTAAAAATACTAATCTTAGGCAACTAATTTGGCAAAGAAGAGTTCTAGAGAAGTAGAACATGTGAGGTTGGCATGGGTTTTAGTGTAGCAGAGTAGCACAACTTTCAAATGATATTTTGAAATGTGACAAGATTTTTAAAATAGGGATCTTAAAGTATTAGACACAATTCAGATAAACCCATGATCATAATGATTCCTTTTCATTCTTACCACATAGATGGACAAACTACATTCCAGGTCTCAGAAATGTGTGCCACCAGACTGCAAAATATATGGTTACAATTTAAGTCCAAAGTAGTCTCAAAGTTTCTGTAAATTCATTAGTAAGAGGAGTATCAGAGAGTAAACACATTTTAAGTAAAAATGGAAATTATGCTGCAATGCTTAACACATACCAAAATATACTAATAAGAGAGTCTTTTGTGGTTGGAGGAAGTTCAAGAATATTCCCATTAAACAAACCATAAGTGAAACAGTGAATAAGAAGGATTATCTACTCAATTCTTAAAAGATTTCCCAGAAAAAGAAGGAAAAAAGTGATCCTATGATCTCTGTTTACCAATCCATTTTGATAAAGGGTTAATCTGTTTAAGCAATGTAAAACACCTGCAGTATTTTCATAGTGCTTTATTGTTTTCAAAGACAAAAGGGATTTTTTGTGTCACAGGTTAGGAGTCCAGAAAGGTTAAACTGTCCACGGTACCACACAATTGGAGGCACTGCTGGCTTCCCACCCATTCTGAAGTTTTCTAGCTAAGGCACTGCCTTTTAATACCAGCGCTTAGTCCACATACCAATTCTAAGTACAAGACAGAGAAGGTGCTATTAAATGTTTAGTTGAGTGAAGAAATGGAAACTAAACATTGAATGCTATGTTCCAACTCAAAAGATTAGTAGGTGGTAGAGTCAATGGTCAGATTCAGATCTTCAGACCTCTGCTTTTATCTTATTTCTATAAATTCCAAAATCTTAATTGTAATGTCTTCCATAGTTAAATATGCTCATATTTGTGATTTTCATAAGAAGCACATTATTGAAAAATAATTTCAAATTTATTATTTAATGAATAATGTCAGAAATCCACAGATCTGTATAAGGATCTTAATAGTTAGATGACTACTGCAAGGTTTACTATTGAAACTGGAAAACAGATCTCTATTGTTGTTGGCTGAAAATGCAGTTTCCAACTCCATCTGTCCACATCCACTGATTAAAAACACCAGATTTTCCAAAGGCATGGAATCAAGTAATTCCTCACTGAATTGGGTTCTGACCAGTACTGACAAACATGTATAAAATTACAGTGTACTTTTGAAACTGGTGCACAATACATACTATTGAAGTAATAATTCAGAATAACAATATCCCCCTATGAGATTTTGATAGTACATAAACATGGCACTGCTTACTGGAATTCATGAATAAAACACCAAAAATTATAATTTTATAAAGCTATAGGTGAAAAGACAACCCCTGGAGACACACAGTACATAGGGAGCTAGACAGGGATGTATTTGTATATCCACATAAAACCACAAATCTTAGTTGTTCTATCATATTAGTTTCCATTTGTTGGAGCTGTACAACATCAAAGTTCTGATGTCCCTATATATTGCATTTAGCAGTAATGTAACAGACTATGTGAAGAAATCAAAGTGAGAGTTTCTGAGTAGTTTCCTGGCAATTGAGACAGCAGGCTCTTTCATCTGCTCTGTAACTGTAGCAATGCATTGATTTAAACTCCTTCTGAGATTTCAAATGCTTTTATACTCTTAGGTCTCTCAAGCAGCTTTTTTTTTTTTTTTTCAAAGTGATAAAATTCTAGCATTCAACAGAATACCATTTTGTTTCCCCCAAAAGGAGAGGGCTTATTTCAGCTTTGTTATTAACCTGCACAGGATCACTAAGTAAAATAGCTGTCCAAATGCCATCCTATTAAGAAATCTGGCTTTGAGTTCAGTTTTCTACGTTCTGACCATAGCAAATCAGAGAGGGGGCAAAAAGGACAACAAACAAATAGCCCCACAGAAGTTGTTTTTTTCAAAGTTTCAACTCAGGAAAAGCCTAATGGATAAGAGGCTAAGCTTATTAATTTTTTCAATTAACTGCTACTCATTGATAAATCCTAAAGGCATAGGAGTCACTTTGTTTTGCATATTTATCTATTTCATTGTAGGTTACATTATTTATCCTCATATCTAATCCTTAAAATTATATATTTTCTGAAAAATTCTAAGTGTCTGAATACCTCATTTTTCCCAATCAAGAATGAATTTTATGGAGCTTGAAAGGTTATTTTTCAATGTCCATCTGTGGTCATTCTCTTTCTGATGAATTTCCTAACCCACATTCAGCTGAATACAGACTAAGAGTATGAAGTGTTTCCAAGGACCCAAGGTTCTGGGATCCAGACCACATTTGCCAACCAGAATATATTCATCTATTCTCCAAGTATTTTCTCAAAGGCAGCACAGGTGATGGGTCACCCACTCGACTGTTATTCAGAATAGCACATGGAACTGATCTTACTCACACTTTGTTGATGACACAACTTGACTGAAGATGGCCTGGGCTGATTAATTCCTCATGTAAAGGCCACTTTTTTTTTTTAAATGGCATGTCACATGGCATGCGGGATCTTAGTTCCTTGACCAGGGATTGAACCTGTGCCCCTTGCAGTGAAAGTGCAGAGTCTTTACTGGAGCACCAGGGAAGTCACCAGCCTCAGCTGATTAGTCAAAGGGATATGCCCTGCAGGTGAGATTGCCTATGTCCCCCTCCTTGTCTCGTCCATTACAAAGTCAGTTCCAGGTGAACTCAGATCTCATTATGACCTGAACCGAGAAATAATAATAAAAAGAACCATACAGAGACACAGCACCTCTATCTGCCTTTTATGAGGGGCTAGAGAGAAGATGTGGAGAAGGTAATGGCACCCCACTCCAGTACTCTTGCCTGGAAGAACCCATGTTCGGAGGAACCTGGCATGCTGCAGTCCATGGGGTCGCTAAGAGTTGGACACGACTGAGCGACTTCACTTTCACTTTTCACTTTCATGCGTTGGAGAAGGAAATGGCAACCCACTCCAGTGTGCTTGCCTGGAGAATCCCAGGGACGGGGGAGCCTGGTGGGCTGCCATCTATGGGGTCGCACAGAGTCGGACACGACTGAAGTGACTTAGCAGCAGCAGAGAGAAAATGAGTGAACCAGGCCCAACACGCAGGGCCAAAGAATGGTGACTTCTGTCCTGCCTCTTCAAAGACACTACTGTTGACGACCCAGCTTCCTCACAGACATAAATACAAGACTAAAAAGACTGGGTAAGACCTGGAGTCTTCTGTACATCAGGGTCTTATGCAGCCCATTCTTTGGTTAGGGGCTATGGCTGCAGTTTGAGGAGGCTTGGTCACTTTTGCTTCAGAAGCAGTAGATTTTTCTACTAAAAAAAAATTTCACCATCCTGGGCTATTGCTGTCGTGCAGCATCAGTTACCACAGTAATTTTCAATTACTCTGCGGCAGCACAGGTGGTGGTGCAAGGGTTTCATGTAGCATTGTGCAAGCTCAGCACCTCCCATGATCAAAGTGGGGCAAGAAAAGGAAACTAAATATCTAAACAATAGCTGTCAGATGACGAAAATCCTTAATTTTAGGCAATCTCTCTTTTTCAACAGAGTCAACACAGCTGTGAAAACTTGATTTACGATATCATTTACTAAAATACCACATGGGGTTTGGATGACAGAAAGAGAATAAGTCATAAAGCCAAGAAAGGAAACGTCTATTGGGCAAATTATGCCATGCAAATTTCTTCTGGACCTTGAAGAAGAACAAAGGTATGTGGATACTCAACAATATAAGCAGACATTTATCATTCTAAGAAAAAAGGACTATTTGCCTGCAATGAAAAAAAATGTTAATGTGAAAATTAGCATCTCAAATAATACTGTCCCCTTCTGAACTCAAAGCATTCATAATTCAGTAGTTGATTTTATGCTTAATCTATTATTGGTAAAAACACAAATTTGTGAGAGTGATCGGTAACTGTTATCAGTGAGTCAAGAATCTTGCCTGAGTTGCCAATGTAGTCTGGGACACAAAAGTTAGACAAAGTTCAGCTGATTAAAAGTAAGTACTTATGAAAGTTTCTCAGTCATGTCCAACTCTTGCGACCCCATGGAATGTAGTCCATGGAATTTTCCAGGCCAGAATACTAGAGTGGGTAGCCTTTCCCTTCTCCAGGGTATCTTCCCAACCCAGGGATCAAAGACAGGTCTCCTGCATTGCAGGTGGATTCTTTACCAGCTGAGCCACAAACGAAGCCCAAGAATACCAGAGCCTATCCCTTCTCCAGTGGATCTTCCCGACCCACGTGGGGTCTTCTGCATTGCAGGCAGATTCTTTACTAACTGAGCTATCAGGGAAGACCTAAGTACTTACAAAGTGCTATAGAAAAAAATTCTAAAATTCTATTTTAATATAGTGAAAGCACGTGTATGTACTGATGGAAGGTTGGAAAAGCAAAGCAAAAAGGTTTATATTTTTTAAAAGATGTGTTCTTTTACACATTAAAGACCTAAAGACAAAGAGCATTAGACATTCTTAATTCCTTTACAATACAGCTGGAAAACACGAGGCATACGAAGTTTGTGATTTTGTGGAAAAATCAGGGAAATAAACTGTATGCTTGGGTTTTTTATTATTATTATTAATTTAATGAAGATCAAGAACCTAAAGACAAAATGCCTGGTTTTCAGCTTCCAAAAATGGATCACTGGAATATGGTTACAGATGAATGGCTGACATGATCAAACAAGCAGTTTTATTTCTGCATTTCTCACTAAAAGGGCATGTATTTTATGATGTGTGGAGTATGAGAATTAACCTGAGGGAAAATTACCAACACCATGAAAAATTCTAGGCTGAGGGTTTTAGGATACTCCAAGGTGATCAGATGATTTACCACCAAAATTGTGATACTTGAGAGTAAATGGGGAAATTGGTAATGAAAACTCCAGGACAATCAGCATAAATTAAAACTGTCCTGGAGAAATCCAGGTCTATGATTTTCTTACTTATTAGGCAGATTTCTTCTCTGTGTTTAGATTGGAGGGAGATTTTCACTTATCCTCTTAGAACACATTCTAAAATGTTTTGTTACTTTTGGCTTGGTTAAGTATTCTGGTCCTTCAGGTACTTATGCAGACCTCAGAACAAAACACTGGATTGAAGTCATGGGGCCTTTAATGCTTAGGTAGGATTTTGGAATCTTGGGTACCTGATCTGATCGAAGGAACCCAAGGTATAAAGGGGCACTCTTGGCTGCCAAGGGTCTTTTGGCATAAAAAGAACTCAAGAAGCATAGAAACAGTAAGGACTGTCCTAAATCTGAATCTTGTAGGCCAAACAAAACCATCCTTAAGGGTGGAAAAATCTGATGTACTTTACATATTTAATAGTCTGTTCTTTTTTACTATCATTTCCTTACACCTTACTCAAATTCTTTTAGGCTTACTGCACTTTGAAATTCATTTAATAGTTATTACATTTCAAGCACTGTACTTTAAATAAAGTTCATTTAAACATCATAATAACACCATGAAATAATTTTATTATTTTCTTCAATAGACAGAGGGGAAACAGAGTCTGATTGGTTCAAAATTGGGAAAGGAGCATGACAAGGCTGTATATTGTCATCGTGCTTATTTAACAGATATGTAGAGTAAATCATGAGAAATGCCAGGCTGGATGGATCACAAACTGGAAGAGCTGACTCATTGGAAAAGACCCCGATGATGGATAAGACTGAGGGCAGGAGAGGAAGGGGATGACAGAGAATGAGATAGTTGTATAGCATCACTGACTCAGAAGACATGAATTTGAACAAACTCCTGGAGATAGTGGAGCACGGAGGAGCCTAGGGTGCTGCAGTCCATGGGGGTCACAAAGCATTGGACCATGACTTAGTGACTGAGCAACAACAGAGAGCCAGAGAACTAAGGACCTTGACTAAGATCATACAGCTAATAAACAGCAGGGCAAAAGTTCAAATCCTGAGTCTATCTGCTTCTAGATTCCTTTCTCATAAATCATGTGTACTCTTGCTTTTCTGTTGTAACCACTACAATAACTCATGCAGAAACAGGAATAAATAAATATGTGTGTGTGCTCAGACAGTAAGGAATCTGCCTGCAGCACGGGAGACCCGGGTTCAATCCCTGGGTCAGGAAGATCCCCTGGAGAAGGGAATGGCAACCTACTCCAGTATTCTTGCCTGGAGAATCCCGTGGACAGAGGACCCTGGCGGGGCTACAGCCCATGGGGTCTCAAAGAGTTGGGCATGACTGACTGACTAACACACACATATACATATATTATGAATCTATTTATCTATCTATCTTTCTAAAATAGAACTCTTGTGAGGACTATATTGAATAAAATGATATGTATCTAGTTCAGTACCTAAAGTACATGTATAGCCGGTATCATTGCCCGGATCTCACTCTTCAGCTTCCAAAGACACAGTAAAAAGATAGGTGCTATATCTGTTTTGTTCATCACTGCACATTCATGTAAAGATTTGCGGTTGGCATGTGATTTCTTCATTGAATAAATGAATGAAATAAAGTGAGGATATGAGAGTAATAGCAATCAGTGACAAGCATAGTTCTCTTTCATTTTCTGTCAATAACACATTTTCTCTTCCTCTACTTACACAAATACATCATAATTCAGAATTCACACCAACCCACCATAAGATATTATTTCAATTTCTATTATATTAGAGTCTGTGCTATTCACTGCCCCATTAAATATTAAATTCTTTGCATTATCACTTAACTCTTTTTTGGGGGTATCAATGCCTTTCTAGGATGCAAAGAAGCAGCTCTGCTTCTTTAACATTCTTCCTGATAATCAACATACTGTTAATCACAGCCAAACCTGGCCTGTATATGGATTATTGCTTATCTGGGAGTCCCACTCTAGATACCTGAAACTTGACAGCAGCTGTCATTTGATTTTTCTCTTCTAGTAGTCTCTTATAACAACAACTGGATAAACATGTAATTTATTTATCATGTCCAATTTATGCAATGTTCTAAAATACTAACTTTCACATGTATATGTATATATGTTGAAACATTCATATAGAGCAGTCTAGATTTTAGCCATTGGTGAAGAATAGATAAAATAGAGCCAAGAGAAGCTAAGGGAAAGGTTTCTGTGTTTCTATGTGCCTGGGTTTTCTTATTTAATTTTTTCATTCCTGCATCACACACATCCAGGTCCGGCCAGTGTCTCTTTGGATCAGGACCAATATTTCCATTTTAAAGAATTCTTTCTCTCTGATTATTTCAAATTTATACTTTAAATTTAAAGTTAGGAAACTTATCAACTCCCTCTAAATAGTTCAAGGTAAATAATCAAATTTACTATTGAACAGATTTGTGGAAATATTGGCATTTAATACATTTTGCCCTCCTTTAATATGTATCCTGCAAAATTGCTGCATCTTCCCAGTAAAGACCTTTTCTATTCACTTGGGATGTAGTCAGGCGTGTTTAATAGATCATTCTGAATTTTGGTCATAATAGAGCAATTTTATGACATCCTTTCTTCAAAAAAAGTTTTTCCCTATTACTCAAAAATTACCCACTTACTCATTTATTGTTTCATTCAATGATACTAATTTATGAACCAGTCATCTGGTTTCTTTTCAAATTCTATTATCAAACAAAACTTCTGACTGCAGTCTCCTGAGAGTATGCTGTTTGTTTTATATCTATCACAGTGAACCTTCCTCAAAAAGATGCTGTCAGGACCAAACGAGATGAGAATTATGAAGTACTATTTACAGTAAGGCTTTCTTGTTATATGTATGACACAGTGGGTCTCATTAGAGGTAGGAATAACTATTCAAGTTCTTAATTGTGTATCTTGATGTGAAACTAATGCCTTTTGAGTTTTGTTCCCATGATGATTAATTTCTAAGACAAGTTACTACGTTGAGCCCCAGGACTAAAATGATCACGTCTATGTTGTAAGTGATTGACTTATCACACACAGATGAATATATAAGATAATATATGAGGACCAAGAAACAAATGAATTTCAACTGTTATGCTTTGGCAACATAAACTAAAATCTGACTGTTATTCCCTCTCCATATATCAATACATTGTAAGTTTTAAATCAATGATTGAATATGAACTAGACTATGTATATGAATTAAAGAAAAGATAAATAAGTTAAGTGCAGATAAGTGAATTTTATGTGTTTTACATTTCAGTCTTTCCTATGAAATGTTACACTATAAGTTCATCTATTGCTTACATCCTGAAGTTGTTATAAGGAACATTCCATAATTATATAATGCTCTAAAATGCTATAGAGCTGACTTATTTTTTTTAACTCTCTTTATCTTATTCACATTTACTTTGTGTGTTTCAGAGACATCAGGTCCTATAAATATGCAACATTATTCTTTATTTAGTAAAACCAGGCATGTGCAATGTGTGGTGTATTTGCCCATGCTGAATTCACCAGTGATTAAATTGATTTTTAGCTTGCATCATTGTTTTCAGGCCCAATGATGAGTCATGGAACTTTTCTCTCACCTCATATATATTACTGCATCTGGTATCATTAGGATGGAGTTAACATCCAGGATGTAGTGACTGATTTAGGAAGATGACAATGAGATTATGGTTCATGCCCTTAGAGCATGACAACTGAAATCCTATCATTTTCCACATGAGGAAATATGCTAAATATTATAATATCTGACATGTCTATCACTGTAGGATTAAGCCAGCTATCTGAAACAGGTTTGATATTTTGATCCTTAAACATATTATCGTCTTTGTCTTACAAACACAGCATAATTGATTCAGAAATAATGAGGGTTTACATTTGCAGACCCAAACTTCTAACTCCAAGAAGTTTTCAGGTCCTCTTGGTTCAAGTCTATCAGCTTAAACAAAAGATGCAAACAACATCATTATTTTTCTTTCCTCTGATTTCATGGGGTGGAATCAGGGTATGAGAGGTGTTTAACTAGGAATGTGTATATTTCAGACCAGGAGAATCTGGTCTGAAAGTTTTCAAAAGATCCATGAGTCGTAAAAACATTAAATGTGTGGGAAATTTGACCACTTAAACATAACAGAGAAGCAATATTTCTTGAATGTTTGAAGAAAATGAGTTAAGAAAATGAATGAGAATGTTTTTAAACACTGATAAATTTAGGCTTTTTTCCCCCTTTGGACACTTTCCCCTTTAGACATTTTATTTACTTTTTTTTTTTTTTTAAATATACATTTGATGCAAATTTTATTCTTTAAATTGTTTCCTCTAACACAATCTTCTAGATCTCAGCTTTGGGATATATATATATGAATGATAAGGAGTAACTGAAACTTCCCTCTGAACTATTCAATACCAGATGCTTATTGTCTATTTCTAAACATATACTGATATAGACATCTACCCAGTCAGTTCGCAGCATCTATCCACAAGCACTTATCTGTGTATCTACTTTGTGCCTAATACTGCCAAGCATTCGTAAGAAATGGAAAAATATACATCCCAGTTGAGAGAGAAGACAAACATTTATGGGTTATACATGCATTTGAAGGCTTGGTACATTTCTGGAAAGCAGGATAGAGAAAGGGAGACACACAACTAGCTGACATCTCCACTAAGGTGTCTAGGACTCTGAACTATGGCCAGAAAAGCATTTTTAATTTTCCAGCTCCTCACAACCTACTTCTCCAATAGTCCAAACTGAGGAATCATTTCTCATTCCTTTTGATTCCTGCCCATAAAATTCTAATCTCTCAGAAAGTCTTATTGCTCTCCTTTAAATATACACTGTGATTCACACTTCATTTCTCTCCATATCTATTGATTTTTGTTATTCAAATTCATCATAATCTCTCATCTGGATTATTAGAATATTCACTTTTCACTGTTGACCATTCTCAAATCAATTATCTAAACAACTAGAATAATTATCTTACAATATAAATTAGATCATATTTCAATACTGATTAAAACCAGAAATGTCTTATCTCACTTTGCAAAAATGGGAACATCGGATATAATACCTGACAAAACTCTGTATGACTTGGTTCCTGCTTACCTCTCTTTCTCGTACCTGCTATACATGCCTTTAATTTTGTCACTCATGCCTTTATTTTTGCCCTATCTGCCTATAATTCTCTTCTCTGTATTTTCACATAGCTGGGTGGTCTTCTCATTCAGTTCTCCTCCTAAATGTCACCTCTTTAGATCTCCAACCAGTCAAACCAGCCACCCAGTCACTATCACATTTTCTAGTTTAAGAGTACTGCGGAGCACTTATCACTATTTGTGGCATTTTTTTCTTATATGTTTGCTTCTTATTACTATCTCTGGTACAATCAGATACTAAATAACTATTCAGAGAATGAATGGGCATTCTTTATAACCACTACATGACACTGCTTGGTCACATGACTTTCATGACTAAAGTTCTCAATAGATGTTACTTTTTGATACCATCAAAGCTAATCTCTCCCTGATCTATTTAACTTTTCCTACATAACATATAGCTTTAAAAATTAAAATACTTGCATCAGACATAAGCATTTATACCAAGTATGATCATGTTTATTGGTAAGAAAATAGTCTAATTTTAATACTTTAATGCATAGAATTATTTGTGAAGTAATTCTTTGTGAATGTGCTTACTTTTAAATTAGGCAAGGTTCATAAACATTTATTTAACTTGATTACATTTGAGATAATAATAATACTATAAATATTAATGGATTCCTTTAAAAGGTACTATGTCTTATTTCCCAGTAAAATTAAAGAAACAGAACTTTGAAGTGTTCCCAATATCCCTATTGCTTACTTTCCAGGTTTTTCACTGTGAATCACTATTAATTCAAATTTCAAACCTTTATATTTAATAACTCTGTTACATACAGTATTTAACAATCTTAATCTATCTCTTTGTTGCTGTGTTGTTGTTTAGTCACTAAGTCATGTCCGATTCTTTGAGACCCCATAGACTGTTGCCCACTTGGCTCCTCTGTCCATGGGATTTCCCCAAGTAAGAATACTGGAATGGGATGCCATTTCCTACTCCAGGATATTTACCCAAACCAGGGATTGAACCTGCCTCTCCTGCATTGGTGGATGGAATCTTTACCACTGAGCTACCTGAAAAGCCCAATAATATACCTCTAGATATGTGCATTCAAAAAAAAATAGTATCATTTGGATAATGATGTGAGAGTTGGACTATAAAGAAAGCTGAGCACCAAAGAACTGATGCTTTTGAACTGTGGTGTTGGAAAAGACTCTTGAGAGTCCCTTGGACTGCAAGGAGATCCAACCAGTCCATCCTAAAGTAAATCAGTCCTGAATATTCATTGGAAGGACTGATGTTGAAGCTGAAACTCCAATGCTTTGGCCACCTGATGCAAAGACCTGACTCATTGGAAAAGACCCTGATGCTGGGAAAGATTGAGGGCAGAAAGAGAAGGGAATGACAGAGGATGAGATGGTTGGATGGCATCACCGACTCAATGGACATGAGTTTGGGTGGACTCCGGGAGTTGGTGATGGGCAGGGAGGCCTCCGTGCTGTGGTTCATGGGGTTGCAAAGAGTCGGACATGACTGAGCGACTGAACTGAACTGAATACAATAAAAATTATCTATACAAGTGTGCAAGTCAGTGAATTCTAATAAGCTTACAGAGCTGTACAGCCATCAGCCAGCCCAATTTAAAAGTATTTCTACCACTCAAATGTTCCCATGTGCCCTCTTACGGTCTTTCTCCCACTTCCTCCCCAAGCTGCCAGCAGCTACTGATGAGTCTTCTACCTTTGTAGGTTTACTCCTTTTGATCATTTTCATATAAGTAGAATTATATAATACAAATAGAACTGTATTTTCTGTCTGCTGGTCTTCACTTAGCATAAAGTTTTACACATGTTAAACAATCTATGTTGTTATGGTATCAGTCTATTTTATTACTGTATACTTTGCCATTGGACATGCCACATTTTGTTTATCCATTCATCAGTTGATAGGAATTTGAACTTTATCCAATTTGAGGGTATAAGGAACAATGCTGCCATGACCATATATGTATAAGTCTTCTTGTGGATGTATGTCTTTATTTATTTTGGATAGACATGTAGAAGTGAAATTTCTGGATTGTGTGGTAAATTTATGTTTAAATTTCTAAGAGCTTCCAAAATGTTTCTGAAAGTAGTTGCATCATTTGACATTCCCGCAATACATGAGAGCTCCAGTTTTTCCACATCTTCACTAGCATTTATTATTGTCTGCCTTTTGAAAATATGGTTATTCTAGTGGGCAAAATGTCAATAAAGTATAGTGGTTAAAATCAGATATGCTAAGTCAAATCATGTGAGTTTAGATGACAGTTTTGCCACTTATCATCTTATAATTTGATATTTCCATTTATATAATGGGAACAATACCAACAACTATCTCACAAGATTATTGGAGGAGTAAATGAATTAGTATAACTATTAGCCTACAAAGCATCTGACACATAGTAAATTCAATGTAAGCAGTAGCCATTATAATAGTTTTGTTATTAGATTTGCAGAGTTAAAATGTATATACAGCTTTATTGTGGATTATAGTAGGGCTTTAGTAAACTATTTACGTTCTCTTCATTATCAGTTCCTTGTATGATGTTGGTCTAAGATAGTTATCACAATATGTAGTCACTAGAATGTCAACTGTTACACAAATGGAACTAATGTAAATCCATGGCTGATTCAAAGAATAAAAAAAAAAAAAAAAATAGCTTACATAGAATTAGAATGGGTAAGACCCCAAATGGCCAGAAAGACCTACCAGACAAGTTGGTCAAAATTGGGACTTAAGCATTTATTTAAGCATTTATTCACTAACTTATCATTTATTCATAAAATGTATCTATCCATGAAAAAAATGGAAAGCTACTACAGACAAGTTGTTTTCCTATATAAAGTTGGATTCAGTTCCTAATCAACTGACCATAAGGACCTTACTCCTCCCTTTTCTTTATCTGCATATTTGTTTCTTTGTCCCCCTTTTCCTTTGACTGGATGATTAACGAATCACTGCTGCTTCACCCAAGAAATGAATGGAGAAAGAAGCAGATGAGAGTCCCCCTTCTTGAACCACTACGATGCCTGTTTTAGACACTTTTCCAGAAAGACACAAGTCCCACGTGCTCTTCAGATATATTTCTTTTTTTCAAAAATTATTTTCCCCTTTGGCCGCACTGTGTGGCATGTGTGATCTTAGTTCTCTGACCAGGGATCCAACCTGCATTCTGTGCATCGGAAGCAGAGTCTAACCACTGGATCAATAGGGAAGTCCTTTAGAATATGTTTTTAATGCATGTTACTCAGTTTTATACTACTGAGAGCATATCAGAGCACTCCCTCTGGGTTTCCAGCTATTAATAGAAGTGAGATCACTTCTGCATGCTTAGGTCACTGCTGTACTAATTTCCCCAAGTTACAGGAGTCTTGGGGTACCCATTTAATTCTCTCACAGCAAGCCAGTTGTACTTGAGATCACCGAATTTCTTAGCTTTCTGTGTCTCATTCTGTGAAGCGATCTAGTGAAGTGATCACTTATAAGTGATCTTATGCTAAAAATTCACATACTGACAATACCACTTACATTTATAGCAAAGATATGAACAGTATGAATATGATATTTCACTATTACTGTACTCACAGGGTTTTTCTTTTTTTCTGAAATCCTATGCTTTTAGAAAAATAACATGAATATATTCTGTCTGAAAAGAAGTGAGGCCAGTGGCTGCAAGATACGTGGAAGCAGGTATAAGGCACGGAAATATGAGGTAGAACTTGCTTATAGTTTTAACTGGATAACTTGTAATGTAATAAATTATCTGTCACTGTGAATACAGAGGCTTGATAACCAGATGTGCAGAAGAGATTAGAACCCTGGATGAAGTGCCACAATGGGCCACACACTACAGCTCATAGGAATCTGCTTTTGTAGGGTGATAAAACCCAGAAGGATGGGAAAGTTAACTCTGGAAGGATGAACTTTAACCAGTGGGCAACAGAGGGCTGAAGGGAATGGTAGATAAATTTCTTCATTTTCACTGAAATAGATTGTCCCAAGTCCCAAGGCATGGGATTTTTTAATTTGTTTCTTTCATTTTTTTTTTTTTTTCCTTCTGTGCCACCAGCTTGCAGGATCTTAGTTCAATGCTGAGGGACTGAATCTGGGCCACATCAGTGAAACAGCTGAGTCCTAACCACTGGAACACCAGGGAATTCCTTCAAGGCACTGGTTTTTATCTAGAGTGTCTGAAGGCAATCCACGTTGCCAACTGCTCTCTGCTTGTCTTTGCATCTTGTGAAGCAGTGGCCAACTCAGTAATGCATCACCTTGTATTCAAATGGCATCTTCTTTCTCACTTCTATTTTCTTTGACTCTTGCTATCCTAGATTTTGCCTTCCAACAAAACATCAGCCCTTGATCTCTCCCTTAGACTTTGTTTCAATCAACCTGAACTAAGACTAGCTACATGCTAGAATTGTTGTTGCTATTGTTTAGTTGCTAAGTTGTGTCCAACTCTTTTGTGACCACATGGACTGTAGCCCACCAGGCTCCTCTGTCCATGGGATTTCCCAGGCAAGAATACTGGAGTGCGTTGCCATTTCCTTCTCCAGAAAATCTTCTCAACCCAGGGATTCAAACTTGCATCACCTGCACCGTAGGCAGAGTTTTTTGTTTTTGTTTTTAAATGCTGAGCCAGTGGGAAAGTCTACCTGCTAGAATACAGGGCTGTCAACTTTGTTTTAAAATTCTTTGTCAGTGCAAACACATGCTAGTGGGGGTGTGATGATGAGGATCATTCCAGCCTAAGATTTATGAGGTACTTTATTGCAGGTACTATTACAAATGCTTTACATGTGACAGTGTTTACTCTTCATATCCATCTTACCAAGTAGGTATTGCTATTATTACCACTTCAGAGGTAACAAAACTGAGGTATAAAAAGTTCATATACCTAATAAAGGCAAGGTCACACAGCTAGTGAACAGCAGAGCTAGGATTTCACTCTGCACAATGTATGCATTTTGATTAGTGTTGAAACATTTATCACTAAGGTGCAGTTTCTAAGGTCTCCCATGCCTAGCTGGCAATTCTGAGGCTGATATCATTGCCTGTGTAGCAGACTCTGGACAAGACCCTTGGGTCCCTGACACATGTTTATGGTTAGAATAAGGTCTCTAAACAGCTGAGATCCACTTTCTTGAAGAATGTGGTTGTTGGGGCATCAGACTCTACCTCCTGGGCTATTTAGCTCACATGTTCAAAACGAAGCATCACTGAACACATAGTTGCATCAAAGTTTCTCGTATCTTCCTATGCAGAGGTTTATTATAGGTTTATTTTATTTTATGCTTACTTTGTAGTTTCTCCTTGAATCATTTTTGCTCACCATAATACAGTGCATATTATATCCATTCTGCATACAAACAGATATGCCCAGGCTTATTCTTCTCCCTTATGTGACTACTGGGGCTGTACTACAAAGATTCCCACTTTGTGTTGTGTGAGATACTTACCACTGAAAGTGACCTAATTTCACCTACAAAATACTTGCGTTTTGCTCTATTTAAAATAACGACCATAGAATCTCTTTCAACAAAAGGTCATCTGTGTCAATGGACAGAACACAGAAGATCAGATCACCTGCCGTAATTGCAAATTAATGCTCTCCTGGTAATGCATTAACTACACACTATTGATCTATAGTTGAATCATAGAAGAACTACTGAGAAGTGATTTTACTTTCCTATTTTTTGTGCTTTTATTGCATTTTCCATAATGCATTCTTCTTTCAACTGGAATTTTCTCTAATTGTCTCCATTTTTAATTTCCCACAGTGAGATGACTTCTAACTTGTAATTAGAATCTGTAAAAATTCATATCTCTGTCTCAAAGGCTGTTTAGAAATCTATTGAACTATAACTTTTATGCCATAAAACACATACATGATGCAAAGATACATATTTTTAGAGAGGCAAGCTTTTGAATGATTTTTTTTTAATTTAGATAAAACCAAAGTCCATTTGGTCCTCTATCTGAAATTACAATTTGTTGAACAGTCTACAATAAAATATTCAAAAGTTTCCCCTAAAAGCATTTTACATGGGAGTATTGATGATGTGATTTCCATTCCTTGAGCAAACTTTTAACATATAAGTAAACAGTTTCTATCAGATACATTTTTTTAAGGAGTGTAAGTGCAAGAGGAAGATGCCAAAATCCAGTAAATATTTATAGATATCTGCACAGAATACTTCTCACAAAATCCAGATTTTCTCAAGTTTGTATCATTTGATAAAAATTCTTCTACTTAGTGGAACTGATTATAATCTTGTATCTCAATGCTGAATTTGATCATGCTCCTAGTTTAGACATAGGTCATCTGGCCTAAGCCTGGTTTCTGAATTGTGAATTAGGAGTTGTTTGAACTGGAGAGAGATTCCGAAATTTCCTTTACAACTTCTCCAAATACCTTAAACTTATCATTGATTTTTTAAAATTTCTAAGTGGGAGACATAATTGTGATTACTAACCAGCAGCAGCAATGCTTTCTAACTCTATTCAGTCTGAATTCTGAACCCTAACTTAGTACCAAAATGAGTTTCTAAAATATTAAGGTGGATTTTTAAACAAATACACAATTATGCACATCTAAATTAGGTTGGGTTCTTCAAAATAATCACTTTGGTGGATGTTGGCACTCAGAATAATTTTCTTACACCTTTTTGGAATTGTTTATTGAAGTCAGTTTATGGACTGAGAGAAAAAGAGACTCATGATTTTGTATATGTAACTCAGCTCAACAACCAACTTTGTTCTCTCAACTTGGCTCTCCTTAGCTTTGTTTATAGGAAATAAGACCCATTCTCAAAGTATGAAGAATAGTTACTGATGGAATTGAAAATACCTTAGCTCCCAAGTGACTAGTTTTAATAGTTATTTGAGTGGATAAGTTATGAAATGATTACTTAAAAATTAGTTACATTCAATCACAATTCATTTCAAATAATAAATTGATAAATTGGAAAGATTCAGAGAAAACCAACATAGAAAACATAATGTTTGAAAAATAATATGTGAAAAAGAATATCTAAACAACTGGGATTTTTTTTTTTAAACTGAAGAATAAAAAGGTAAATAAGTCGTTTAAAATTTTTTGTCAGACATATGAAGATTCTTTAATGAAGAAGTGAAACTAGTAGTTAGCCATAGCTCTGCATACAAAGCTGAAAGGAACAAACAATATAAAGGATCTAGCCAGAGTCAGGAAAAAATTTAGTCAAAGAACTTCACACAAGATAAGAAATTTCATATGGCTATATCTGCAAACAGCTAATTCATGGTTATTTTCTCACATAAAATAGTCATTTGTGATATAGTTACTTTTTCTTATAGTAAAACTATCATTCAAAAAGATTAGATTTAATTTCAATTAATTTCTTTTGAGTGTAGATATTAATCTATCAAGTGGTGAGTGTATAATAATTCAAAAGCCTAACAGGCTTCCATTTAATTTCCTCTATTTGCTTATAAACAACATTGCTGCCCTAGAATCAAGATGCTTTTCAAAAACTAAAAACTCTTCCATTAAAGAAACCATCTATTAAAGTAATTTAAAAATAATGTAATAATTGACAGTAATTTGAATTTCACTGAATGGATACTAAGAGCATATTTTACTTATATATTATCCTAAGAATACAGGGTTTCTTTTATTTTTAAATAACTACTTGCATATTGTTCTTAACATTGTAAATGAAACACTCATTAAAGCTAGGAAACAAGAAATTGCATAGTGGAAAGAAAACTATTTTAACTAGCTATGTGAAATAGTTCTGATGCCATTTAAAATAACTTTGAATGGTATCAACTATTATACCTTTGGTATCATAGCCTGACTTCAACGTGAATGATGATGAAATTAAAAATATGAAATAATTGAAAAAACATATTTTCCACTTACCCAACAGGAATTTACAATACATTAGGCAAATTTTTTACCATCCAAAAACCCCAACTTAAATAGTTGAGGCACTGAAGTCTTCCTGTGCATTATGACCAAGAGAGAATGTCCGCTACGCATCTACATTCACGTGGAAATAGTGTCATCATGCTGCTTCAATTACTTCTTTTTCTCTAGTTTCAATAAAATATGCATCTCTTGATCACATTTAAAAATTCCATTCAGCTGGAACTGGCTCCATCAGAGTAGCTGATTATTATTAAAAATTGATTTGGTTATATAACTCTAGTGAGTGTCTGTCATGTGACCATGACTCACAGCAAGTGCCCACTACACTCCCTGTTTCTGTTGTATTTCAGGATTTTCTATTAATTTCAGTGACAAACCCACTGTACAATCTCAATGAAGGCACAGGTCATAATTGTACGTGAATGAACTGATGGCTTCCTATAATTTCTGATGTCCTGAATCAAAGTCCTTAGAAGATTGAATTACAATGGCAGTATCATTAAATTAAATTATAGAAAAACAAAGTAATTCAGTGGGGAAAAAAGGTAGTATAGTACTTATATCCTCTATATATATACAATAGAGGAGAGTGAACATTTTGTGATGAAACTTATCACTAAAAACAACTGACTCAGCCTGGGTTTTGGTTGTAATAGAAATCCCTAAGTAGCTTTTTATTAACAGAAATTTTAGACTAACACTTAAGTCAGATGAAAGGGATACAGAATTCTGAAGGCTAGGTCTGGGACAAATGATTTAAACTAAAAGCTAAAAAAAAAAAAGCCAGGGTTAATTTATTAACATAATCACTTCAAACTGTTTTAAAGGGAAATTATTCAAATTGTTTATTTACGATCGCTTTTCTAAATAACTCATGGACATCCAGAAGCAAACCTTTTTTTCAGAGTAGCCCTTCAAAAGATTTAAGACCGCAAGAGTCTATGAAGAGTTTGAGAATGTAATTTAGCAAAGGGATATTTATAAATTTCAGCACTCAGTATCTGAAATTTACTAATAATTTTCATTTAGAATTTTTATAGACCTAACTTGCATATTCTAACTAATGATAGCCTATCAAAAAACATGAAAAATAAGATTTCAAGACAGTGGGGTTCACAAATGAATTAAGTTAGTTGACTTGACTGACTAATCAGAGCAGCTACCCAAGAATACAGACCCTTAACCAGTTTTGAACCTTATTTCTTGGCCAATGTGTTGCATCTTGTTCTGTTGTGATAGTCATTTTTACTCCAAAATTGTTTCAGGGAAATGCTCTGGAATATTGAAATTACTCTCTAGCTAACTGCTTAGTTTTTCTATTCCATATTAACTGAAGCATTTTTAAAGTAGGGTTGTCCATAGGGTCACAAACAGTCAGACACGACTTAGCAACTGAACAACAATAAAGTGGATATTTTACCACTAAAATGTTAAAATATTTGTCAAAGCAAGTTGTAGAACAAGATAACAGAAATAAACAGCACCAATGAGAAATGGTGAAAGTGAAAGTCGCTCAGTCGTGTCCAGCTTTTTGCAACTCCATGGACTGTAGCACGCAAGGCTCCTCTGTCCATGGAATTCTCCAGGCAGGAATACTGGAGTAGGTTGCCATTCACTTCTCCAGGGCATCTTCCTGACCCAGGTCTTCTGCATTGCAGGCAGACATTTTACCAATGATACATTCCTAAAAATGGTAAAAAGACTTTGGAAAGCAAAAAATTGCCTGCTAAAATGAAATCAGAAACCCGAAAAGACAATTTCCATTTATAAACTGCAAGGTCCAGAGAAGAGAATGAAGTAGGCAGTAAGAGCCAGGGAAGAAATGGCAAGAAAATGGGAGGGTGATGATGGAGGGATGTAGGGCCTTAAGGTATACAAAAATTGCCAGAGGGACTTTAATGGGAATTTCTTTTTTAAAATGAGTAAAAACTGATGCTTACAGTCACCATGGCCCAGCTGACATTAAGCATTGTGAATTTGGAGAAAATTAAATTGGCAGAGTTACCTGAATTTCTCTAATAATATTCAGCAGCCCAGAAGTATAGCAAATGAAAGGTTAGATTAACCCAGGTCTAAGAAATAGAACAGGGTAAAATTTAGCTACAGTGGAAAAGATATAGAAATATTATACATTTTCCACCCCATTCAAATGGCAAGTCAAAATTGTAAATTCAAGGATTTTCCCACTCATAACTGTCCTAAATATATCTTAATAATGATTTTAGTTCTCACTTTAGGTAAAATTGGTTTAAAAATATTTTCTGGCTGAATAAAAACGTGACTAAAACTAATGACACATCAGTTCAGTCGCTCAGTTGTGTCTGATTCTTTGTAACCCCATGGACTGCAGCATGCCAAGTCTCCCTGTCCATCACCAACTCCTGGAGCTTACTCAAACTCGTATCCACTGAGTCGGTGATGCCATCCAGCCATCTCATCCTCTGTCGTCCCCTTCTCCTCTCGCCTTCAATCTTTCTCAATAACAGGGTCTTTTCAAATGAGTCAGGTCTTTTCATCAGGTGGCCAAAGTATTGGAGTTTCAGCTTCAGCATCAGTCCTTTCAATGAATATTCAGGACTGATTTCCTTTAGGATGGACTGCTTGGATCTCCTTGCAGTCCAAGAGACTCTCAAGAGTCTTCTCCAACACCACAGTTCAAAAGCATCAATTCTTCGGTGCTCAGCTTTCTTTATAGTCCAATTCTCACATCCATATATGACTACTGGAAACACTATAGCCTTGACTAGATGGACTTTGTTGGCAAAGTAATGTCTCTGCTTTTTAATATGCTGTCTAGCCTGATCATAACTTTTCTTCCAAGAAGTAAACGTCTTTTTATTTCATGGCTGCAGTCACCATCTGCAGTGATTTTGGAACCCTAAAAAATAAAGTCTGCCACTGTTTCCACTGTTTCTTTATCTATTTGCCATGAAGTGATGGGACCAGATGCCATGATCTTAGTCTTCTGAATGTTGAGCTTTAAGCCAACTTTTTCACTCTCCTCTTTCACTTTCATCAAGAAGCTCTTTAGTTCTTCTTCACTTTCTGCCATAAGGGTGGTGTCATTGGCATACCTGAGGTTATTAATATTTCTCTCAGGAATCTTCATTCCAGATTGTGCTGCATTCAGCCCAGTGTTTCTCATGATGTACTCTGCATATAAGTTAAATAAGCAGGGTGACAATATACAGCCTTGACGTACTCCTTTTCCTATTTGGAACCAGTTTGTTGTTACACGTCCAGTTCTAACTATTGCTTCCTGATCTGCATACAGACTTCTCAAGAGGAAGGTCAGGTGGTCTGGTATTCCATCTCTTGAAGGATTTTCCACAGTTTGTTGTGATCCACACAGTCAAAGGCTTTGGCATAGTTAATAAGGCAGAAATAAATGTTTTTCTGGAACTCTCTTGCTTTTTCGATGATCCAGCAGATATTGGCAATTTGATCTCTGACTCCTCTGCCTTTTCTAAAACCAGCTTGAAGATCTGGAAGTTCACGGTTCATGTATTGTTGAAGCCAGGCTTGGAGAATTTTGAGCATTACTTTGCTAGCGTGTGAGATGAGTGCAATTGTGCAGTAGTTTGAGCATTGTTTGGCATTGCCTTTCTTAGGGATTGGAATAAATACTGACCTTTTCCAGTCCTGTGGCCACTGCTGAGTTTTCCAAATTTGCTGGCATATTGAGTGCAGCACTTTCACAGCATCATCTTTTAGGATTTGAAAGAGCTCAACTGGAATTCCATCACCTCCACTAGCTTTGTTCATAATGAAGTTTCTTAAGGCCCACTTGACTTTGCATTCCAGGATGTCTGGCTCTACCACACCATTATGATTATCTGGATAATGAAGATCTTTTTTGTACAGTTCTTCTATGTATTCTTGCCACCTCTTCTTAATATCTTCTGCTTCTGTTAGGTCCATCCCATTTCTGTCCTTTATTTGCATGAAATGTTCCCTTGGTATTGCTAATTTTCTTGAAGAGATCTCTAGTCTTTCCCATTCTATTGTTTTCCTCTATTTCTTTGCCTTGATTGCTGAGGAAGGCTTTCTTATCTCTCCTTGCTATTCTTTGGAACTTTGCATTCAAATGGGTATAAGTTTCCTTTTCTCCTTTGCTTTTGGCTTCTTTTCTTTTCACAGCTATGTGTAAGGCCTCCTCAGACAGCCATTTTGCTTTTTTGCATTTCTTTTTCTTGGGGATGGTCTTGTTCCCTGTCTCCTGTATAATGTCACAAACCTCCATCCATAGTTCATCAGGCTCTCTGTCTATCAGATCTAGTCCCTTAAATCTATTTCTCACTTCCACTGTTAATCATAAGGGATTTGATTTAGGTCATACATGAATGGTCTAGTGGTTTCCCTACTTTCTTCAATTTAAATCTGAATTTGGCAATAAGGAGTTCATGATCTGAGCCACAGTCAGCTTCTGGTCTTGTTTTTGCTGACTATATGGAGCTTCTCCATCTTTGGCTGCAAAGAATATAATCAATCTGATTTCGGTGTTGACCAATGCTGATGTCCATGATGACACATAATGACACATAATTGATATGTAACCTGCAATTTTACACCAGTAAAAGACTATGTATGGAAATTTACATTTCTAAGAATATCAACTGGGAGTCAATATTTTATGTAGCTGGAAAGTCTCCAAGCCTAAGCTGAAGGAGCAGAGCTTTGGCGGCCACTTTTTAATACCATGTTGACCGTCTCACCCCCTCTTCACAATCTGTTAAAAAAGAAATCACAACTCAAGCATACTCACTTAAAAAATTCATTCAACAAATGTTTAATGTATTTCTGCTATACACTGGCCAATACATTAGGTGATTAGTGTTTTATGATGATGCTTGGCATGAAAAGATACATTAAGCCAAGCAGATTTCTTCTTTTGAAAATCTAAGCCAAGAGACAGATACTCAGCTGGTAAGGTATTTCATGTAAAAAGTGGAACTGACAGACCACCATGGAGAATGGCCCATGATAAGCATGAGCTAGGCAGTACAGAGGAGGCAGAAATGAGGAGTAAGTCTTAAAGAGGAACAGACAGAACTATAGATTCCTTTTGGGAAAAATCACACGGCTCACGAAAGAGAAGTGGAAAAGGTGTCTGCCCTTTCTGAGTAGAGAAGTGCCCCATTGGTTCTTGTAGTTCCTATCTGCATTCATATATACTATACAATAGGCTTCATTTTCTTCAGGAAGTTTGAATGATTCTTTGCTTTTCAATCCCAGATGAGCCTAAGCATAAACTTCAATTTGAGTGATTCTTTCACCACATGTTTTTATGGGGACACATAGCACTTTCTACATTCATGTATCTGTATTGTATTTACACATCTGTATATCTGCTCTGTATTCTTCTTTCCTTTCTGATGCCCCAAAGTACCTTCTTTCATAATTTTTCTTTTTCTTAAGGAACTTCTTCTGTCATTCTTTCAGTTATGCTTCCTGGAAATAAATTCTTGGTATTTCTTGAGTTAAGAATGTTTTTTATCTTTCTTTCCTGAAGGAAATAGGATTCTGGGTTGATCTTTTCTTTCAACAACTGAAAACTTGTGTCCCACTTTCTGGACTTCATGGTTTCTGATGAGAAATTGATTGTCATTAGAATTTTTTGTTCCTTATAAGTAAAAATGTCATGGTTTTCTTGTTTTCAAGGGGTTGTTTGTCTTTAGTTTTCAGAAGTATGATGATGATATGTTTTGGTGTAGATTTCTTTATGTCTCTCAAATTTGGGATTCATTCAACTTCTTGAATCTTGTAAGTTTATGTCTCTTGAAAAAATTGAGAAATTTCAGACGTTATTTCCTTTCCATCCCCTCTTTCCTTGATCTCTCCTCTGGCATTCTGATAACATGAATATTAGATCTTTTTCTGTACTCCTACAGTTCCTTGAGACTCTGCTCATTTTTTCCCTTTCAGTCTTTTTTCTCTCTTTTTTTCAGATTGGTTAATTTCTACTTCTCTGTCTTCCATTTCACTGATTATTTCTCTGTCCTCCCTATTCTTCTGTTGAGTCTGTCAACTGACTCTTGTATTTGCTATTGTAATTTTCAGTACTGAAGTACTTTATATCCTCTATTTCTTTTTTGAGATCTTCCATATTTTCCATTTGTTTCAGGCATGTTTGTAATTGCCATGTTAGAGAAATTTTATGATGACTGATTTCAAAATCTTTATCAGATCACTCTAAATCTCTGTTAGCTTGATATTACCATCTATTAATTGTCTTTTACCATTCACTTTGAGATCTTCCTGGGTCTTGGTATGATGAGTGATTTTCAGTTGAAACACTGACATTTGGGGTACTATGTTAAGAGAGTCTTCATCTTATTTAAACCAGTTTTAGCTGGCTTTTCTGGATACCATTCTGGCAGGGGAGGGTGAGGTTGCTGCCTCCTTACTGCCCAGGTACCCTACTTGACCTCCATTGACTCTGAAGGACATTCTCCATGTTACTGCCAGGATAGGATAGGAGATCTGGCTCCCCACTAGGCCTCCTCTGACACCAGGGGACTGTGGTGGGAGGGACAGAGTGGCCTTGTTACCACTGGGTGGTGATAAAAGTCCTGACTCCCCATTAGACCTCCTCTGACAGTGTCCCAAAAGGGAGGAGAAGGGATACTTCATCGCTGTCAGGGGGTGGAAGTCCATGCCTCCAACATGTGGGGGATCATTATGGCCCAGGGGCAATGCTAGGTGCCTTGTTACGGCCTCCTGAGACTGGAAGTATAAGACTCATGCTTGTACTTTGTGTAGAGAGGTTTGGCGCTGCAGGTTTTAGCTGCAGTATTTGGCTGGAGTAGAGCAGTCATTGTCTAAAAGTTTTCTGTCTGCTGGGTTGCCCTTTCTTGGTTCTCTAGTTACAAAGGGTGTGTGTGTGTGTGTGTGTGTATATATATATATATATTTTTTTTTTTTTGTCTACCCCTGTTGTTTCCCTGTTGCTGGCTTCTTTGGATCCAAGTCTGGATATTTGAGGCAAAAAGAAAACCCAGGAAACTCTCCACTCTTTTGTGCCTTGGGTCCTGAGATTCCTAGCCAGACTGCCTTCTCCTCACATTTCAGAGTCTCTTTATGTTAGTTGTATATATAAAATTCAGAAGCGTAGGAAAAATTACATCTATTCCATCTTCTTGGAAGCAGAAGTCTGCCTCCATTAGCATTTCGATATATGTTGTTTTCACTTTATATTTCATAATGGGATGTTAACTCCAATTGTCAAATTGGCAACATGTTATTTTACACTTTACATTCTTGCCAGAGAATGTAAGTGATGCTAAACATTCTGCTCCCCAGTTACCATCAATGCTAGGTAGTAAGAAGCCATATTAAAGGAATATTACCTCAGAAGTCACAGCCTACTTGCCATGTGAAAAATTTTACCTCTGGTTCCCATCACATCACTGAAACCTGCATATTTGGCCCCTGAGAGTAATTATACTATAAACTACGGAGGCACTGTGCTGCATCTACACTGAACAAGATTATAATGTAAAAAGCAAGGTTATAATGAATAAAAAATAAAGTGATTTCTAAGTTATTTGTAGAGGGTTAATAAGAGTATGATGTACTACATCTCAAAGTATCTTTTTATGAAAACAATGAAAGAATCTCCCTCAGCTTTATATCACAAAAAGGTAAACAACTGACTTATTTCTATATTTTAAGAAACTGTGATTTCCTCGCTTTGGCTATGAGGAAGTCCAGAGTTACTTTTGTTAATCTTTACAGTATCATCCAGCAGAGATTTTGTATTGGCCTTACCCTGGGCTTCTTTTATTTTCCAGTCAAGATTTTGCTTTTACCCAGGTCTCCTCATGTATTTGGTTTTTATCCAGTAGCATAGTATGCATTTTGGTACCTGATCGCATTTACTTTAGAAACATACAGGTGCACAAATACGTTTTTTTAAAAAATAGAGGGTTTATAAGCTCTTAAAAGAGCAGGAAATAACAGGAAATGAACCTCAGGGTTGTTCTCAACTCATAATAGAAACTTAATGAGCGCCACCCAATTTGATCCCACAAAGATTCTTTCTTAAGAGACCCTACAAGAACATATTTGTTGTCACATAATTTACAGTTTATTTGTTAGATGGAGCTTTATGAAGGGACGGACAGACACAAGTACTACCTGGAGCACCGAAGCACCACTGTGGAGAAACTGAAGGCCACTTTCAGCTGAGTCAATTCCACCAGTGGCCAAAATGGGAAATCCAGGCAAAGCACGAGCAATGGTGGTCACAGCTCTCAAAGCAATAGGTCTGATGGCTGTGCCTATGGAAAATAAGGGTGATCAATGGTTAGAATATTGACCACTTGAGCATATTGCCTTATAACACTACTGTGTGATGGCAGTGTTGTACTAGACAAAATTCAATTTCATCTCTACTTAAGATACATAAGTATGCAAAACAGAAACATTGTTATGTTTCAAAGTATGTTAATTTATAAATGGATGTATTCTTATTTTAAGGACTTTGATGCTATTATTGCATGCAGGAATGTTATGCAAGTGGGCATAGCAATGCAAACTCCTGCATACAATACATACATACTACAATTTGATATATAGTACCGTGTAAAAGATTGTATGGAACACTCAAGCATCTGTTTGAGAAAGAACAAGGAATGGCAGATTTTGTAAAAGAAAAACAATCACATACAGTGCATAAATAGACATACAGTTATGTTATGTTTCCATGAAGTATAAAGCAGCTGGTGTGAATCGAGATATTGCAAAAACAAGTAAGGTGCTGAAGAACTTACAGATTCCATATTGCATTTTACATGTATTTTCCCAAATCTGATGAAACATGGTAAGCCTAATCTAATTTTTCATATGTTAGAAATTTTTAACCAAGTTATAGAGAATTTACTAGAATTCAGTAATTAGAGAGTGTACATTTGATTTTTTATACACTATTTAACCACACATTACCAATACATTATTTGCTAAGTGTAATAAAAGCTGCAGGGATGGACAGAAGACAGCATTTTTTAGGTCATATTTCACATGATTACACTGCTTAGACTCTCAAGGGTTAACACAATCTGGAGTAAATTAATGTTCTCACAATATAGTTATGTAATTTGATATTTCTGATGTATACTCATAAGTCAATGGTCCCTTAAAGGCATTTTCTGAAGTAAAAGTAGTTTCTTTTGTGCAAGAATGTGGCATTGCCTCAACCAGACCTCCACAAACAAGCAAACAAGTGAAAGGTAAAACAAGTCTTTTGTGGTGAGTACTTTGGCATCCCGTCCACCATCACCAGCATCTTTACCAGTATCCTCAGTATGTATTTATTGGTGTTCCCATTAAGGCAGCACAAAGAGCTTCCATTAAAATCAGTGGTTGGGCTTCCTTGGTCGCTCAGTGGTAAAGGACCTGCCTGCCAGTGCAGGAGACATGAGTTCTATCCTCGATCCAGGAAGATCCCACATGCCGAGGAGCAACTAAGCTCGTGTGCCATAACTATTGAGCCTGTGTTCTAGTGCCTAGAACCACTGAACCACAACCGCTGAACCCATGCGCTGCAATGAGAAACCACTGCAATGAGAAGTCTGCGCGCCGCAACTAACAGAGCAGCCCTACTCACTGCATCTAGACACAAGCCCTCACATCAGTGCAGACCCAGCATAGCCAAGAGTAAGTAAGTAAACAGAAAAAATATTTTTTAAAAAACATAAAAACAATTTAAAAAATAAAATCAGTGGTTTTCTTTTCATCCTGTTCATTTCAGATGAAACTGAATTTATGTGTAACTAATGGTTTTGCATATTCAACACCAAAATGTTTGTTGAAATGACTACTTGGTGCTTGCAAACCTAAAAATATCTTCCTCTGGATAGTAGCATTCTTAGGCAAGAATATTCAATGCTGAAACTTCGGAATTCCATAACTGATATTTAAATACAAGGCAGTAAGTTAGGGCCATTTAGAAACTGAACATCAAGACCCTATTTCTATTTTAAAATATTTAGCAGTGACTTCTTCTAAGTCTGAATGTTTTAATCATTGAAAAAGGCGAACACAGTGGACAGCAGGATGCATGGAAAAACTGCACACACACATACTTATAAAAACATATCTTTAGCTATACTAAAGAGGAATTCAAGAGTAAACGTTAGAGGAAAGCATTTTTAGGGAATTTGTAACTTGAATCTTTTAGACAGACATATAGCTATCCTGGCATAATATAACTGACATGTTCAATATATACTAAGTTGATGGCTCCCTTACACACATGTTACTTTGAAGCAATAAAGAAACATTGGGATTCTTTTTTTTTTTCTTATTCAGTTGACCCTAGAGAGTAAAGGAAATTTGTGCTAAGCAGATAAATAATTTATTTCTAACTGCACTGTTAGAAGACTATCATTAACACTAAGGGGTAAAGTTTCAAAGTGGTACACAGGGATTTGGCCACATATTCCAATTGATATTAATGGACATCAAATGGCAAAATCCCAGAACACAGCTTTGAAAATTTAACCAGTTCCATTTAAAGGGCAACATTATTACACAGGTGTTAAAGAACATCAGCAAACCCTCAGTGGCATTTTAAAATGTTCAGTTAGGTCAATAAGATGTTTTCTACTTGGATGTTTCCCTTCTTTTTCTAAAGCTTTTCTAATTTACCTAATGAACATGAAAACCTTTCAAACTAATAAAGGTATCTTTTTAAAAATTAAGAGTAATTATGTTCTCTGAGGAAATGTGATCCAAAAATGAAGAAACGGATCCTTCTGTTGCTGGTAATAGTAAATTCAGTTTTAATTTCCATTATAAATTCTATTTGATTGGTTTTCTTTATAACTTGATTTAAATGAAATATAATCTACCTGTTCTTAGCATTTTTTATGGGGAATAGGTTTTAAAAATGACTTTTATCTGGCATGAAAGGTTTTTGGAAGGAAACTGAAGGTACATAAAAAGATCTTTCAAATTGTTATACAGAAATTTTTTTAGTTTTAAAATGACAGAAATGAGGAAATAATAGATTCAATATAAAAATAAAACTTCTGGTCACATATATCAATACCACACAAGATTATACATATGTTAATTAAAATGCATAAAGATTTTCAGAATCATGATTATTGAGATAATTTTTTTTTTTTGGCACTGCTATGGTAGATAGTGATTTTAGATAAAAAACCAGGGAGGAAGAGGCCAGTTCGAGAAGCTCAAGGAATTAAAAGTAGACTACATCCTAAAGGAAACAACAAGGTTTAAACTTAAAAAAATTAAAATCCTATTAGCTTAAATTAACTAATAGGCAATATGCAATTTAAATTAAGTCTTCATCTACATGGTATAACCAGATGGGCCTGATGGAGAATTCAGTTACATCAAGTGTTTCCGTTTCAAATGTGTGGGATGCGCCAAGGAAAGTTAGCCATCCTGAATCCTCACATTTTGAGGAAACAAAGAAACAAACAAATGTGAACCAGACCTGTGAGTTCCAACACTGATGCCAAGACATGTACCATTAGGAAAACTTTGCATTCATTTAAACATCATATATTTTATAATTACTATTAAAATAAATCCTCGAAAGAAGGGAATTTGAAGATGAACTAGTTACAATATCAAAGAAACAACATGGTCAACTGCTTAGGTTAAAATTCTAGCTCCACTATTTACAAGCTGTGTAATCTTGTGAAAATTTCTTAATCTTTTAATCTATAAAATAATAAAATTTTAATAACTTCACAGAGCTGTTCTGAGGATTAATTTTATATATGTATGTGTGTGTGTGTATATATATATATATATATATATATATATATGTATAGGGCTAGCTCATGATAAAGATTATATGCGTGTGCTAAGTCGCTTCAGTTGTGTCTGACTCTTTGCCACCTCATAGACTGTAGCCTGCCAGGTTCCTCTGTCCATAGGATTCTCCAGGCTAGAATACCGAAGTGGGTTGCCATTTCCTCCTCCAGGGGATCTTCCTGACCCAGGGATCAAACCTGGGTCTCTGGTATTGCAGACTGATTGAGTCACCAGGGAAGTGCCAAATATTATACAGATGTTTGCTACTATAACTTGTACTACCCTAAAACGACAATTGATTTCAGAGGGAGCATTTATTTAGTTTACTTCATGACTTCCATGTTGTTGCTGCGTGCTTAGTAATGCAATTTTTTTTATTGTAGACAAAAGCATGATGCTTAGGATGATGAAACTTTATAACCTCTGCTCCCTTAGGAAAACCATCTCCTGCTTCTTTTCCCCATCTCTAGCAGCTTTTATTGAGTGATATCATAATGCTGGTAGGATTAACTGACTCCAAAGCTAAAAATCTCAAACACAGACATCCATATATTACATTTTTTTTTTTTGAGAATCAAAAGGTCCATACACTAAATCAATATGCAAAATTTTTAATGACATCAGAACTTGAGTTTATTTGTGAGAAGTAAGCAGAACTTTATTTAGCATGACTAAATCCTTGAAGAGAAGACTTTTTTAATGGGCAAGACAGTGTGGAACATATGCTAATTTTTGGATAACTGAAATTTTGAATAATTGAGTTTAATTCTGTTTGTTTTTGCCTTAATCATTTGACTTCCAGGACAGCTACTGTTACAGAATTAATTGTTAGAGCTAAGTCCACAATAAACTCCCTGATAATAGCTCTAGCTGGCAATAAAAGAGAAATTGGGTTATAATACTCACTCGTGCTCACTGTGTATACAAAAAGAAAATGTAGTTTTAATTTGCTTACATTAATTAAAATATAATGAATTAAGTGGATAAAAAATTCATTAGAAATTGAACTTTGACTGCCTAATTGTTAACAGTTTTAACATCACCCAGAAGAAAGAAAGTAGTAGCAAATCAACACTTTCAAGGATGTAGGAGTTGAGAGATTGATTTTTATAAAACACATAAATCAAGCACCAAAAATTTATACTTTAAAACAACTTTAAAATGTTAATGAACCTAATATACTGATAAATATGTAAAGCACAACTAATTAAAAATACATCTCTACACACGGATTAAAGTCCCCTAAGAAAATTAGCATAATTCAACCAGAAACTGAAGTACCAGAAGGATCAGGGTTATATCAAGAGATGTGAAATCTAAACAGGAGAAATGGGAGAGAGAAAACCAGTTGTTTTATATTGTTATTTCAGGTTTATTGAAAAACCAAAATTTTTCTTATGAAATGTTTTAATTTTTGTTAAGTATTTCAAGAAAATTTCTCCCAGTCTTTATATCTTTATAACTATTTATCTGCTTCATAACATATTCAATATGTTCACAGTCGATTCATATTCAATAATTTGGTACCTACAATGTGCTAGACATTTTATTTTAAAGCAACAGAATTAATACTATTTTCCAAAGAAGGGGACATTTACCTCTCTGGGTGCTTGCTCATGAAGTAATTCCCAAATTCCCTGATACTTGACACCGAGGCTGGGGCTTCATATACAGCATGTGTTTTAACCCTTGCAGTGCTGTGCAGGTAGATGCTATCATGTATGTGAAGAAAGTACAGTTCAACCTGAATAAAACTTGTTTGATGTCACAGTTTAAAAGTTTAAAGAT
This sequence comes from Cervus elaphus, assembly GCF_910594005.1. Taxonomy (NCBI): domain Eukaryota; kingdom Metazoa; phylum Chordata; class Mammalia; order Artiodactyla; family Cervidae; genus Cervus; species Cervus elaphus. The sequence goes on along the minus strand of NC_057834.1, from coordinate 69,207,733 downwards.
CAAGTCTCTGTGTGGAGTCCATACTTTTGGACTGTGAACGGACAGTGCAGCAATTATGAGGAGCATCACCGTCAGAAAGCCAGTGGCAGTACTGCCTATAGTCTAAAGCTCAGATGGTTTCTAAAGTCCACCCAAGCAGGTGTAAGTCTTGACTCTATTACTTTACACAATTGTGACTTTGAGCAAGCTCCTCAACTTCCTAGAACATCAGTTTTTGGTATCTGTGAAACAGGAACATTAATAACAATAATGTCATAGCAACCTGGGGACTATTACATGATACAGTTTGTGTAAAGCATTCAGTCCAGTGCCTGGTTGTAGTATATAGAGACTGATATTACTATTGAAGCCAGAAAATGGATCAGAGAAATAAGCATTCACTATAAACATGTGGGGTTAAACACTTAATACTTAAGGGGTGTTAGTTAATATTCTAGAGAGTAAGTTTGGAGATCCTAAGTCATTTCATTTCCAAAACATATAGTTTAAGTCTATGATTGCAAATGCATTTATTTGTGTGATGAACTTTTATTAGATTTATAATACAATTGCAATCTCTAAAGGTCTATGTCTTATCCTGAAACCTCATTTTGAGAAATATAATCCATTATGCATAGATACAAAGTTACACATATAAAGATGTTCCTTGAAATACTGTTTTATATAACAAAACAGTGAAAAACAACCTAAATAATCACTAGTGGTTATGATAGAAAATAAATTATAGTTCATTCATGTATGATGCTGCAGGAAACCTTTAAAATTGACATGGAAATATCTCTAGGATACATAGTTATGTGTTAAATCACAAGTAGCAGAACAATACATAGGGTGTGGTCCCATTTTAGGTAAAGAAAAAATATGATTACACTTAGTATGTGGACATGTAAATGCATAGAATACTGTGTTTTAAACTGCTAATAATTATCTCTGGGGAAACAGGCTGAAGAAGAATTTTCAAGTTTGATATCTATACTTCTATATTATTTGATTCTTTTAGGTAAGAGAGTGATTATGATTCACTTCTGCAATGAAAAAATGACTTTTTTTTTATAGTGCATCTGAAACAATACAGGAATAGGCATTTTCAAGATTCTGTGCTGTGAAACTTTTACGTAAAAGATGGGCAGTCCTTCTACTCTCTGTACAATCAGAAGAGCACTTTTGGTTCTATATCTAATATTTTAAGTAAAATATTAACAGAATATATCCAAAACAGGGTGAACAGAATGACTGTGATCTCTGTCCCTGTCTCTCTCACTTTCACAGACACACACATAATGAGATGGAACCAGAGATAGAAAAAGCATATAAGCAGTTTTGTTTGGAATCAAAGGGCAAGCAAAATCAGTAAAGTTAAATTTCAGTAAAGCTAACTGTCAGTTTTATGAAGTAGTTTAGGCTACAGTAATTTAGTAGAACACAAGAGAGCAAGAATATGTATCACACTTCTACCAATTAAGGATATTGAGTTATATTACTAAAGTATGCAACTTTAATTTTGTTTAACAATATCTGCCAAAATAAACTCAATCCCCATAACTTAAAATGTGTATGTATATACATATATTATATGTAAATAGTTTATTATGTAAAGTTAATTCCACTGTTTTGGCTACAATAAAATTGATTTTTAAATAAAAATTTTAAACAATAATATGTATATGTGTGGTGTATAAAATGGCTGAAAGTATTAATAATCTAATGGTTGTCTTCAAGTATTTAAGAGGTAATCATGAAGAAAGATTCCATCCATGTTTTTTCTCAAAAGATAACTAGAATCAATGGTTAAGCACACACTTTTGGTTTTATTTTTCTATTTTTTATCATTAATTAATATCATTAAAATTTTCCAATTGTAAATTCAGCGACAGAAGTAGCTACATTGGTATGCCCCTATCAGTTGAAACTAAGTGGGTATTTGGCAGGTAGTGGCCAGTAGAAAAGACCTCTGTACTATAGAAAATATTGGATTATAGGATCTCTGCCAATTAAAAATTCCAGGATACTTTGTCATGGTATTTTAAGGAGTTATTTTATATGCTCTGTGGTTTCCCAATAGATACCAGTGATGAAGCTAACATATAAAAGGATTAATTATAAGTGAAAGTCAAATTTTAACATTCAATGCATTCAATATGGGCTTCCCTGGTGGCTCAGGTGGTAAATTAGCGTCTGCCTGCAAAGTGGGAGACCTGGGTTCAATCCCTGGATTGGGAAGATCCTCTGGAAAAGGATAAGTCAAATATACTTCAATAAATTTAAAAAAAAAAAATAAGACTAAATTTTGCAACTAATTTTGTAACTAATAAAGAATTGTTGTCCATGTATGATAAAAGCAAGAATACGAGTATTATCTTAATTGTTGGCTAGGAATTAGATAGAAACAATAGTGATTTATGACCTAGCTTGCCTAGGAGATTCCCAGTTTATCACACCTATATTTATTTGTAATTACATGATGTAATTATAAATACCATCCTCTTTCACACTAAAAGCACCTAGTTTGGATTATAAATTATAATGAAATTGTATTTAGGGATTATAAAACAAAGATAATTATGGAAGCAAATGAAATTTGATTTAGAACAAAATAATAATCTATGAAAAACTTAGGAACTAACTACACTGTCCAAGACTCAAAGGATGGCATGAAGAGACACATTTCCTTGAATTTATTACTAGAAGGAAAAATATAGGGTATTTATATGTGATATCTGGGCATAATTATTCTATATGTTCTTTCTATTTTCAACCTGTAGGTGGCCACCACAAGCTACACTTATTAAACAACTCATTAGTAGCATTTTCAATACTGTCCTCTTCAGATAATTAGCAATTTATTTAAATAACCAATTTCTGTAGAAATAATTGCCATGAAATGCCCTGAACCTACTTTTTTATAAACTATAATAAAAGTGTTAAGATAATCCCTGACATTTGCAAATGCCATTAGTTCACCTTTCCTTTTGATAGTGCTATGGCATTATGCTTAAACAATTACCCAATAACACAGCAGTTTAATGAAACAGTACAGTAAGCACATTCTTCAATATGGTCAGCAAGGACATTCAGATTTAGAAAGAAATCCAGTATGCAGACATGTTAACACTGAGTAAAGACACACAGACAAAAGAAAAAAGATTACTGAAATAAGTACATTGCTGCTATTTCCAACTTGGTTTAGTGTTCATAGTAGATGCTACAACATATGTATTCTCTTTGGAAACAAGAATGGAAAGTTTTGCAAATTGGTTCATGCAATTGGCTGGTTAATTAAAATCATGTGAATCTATGAATATGTAAAATATACTCATCATATTATTTGTTCAGTAACCTCCACACAAGAGAAATAAGTAGAGAATTTTTCTTACTCTCATTTTTAAAATATTTAAGTATGTTCTTACTTACAAAATGATGCAAATTTTCAAAGCAGAGTTATCAAGAAGAACTATAAATTGCTTTTACATCTCAGCTGGTATTTAGCATTTAAAATGGACCAGGGTTTGGATCTCAGCTTCTTCCTTGTTATTCAGCTCCCTATTCTAAGACCTACTGATAAGGGCTCATGGTGTGTTTCTGAGTCATCAGAGATAAAACTCTCTGAGACTGTCACAGTTTTTAAGCTGTAGGCCTTCATATGATAAAACAGGACTAAAATTCAAAACCAATGGCTGTATCATTTTATAGCTAAAAGAAAATACTGCTGAGAATCTACTGAATACCAGGTGCTCTAGAGATCTCTTCAAGAAAACTAGAGATACCAAGGGAACATTTCATGCAAAGATGGGCTCAATAAAGGACAGAGTAGTATGGACCTAACAGAAGCAGAAGAGATTAAGAAGAGATGACAAGACTACACAGAAGAACTATACAAAAAAGATCTTCATGACCCAGATAACCATGATGGTGTGATCACTCACCTAGACCAGATATCCTGGAGTCCAAAGTCAAGTAGGCTTTAGGAAACCATTATGAACAAAGCTAGTAGAGGTGATGGCATTCCAGCTGAGCTATTTCAGATCCTAAAAGATGATGCTGTTAAAGTGCTGCACTCAATATGCCAGGAAATTTGGAAAACTCAGCAGTGGCCACAGGACTGGAAAAGGCCAGTTTTCATTCCAGTCCCAAAGAAAGGCAATGCCAAAAAATGCTCAAACTACCACACAATTGCACTCATCCCACACTCTAGCAAAGTAATGCTCAAAATTCTCTTTTGTTGAAGTGAGGCTTCAATAGTATGTGAACTGAGAACTTCCAGATGTTCAAGCTGGATTTAGAAAAGCCAGAGGAACTAGAGATCAAACTCTCAACATCTGTTGGATCGTAGAAAAAGCAAGCGAGTTCCAGAAAAAACATCTACTTCTGCTTTATTGACTATGGCAAAGCCTTTGACTGTGTGGATCAGAACAAATTGTGGAAAATTCTGAAAGAGATGGGAATACCAACCACCTAACCTTCCTATTGAGAAGTCTGTATGCAGGTCAGGAAGCAACAGTTAGAACTGGACATGGAACAACAGACTGGTTCCAAATAGGAAAAGGAGTACATCAAGGCTGTATATTGTCACCCTGCTTATTTAACTTATATGCAGAGTACAACATATGAAATGCCAGGCTGGATGAAGCACAAGCTGGAATCAAGACTGCTGGGAGAAATATCAATAACCTCAGATATGCAGATGACACCACCCTTATGGCAGAAAGTGAAGAAGAACTGAAGAGCCTCTTGATGAAAGTGAAAGAGGAGAGTGAGAAAGTTGGCTTAAAACTCAACATTCAAAAAACTAAGATCATGGCATCCAGTCCCACCACTTCATGGTAAATAGAAGAAACAATGGAAACAGTGACACTTTATTTTCTTGGGCTCCAAAATCACTGCAGATGGTAACTACAACCATGAAATTAGAAGATGCTTGTTCCTTGGAAGAAAAGCTATGACCAACCTAGACAGCATATTAGAAAGCAGAGAAATCACTTTGCCAACAAAGGTCTGTCTAGTTAAGCTACGGTTTTTCCAGTAGGCATGTATGGATATGAGAGTTAGACCATAAAGAAGGCTGAGCGATGAAGAATCGATGCTTTTGAATTGTGGTGTTGGAGAAGACTCTTGAGAGTTACTTGGACTGTAAGGAGATCCAACCAGTCCATCCTAAACAAAATCAGTCCTGAATATTCATTGGACAGACTGATGCTGAAACTGAAGGTCCAATACATTGGTCACCTAATGCAAAGAACTGAATCACTGGAAAAGACCCTGATGATGGGAAAGACTGAAGGTAGGAGGAGAAGAGGACGACAGAGGATGAGACGGTTGGATGGCATCATGGACTCGATGGACACGAGTTTGAACAAGCTCCAGGAGTTGGTGATGGACAGGTAAGCCTGGTGTTATGTAGTCCATGGGGTCGCAAAGAGTTGGACATGACTGAGCGATTGAACTACACTGAACTACTAAGTTAGCTCAGATCGTAAAGAATCTGCCTGCAATGCAGGAGACCTGGGTTTGATCCCTGGATTGGGAAGATCTCTTCGAGAAGGGAATGGCAACCCACTCTAGTACTCGTGACTGGAGATTTCCATGGACAAAGGAGCCTGGCAGGCTATGGTCCATGGGGCCGCAAAGAGCTGTACCTAACTGAGCAACTAACATTTTCACTTTCACTACTAAGTTACTTACACATTATATCTATCTTCACAACAAGTCGTATATGCATTATTCCCCCTGTACAGATGAAGAAATTCAGGCTCAGAAAAGTTAAATAGCATATGTACATAAGAAAGACAGCATCATGTAGTGAAGTAACACATTATAGCAATAAAACAATTAGTTCACAATGTGACCATAAAATACATTGATGGGTTTGAATTTGAGGGTTTTTCTTTATTTCTAGATTACCATATCCTTCTGTCTCTTTTGTTGAAGTACTTCTGGCAATGCTATAAACCTATAAAAGCAACAAATTTACCTATAAATATAGATATATGACTATTTAATAATACACATATTTCCTAGGTGAAGAGATTCAGAACTATGAGTTAGCAAATTTGGTGTATAAATATTTTTCATATGAATTTGCTTAAGGATGTTCAGGACAAATGTTATGAAACCACATAAAAATCTCACAGTCTGTGTGTTCAAAAATGGTTATTTGAAGAAGAGAAAGAGGAAGTTTAAAATGGTAATGTTGATAACTAGAAGTAGGCTTTGCTCTTGGAGACCCAGGACAATTAATAATGAGCCTTTTTCTGAAGACATAAACAATGACAAAAAGAGTTCTCACATTCGTTAGGATCATATTCTCTCTTTCTTTGGAATGCCATATATTTCTTTCCTCTCTGAAACTCTGTACTCAGTTTATACTGTGGGTGTTTCCATGGGCAGGGTGTCCATGGTCGCAGCTGCTCTACCATCGGAATTTTCCTTTTATTCTCATTCTTTTTATTTGACAATGAATTACCAGTGTAAGTTTCCGTGCCCTATGGTAAGGCTGCACTTCTCACAGCCTGATGAAACCCAGGTTGTGCAGCAAGCACTGAGGTTTTGTTCTCTTCTCGGGGGTGGACACCTCTCAAAGATAATAGTGGGCTTAACATTTTTTTTATTGAAGTATAGTTAATTTACAATAATATATTAATTTCAGGTGTATGCACAGTAATTCAGTATTTTCACAGACTATACTCCATTAAATTTTATCACAAGAGCATAGCTTAGTTTCCTGTGCTATACAATACATCCTTGTTGCTTATCTATTTTATACACAGTAGTTTGTATCTCTTAATCTCATTCCCCTATTTTGCCCCTTGCCCTTCCCCTCTCTTCATCAGAAACCACTAGCTTGTTTTTATATTGTGAGTCTGTTTCTGTTTTGCATATATTCATTTGTAATATATTTTAGATTCCATATATAAGTGATATACAGTATTTGTTTTTCTCTGACTTATTTCAATAAATAAAATGTTCTCTATCTCTATCCACATTGCTGCAAATGGCAGGATTTCATTTTTTATGGCTGAATAGTAGTCCACTGTGTATATCCCACCTTCTCATCCATTAGTCTACTGATGGTCATTTGGGCTGCTTCCATATTTTGGCTATTATAAATAGTGCTGCTATAAACACCGGATGCATGCATGTTTTTGAATTAGTGTTTTCATTTGTTTCAGATAGGTACCCAGGAGTGCAAGCTGGATCATATGGTAGTCTTGTTTTTAGTTTTTTTGAAGAAACTCCATACTGTTTTCCATAGTAGCTGCACCAATTTACATTCCCACCAACAGGTACAAGGGTTCCCTTTTCTTACATCCTCTCTAACATTTGCTATCCATAGACTTTTTGATGAAAGGTGTTCTGACATGTGTTTAAAGATAATAATGTGGACAAGGTCATCTCCAGCTGGACCCTATTGGAACCCTCTGAGAACCAGTGCTCCTGTAAACTGACTAGGCACTTTGGAAAGTAGGAACTCTATTCACCAATATTTGCTCTACTGATCCGTAATTGCCCTCTCAACTAACTGACAGGAAAAATTTCTTCCTACATTTCAATAGGGTTAAAAATGAGAAATCATTGTTAGTCAAAATTATTTCTTGTACCTAATATGATGTCAGTTGCTAAAAGGCAGCAATAAAAGTCTTTCCTCTCATTGAACTTATGAGACAAAGTAGCTGTAATGAAGATATGGACAAAGCATGTTCACATCCTGATTACGTGAAGCAGACTGAAGAATTGCTGAAACTCAGAGAATAGGATGATCCAGGAAGACTGAAGTGGTTCAGAAAGGCTTTGTGAGAGATTCAGGATACCAGCTGGGCTCTTGAGAGACGAGTAGGTAGGTTTGGGGTTCAGAAGTAGGATATTTCAAATTCTGGCAAGGGTCAGGGACAAGGTGAGCAAAATTGCAGTTACAGTAAGGAACAATTCATGTTTCTGAGACTCTTGCATTAATAACAAAACTAAAGTAGCCTCTCAGGTTGGGGAACCATATACAATGAGTTTGGGTTGCATGGGGGTGTTGCCTGGTGAGCAGAAGGCAACACCCCCACTCCCCCAGCTATTGTTATGAATTTATATATGATAACTTTATTTTAAAAACTGATTTTTAAAATACTGAGTTGGCATGAGAATTTTTGAATTTCTATGAATTTCAACAGTGTCTGAAAAAAGATATAATAAAATGAAAGAAGCCCAGATTTATCTCAATGTTAATAAAAAATATTTCTCTAAGGAAACTAAACAGAATATATAGTCTATGTAGTAGCTCAGATGGTAAAAGCATCTGCCTGCAATGCAGGAGACCCAGGTTTGATCCCTGGTTTGTGAAGACCCCTGGAGAAGGAAATGGAAACCCACTCCAGTATTCTTGCCTGGAGAATTTCATGGACAGAGGAGCCCGTGGGCTACAATCCATGGGGTCACAAAGAGTCCGAAATGACTGAGTGACAAACACACACACATGTCCCTGGTTGTAGCCTTTATATAGATCACAAGGATCTTTGTAGTCCGATTTTAAAAGTAATAGGATTTTTACCCATCAGAAGGGACAAAAGTTGCAATTAAAATTAAAATAATGTTGCCTCTTTTAACAACTTAGGAAGCTCGTGTAATGAAAGAGTGTACAAGTTCCATTCCATTCAACAACTGTTACTAGTATCATACATTTTCATTTTCATAAATGCAGTTATAGTCTTAAAAAACATCATAAATATTGCAAGAATCTGTAGCAAACATTAAAACAGAGCACACGATCGAGCACTTAGGAAAGGGAAAATAATTTAACATTACATTTCTTTACAAGATCTTCTAAACTATTACCTAGAGGAGCTCTTACACTATGTTAGATCATGGGTATATTCTGGAAACTTCTTCTATACCAGAGGGCACCTGGGGGCTTAAACTGGTCATCTAGCCTTAACATGTGCTTATCCATGTGTTGCCTGATATTTTAGTGCTTTGAATTATAAGCAAGGATGCTCCTCGGGCAAGTGAACAGTTAGAAACCAGCAGCTATTTGGACAAACCATATACTGGGAAGGAACATCTAATGGACATAAATAGAACCATGTAAAAATCAAATAAGATAATCTAGGTAAAGCAGATAGCTCTGTGACAAGCACATATGAAGTGCTTAGTAAGCAGGACCATCAAAACAGATTTTAAAAACTATATAAATAAAGTAAGGACACTGTGAACAACTTTATGCAAAAAATGAAACAACTGCAATGAAATGGACAAATTCCAAGCAAACCACATCTAAGCAAAAATAACAACAAAAACCAGAAAATAAAAATAAAAAACAACCTCATAACTATCACAGAAATTGAATTAGTAATAATAACAATAATAATAATAATAATAATAATAAAACAATTGTACCAAGTAAACTGCAGGCCCAGATGGCTTCAATGGTAAATTCTATCAAACTTAAGGGCTTCCCTGGTGGCTCAGAGGTTAAAGCGTCTGCCTGCAATACAGGAGACCTGGGTTTGATCCCTGGGTCGGAAAGATCCCCTGGAGAAGGAAATGGCAACCCACTCCAGTATTCTTGCCTGGAATCCCATGGATGGAGGAGGCTGGTGGGCTACAGTCCACGGGGTCCCAAAGAGTTGGACACGACTGAGCGACTTCACTTTCTTAAGGAAAAAAAGAATATCAACCTTATGGAAACATTTGCAGAAGACAGAGCAAGAAGGAACAGTTCCCAACTCATTTTATGAGGCCAGCATAATTCTGATACCAAAATCCAACAAATATACTAAAAGAAAATTAAATTGTAGGCCAATATTGTTCATTAATATAGACTCAAATGTCTTTAATAAAATTCCAGCAAACTGTCTTTGAAGAAGCTGATAAGTTAATTCTAAAATTTATATAAAAATACAAACTATCTAGAATAACAAAAACAATTATGAAAAATAAAACACAATTCAAGGATGCTATTTCACTTCAGGACTTGCATAAATATCCAGTATCAAGATAACAGAATAAAAATATAGACCAGGATGGAATCTAGAAATAGTCACCACTATACAGTCAATTGATTCTTGACCAAGTCACTAAGTTAGTTCAGTGGGGGAAAGAAAAATCATTTTAACAAATAGTGCAGAACAACTGGATATTTGTAAGAAAAGGGGATTAAAAAAATCTTAGTTGCTCTCTTACTGCATACAAAAAATTTTTAAAGATTCAGAATGAATTAAAGGCCTAAATGTAAAACCTGAAGCTATAAAGTTTTTAGGAAAACAAACAAGCAGACAAAAAATATAGGAAAGTATCTCTATAATCTAGAGTTTAGCAAGATATTTTTGGAAAGAATATTAAAACAAGTTACTAAATTATAAAATATTGATAAACTAGATTTTATAAAAAATCAGTAAAGAAGCCAAAGTCTATAAAAATTATTATATTTACATACATAAATTTAAAAAAGAACATATCTAAAGTGTATAAAGAGTTCCTATAAAACAATAATTACAAGATGAGTAATAACTAAAATAAGCAAAACTTGATCAGATGTTTTTTAAAAAAGACATATAAATGGACAATGAGTACATGTAAAGTCACTCCATGTTCAGTTCAGTTCAGTTCAGTTCAGTCGCTCAGAGTTCGTGTCCGACTCTTTGCAACCCCATGAATCACAGCACGCCAGGCCTCCCTGTCCATCACCAACTCCCAGAGTTTACTCAAACTCATGTCCATCGAGTCCATGTTAGAGAAATACAAATCAAAACCTACATGAGCCTCCACTCCACAGTTATTAGAAAATAGGTAAAGATCAAGAAGACTGATAACACCAAACATTGACAAGAGTGTGGAACAAGTAGAACTCTCATATATTGCTAACTAGAGTACAAAATGAGAAAATCGCTTTGGATAATTGTTTGAAAATCTGTTTAAAAATTAAACATATATCTATCCTATGACTCAGCAATTTCACTCCTAAACTTTTGCCCAGGAGAAATGAAAATAAGACTACAAAAGTGTACGTACAAGAATGTTCATAATAGCCCCAAACTGGAAACCACCCAAATGTCCATCAACAAGAGAATGGATAAGCAAATTGTGGTCAATTAATTTAGTGAAAATTATCAGTAATAAAAAGGACTTGCCTACTGGTACCTATAACAACATAGATGGATATGAAAAATATGATAGTTGAGTAAATGAACCCAAAGATTACACACACACACACACACACACACACACAGTGGTAGGGGTGTGAGGAAGAGGGAGACAGAAAGAATGAATAAATTATTTCATTTATATGAAGTTTAAGAATAGTTAAGTATATATTTAATATTCATATTTAATTTATTTTTATTATTCATTTATATTTATATTATTATTTATTTATATTTGATTTATATTTATTACTTATATTTAATATATATTTAACTATTCTTAAACTTCATATAATATATGGTGGAGGAACTGTCAAGCAGTACCAAGAGAATTTTCAGGTATGAAAGAAATATACTCTATTCTATTTCAAACTGTAGTTAATCCATGCATGCTCGGTTGCTCAGTAGGGTCTGATGCTTTGTGATCCCAAAGACTGTACCCCACCAGACTTCTCTATCCATGGGATTTTCTAAGGAAGAATACTGAAGTGGGTTGCAATTTCCTCCTCCAGGGGAACTTCCTGACCCAGGGACTGAATATGTTTCTCCTGCACTGGCGGGTGGATTCTTTACCACTGAACCACCTGAGCCCCTGTAGTTACTACAAATGTAGACAGTAGTCAATGGTAATTTAGCTGAACACTTAACATTTGTGCACGGTATCCTATATAAAATACACTTCATACAAAAAATAAAAAATATGTAAATATATATAAGAGGTAGCAAAAATGTCCATTTTAAAAGTAAGCATCTCCCAGCTGGATTCATGTCTAAGAAGTTTTAGATGGTTAGATCACTCAAAGTCTTCATTTTACAAAACATGAGAGCATGCCTCCCATTAGTGGGCAGGAACTACATCTGAGAGAAAATGAATCTTACATTTTAAAAGTAAACAGGACTAAAGATCATATCTGCAGTACATCATGAAAGAGAAATATGGAGAACAAGATGACCCATCAGAAGTACTTTTTATGAAGTTCTTGGCCTCTTCAATGCTTGTAATCTCCATAAAACATTCTTGAAAGCAATGCTTTTAAAGATGCCATATACAACCTATGTAAGCATGTACATGAACAAATACACACCATCAGTGATGTTACTGATTGTTAAGAATAAAGATTAATGGAGTACAAAAGGGATGTAAATATAAAGACGGGTATTATGGCCAGGCTGTAGATTTAAAGCACAGCCCCTAAATTAGCCAGACATGCTAAGCACTGCTTCATGTAGAAAGACACAACTCCAGTAAGCTGCAAAGGCTGTTCGGCCTTTTGCTGACTGTGGTACTGAGTAAGACTCCAGAGCCAAATTTCAAAAATGTCATCAACTGATCATAAATATTGTGAACATATAATGAGACTTTCTGTTTCTACACTTTATGTCCAAATTGCTATTTGAGCATATCTTTACCTCTTCAAAATAAGAGAACGAGTGGTCGAGGGTGTTATTCCTATTAAAACCTTGTAATCATAAACTGATCTTCCCAGCTGAATCTTTAAAGAATATTTGGCTTAGAGCTTATGTCAAGTCTATGAGGGGTTTGAAACGAAAAAACCCTCTCCCTATTTGCTGCTTTTCCAATCTTTTATGTTTTCTGATGAAATTTCAGGCTCTTGTCAAATTGAGGTCATTACTTTGTCAGTTGGCATGGCTATTTAGGCTGAATTGGCAAGTGTACCACCCTGGATGATTCAACTCATTGCCAAATGGCATTTAGCTAACTTCTGTATGCATGAAAAGGAGACAGCCTATTACCAGGACCAACTTGGTAGAAAAAGGATATATAGTCAGTATCTAATACACATATCTAAGCAGAAATGTGATGCATATGTTTTTCCTCATTCATAGATGCTCATTCAGTTTATATTGTTGCCATGTTTCATCGTCCAAATGCTTAAATTGTGCATAATGATTTCAAATAGCATTGGACCACTCAGAATCGGGCATGGGCATCACAGATGTGCTAAATTCGGTTCCAGAGGCATGGCTAGAACACAGTTTCTATGCCTCAAGGGGAGAGACTTTTCTAAAGAGATTTTGCCAAAATTGCTATATGTTATTTTTCTCAACAGAGCTCAGAGACTCTTTGCAATTGTGTAGTAGCTGACAGAAGTCATCTAGGACTATATCAATCTTTCTAATATTTTCAAGGATATCTGCAATGGGTATAACTAGGGCCAGCAGTCACACTGTATTTCTCTTTTCTAGCACTAATATTTGTTTTACTCTAGGCAAAAAGAATTGTAATTGTCATTGCTGTTTAGTTGCTAAGTTATGTCTGACTCTTTTGTGACCCCATGGACTCTAGCCCAGCAGGCTCCCCTGTCCATTGGATTTCCTAGGCAAGGACACTGGAGTGGGTTTCCATTTCCTTCTCTAGGGGATATTCCTGACCCAGGGATTGAACCTGCATCTCCTGCATTGCAGGAAGATTCTTGACCACTGGGAAGCCACCAGGAAAGCCCATAGGCAATAAGAATAAAGTGTGAGAAATAGCATGCTCACAGGCAGTAAGTGGCTTGGAAAAGGCCTCCTGTTTACATTCTAGAAGATCATTTATTTATAAACTCCAAAATACAAATCATAAGATTCCCAGAGTTATTATTTCCTAAAAGCTAAATTGTTACAGAACAGCTCTTAAGATTTGAAATTTTAAAATGGCAAAATATTAAAAAGTTTCAAGAAAAAATGATATGTGTCCCCTATCTAGCACACACTGAACTAGAGAAACATATTTGTGATTGCCAAAAAGGGGCTAGCACTCTAAAGACTGTAGGCAAACAAAATGCTAACAAGTTTAATTATTCACAATGGCACATTTATGGAGAGTATAATGCCACAATCAATAATTACAAGCCCACACAAACAGCATTGTAATAATTCTACAAGGCATGTTCAGAAGTGAAATAATTTAGAATTTGAAATCAATAGCATTTATAGACATTGGAAAATGTCAAATGGAAAATGAATGTCAGTGTTTGTATTCTTTCTGGAGCATTCTCACTGCTTAGATTTTAATCATTTCTTAAAAGATTTCCTAGTATCTAAAAGCAAAAGCAAACATTTGCCCTTTCATGTCTCAGTTAACTCTTCCAACAGATTCAGATTTGTCAGGGAGCTGTTTTATACACAGCGAAGTGTCAAGTCTTCACGAGAACGCAAGTTAACCCCAATTTTTCTCCTTTAGTCTTTGTTCCTTTTGGCTTCTTTCCCTTATGACCTTCTCAGCCTCCAGTTCCACTTTGTTAGCATGTCAGAATAAAGGCTTTGGCATAAATACTTTCTACCACAAGCTATTATTTTGGTAAATTTGTAAATTAAAATACTTTTATAATTAAAAATAAATTGTGTGATGGGCATATGGAAACTATGTACTATCTTGTCAACTTTTCTGTTAATCCAAAATCATTTCAGAAAAAAAAAAAAAAAGAGTTTAAAAGAAATCCCTTATACAGCACTTGGATTCTTCCTGCTCTTACAAAAAAATATCAGTTTGTCTATACTATTTGGCAGAAATGAAGACACAAATTTGTGAATACTGGAAATAGTTTTTTAAAAACATAACATTTATAACACAAGGAACTCTGCTCAATGTCATGTGGCAGTCTGGATAGGAGGGGAGTTTGGGGGAGAATGGCTACTGTTTATGCGTGGCTGAGTCCCTTTGCTGTCCATCTGAAACTATCATAACATTGTTGATGGCTATACTCCAATATAAAATAAAAAGTTTTTAAAAATTAAAAAAACATAGCATTTATAGTTGTTTTTATTAACTGCCATTTCATATTAAGAAATAATAGTAATAATAATAACTTTTATTAAGCCGTCTAGTATATATAAATCACTCTATTAAGGTTTTTACTTAAGCAGTTTCATTTAATTCTCAACAAACCCTTAGGAGTTTTTACTTTAGATGTTCAAAGAGGTTAAATATCCCTCCCTTGTGATAATAAGTGAAAGATCTTAGATGCCAACCAAATCTGTTGACTCCCAAATTAGTGCCACTTTCCACATTGCCTCACTTCAGAAAGTTAGCATTTTTCTGTACTTATGTTCATACTAATATGATTCCAGGCACCATTCTAGGTTACACATTTGAAAGAGTGCTCAAAAATAACCCTAAAAACAAGCTGCTATTTGTCCTAAAAACAAAGGGAAACACCCTGACATTTTCTAGTAAAAGCTGTTCTAGTTACGAAAACATTTAACTATCTATTCTTTGCTGACACTTCTTCAGGTTACTTTAAAAAAGGATGTATTTAGCCTTTGTTCATTAACAGACTGATGTCCAATCACCTTATGTATCGCCAAATTACCTACCAAATGAAAAAGAAAAAGTAGAAAATTTAATTTCAGATTACTCCAGAAACTATGGTAACCAGGCTGTTTGGCAGTCAAAGGGTGGAAAATCCAGATTAGGTAGATGGATATATTTACATATTCATTTTTACATTAAACAGAGTGGATGACACATCCCTGTATAAAACCTATTATTTAAGTACTTCAAGTGAAAAGTGTTAAAATAAATGGCTCATGACTTATGAAGTGTTAAAATAAACGTTTATTTCAACACTATACGTGTCATAAGCCATTTATTTCAACACTTTCTACTTCAGAAGATTCACCCAGACAAAAAGGAAAGATTTCCTTTGCTAAGATATGTCAAGAGGCCAAAGCACAGAGGCTAATATCAGAGTTTCAGTGTAGAGTCCTTGGTTTGGAAAGGCTAGATCAGAAGATGTGATGGGGGTTTTGATGCCTCACACCTGGTAAAAGCTTTGAGAATGTGGTACACAGCATCACCTACAGCGGCTTCATTTAGACATCACATTTATCTAAACCAATTTTGAGACTTCAAGGCATGCCTGAGCATCACATTGCAAATGAAATGTACTGTTTGGTGGTATTTCTACAAAGAAAACATACGTTCTATTTCATGAATCCACTAATGTATCCCAAACGCTCCAGAAAACAGAGCTTCCAAGAATAAAGGCAGAGTTTCATAATAAAGCTTATATGGCCCTTCTTATCTGCTAATCTCCATTCTAAGTGCTGTACAGATATCAACCAATGCAATCCTCCCAAAAGTTTGGCAAAATGGGTTATCTTATTTTAGTCATTTTCTTCCCCACCTGAGAAAATTCTAAGTGGTTGAGTGACCTAAGAGAAACTACTAAGTGGTGGCCCCAGAATTTCACCCAAAGCAGGGAGCACCAGAGTCCTTGCACTTCATCCCTGGTCTGGGCTTCTGCCTTTTGGAAATAGAAGAACAGATTATTTTGTGTCATGGTCTAGAAGTTATGTAAGTTTAAGAAGTTGTCAAGTTTATGACTTCCTCTTTAGGCAGGGCCAGCCTAAATCGGCGAAAATTATCTCCTCTGTAAATAAGCTAATCACAGTAAAATCATTAATGATATTTCTATTAATATAAGATACTAATATTGACTTATGACTGATGACAGTTATGTATTCTTTCTGTTTTGCCTATACTAAAATTTCATTTTCCTACAAAAGGTTGAACATCTATGGTAAAATGAGAATGTCTGATAGTGACTGAATTATTTCCCTCTATGATATTTCTATGGCCTTTAGACAAAAACGATGGCAATTTCATTTTCAAGCAAAGCCAACAGTAGTAGATTTCATATTCTGAAGCTGTCTCTGGGGTCTCTTTTATAATGTGACTAACTCTATTCACCAGGGTTCCACCCTCATGACTTAATCAGCTCCCAAAGGCCCTACCTCCTAAACACACTGGGGGTTGGGATTTTAGCATATGGATTTGGGGAGTACACAAACGTTCCGTCCATAACACCAACCAATCCCTTTGACAATCTCAAGGCCAAAAATTGGTAAAAAGAAGTCAGGAGACAGAAGGCATTGTTACATATGAAGAAAAACTTTTAACATGTCACAATGGGGGGAAAAATTTCTTAGATCATGATAAGGGTCATTTCAAAAGAGAAAACTAAAAAGCAAAATTACAAAACGCATTTCACAAAAAAGAATTTTTTCTCAATAATAAGTTGGATAATATTAAAATATACACTAATATGTATATGAGCTCTATATTTGATATGCTATTATTAGAATATAAGCTATTTCAATAGTATAATTTTGATAACAATTTATCATAATATAGTACATATACTAGATGAATGAGATCCATCTTTTCATAAATGAAAACCTGATATTTAAGCATTATTATTGAGAACAGATTTTTGTTTTTTACTACTGAGACTAAAATAAAGATTATATATACATATATGCAAGGCTTCCCTGGTGGCCCAGCTGGTAAACAATACACCTGTAATGCGGGAGACCTGGGTTCAATACCTGGATTGGAAAGATCCCCTGGAGGACAGCACGGCAACCCATTCCAGTATTCTTGCCTGGAGAATCCCCATGGACAGAGGAGCCTGGCAGGCTACAGTCCATGGGGTCACAAAGAGTCAGACATGACTGAGCGACTAAGCACACATACATATGGTACCTGAGTGTGAATATCTTAGTAACTTTCCCTCAATTTAAGAGACACTTCAGACCTTCAACTGGAAAACAGTTTGAACTGAAAAAGACCTTTTACACACGCTTAAACTATATATAGGACTTCCCTGGTGGCTCAGTGGTAAAGAAAATGCCTGTCAACACAGGAGAGACGGGTTTGATTCCTGGGTGGGGAAGATCCCCTGGAGAAGGAAATGGCAACTCACTCCTCCTCTCTTGTTACCTGGGAAATCCCATGGACAGAGGAGCCTGTCCACGGGTCGCAAAGAATTGGACATGACTTTAAACAACAAAAAAGTATACATAAAGTACTCAAGTGTTTTCAGCTACTAAATCACTAGACATTTCTTGAATGCTAACTATAAAGTAGCTACTGTGTTTGGAGGTGGTGAAATAACTTATTGTAATACATACTACTGGCTCCAGAAACACCTGAGCAAATGGCCACGACAGCTCAGAGGAAGGTACCATGTACTCTGTCTGGTTGGGTCATCTTTAAGATAATATGAGCTATTAATAAGGAAAAGTGTCATTTTAGAAGGCAGAGAAGGCAGGTAAAGAAATTACAGATAGAACTGCATAAGCAACAGGTCAAAGATCTGGATGTAATTGGAACAGGTGTGTCACAAGGCCTAGAGTAAGGGTGAATTAGGTCAGTTAGAAGGGACAGGAAAGGGAAAAGTCTGCAAGGAGAGTGTGGCAGGTATCTCTGGGACCCACATCTCATCTCCTCAACCACCTCTGATACTTTAGCTGAACAGTTCCAGGCCAGCTATTACTAACCCAAGAATGCAAAGGCCCACTTCACATTCTGCTAAGGCTTCTTTCAAGTTTGTGCACCAGGGTTGAGGCTGGCACAGTCAAAGCCCAACATCTGCCCAACTGCACCCACAGAAGTTCCAAGCATTTAAAACTCCCTGAGACAACTTCCAAGTAGGGGGTGATGGGTGCCACTAGATAAATGCTTCAGCTTTCATCCTTCAGGTGGAAGATTCAGCAAGACCCTCTGCCATCTCTATATTTCTTGGGAGTTTACAGTTACGGTCTCAGAATAATGCTCTTCATTGGCTTTTTCTTCTTTGCCTCATGTTCCCTCTTCCCAAATAAACTAGCTGCATCTGAGTTTTTGTCACAGGTTTGGCTTTCAGAACTCAAGCTGAGGCACTGAGAGTTACAATGGGGCCTGTTTGTGAAGGGTCCTGCACTCAGCATTTTGGATTTTTTTTCCTCACAGGAGCATGGAAAGCCTCTGAGAATTTTGAGCAGAGTGGTCACCAGATCCAATGGTATTGCAGACTTTATAAATGGTAGTGGTGTTAAGTAAGGATTAGAAGAGATGAAAGTGAAAGTGAAGAGATTATTAAAAGGTCATTAGATGACCTTTTAATAATAATCTGTTGGAGTAAAAGATGTAAGTCCCCAAGCATACACTATACAGTACCATGCCCTTTGTATAAACTGCAAATCCAAGCAAAATCAGATATCATATTGCTTAGGTGTATTACACACACACACACACACACACACACACATATACACAAAATAAAATTAAAGAAAAAACAAGAACTTGGTAAACATAATGATAAAGTTTAGAATGGTGGTTATCTCTGAGTGTGAGATAGGAGAATAGGATAGGGAGGAACAGATAGGCTTGGTTGTGGGCAACTTTTAGTTCTTAAATTGGGTTAGTGAGATCAGGGGCCTATAATATTAATGAAATAAATAATTAATAAGTTAATAAAAGAGTAGCATGCATGGACCAATCTTGATAGTGTTTTGTGGCTGAAGACCCATCTTTGTGAATCTGAGATAATCCAAACAAATGAACCCCAAACTAGTGAGATTAAGCAATAAGTATGTTTTTGTAGATTTCTACTTGGCTGTTTGCTGGTGAAAAAAAATGTAGAATTGATCATTCTCCACCTATTTTACTTAAGCTCTGAAAAAATACACAGGAAGCTCCTAAAAAACAGTAACAACTAAAATAGTAACTAGAGTGGAATTAAGTTACTTATGTACACTGATATCTGATTGGATAGTATCTAAAACAGACATGATTAAAGATAAGAAGTTCATCATGTGTAAGTTTATGGGCTTGGACTAAATCAAGTTTATAAAGACAGAAAATGAGATAAGTGAAATTCTGTCACATTCAGATATGGATCACATGGGAACCTGTCATTCTTTAGATACACAGAGTAAGAGGCCAAGAGGCATTCAGAAGACTCAAGAGGTTACCTTTACTAACTAGGATAATTTTTGGTTTGTAGAAGATAATTTGAATTTCAGTGAGCACCTGAGGTTACCTAGGTGGAAAACATCTGAACTACTTAGGAACATGGAATATAGTCCATTATTTATATTTTGGATTGTCATGCATAGTGTGCACTGTATAATCAGGCTTCTGTAAATGTCTTCTATATAAATAGTAGCCTAGGCCTAAAAGAAGGTGTGACAGTATTGACTTCTGGGAAGCATTTCCCAGAATGTTGTCCAATTAAAAAATCATTTTTGGATTTTAGGGTCATAAACTCAGTATAAATTCTGCTTTCCTCTCTTGATAGCAACCGTGAACTGGCTTTTAATCACTCTAAATATAAAGCTAACAACACCTACCTTATAAGGTTGTTGTGAGAATCAAATGAAATTCTGAAAATGCTTTGGAAACAGTAAAAGTGTTACACAAATATCAGTTACTGTATCATTTAGAAAGTAGCTTTGAAAATTGATGGATACTTGGCAACATGAATTCTATTTCTGGTGAGGACAATAAAAGCTAAAATTTATTACCCTTACTATATGCTAGCTAGATCTTCAAGTATCTCATAATGATTATCCCTTAATGATGATGGCAGATGTTGGAGTGATAAAAAGGCCAGTGAACCAAGGACCAAAGTGTTCAATCAAGGTGGGATAGTGACTTAAGGACAGTAGGTGAGAGCAAGTGACATAACTGAGGCAAGGCCAGTGAAAAAATTCAAGTGGTATAAAAAAGGCGAGAATTTCAAAGGATGACAATTGAAGACAATTGCAGCAGCAATTTGGAAGTAGTAAAATAATAAAATAATTATATGAACATCATTAATTTTTGTTCACATTAAAACTCAACAAGCTTTAATTCTTGCTTTCTAGTCTCATCCCTCCCCCATATCTGTTTAAGGCAACCTAGCCAGACTAAAATAGGAAAAAGATACAGACAGTGCATGTATGGATAGATAGGAATGTACACATACCTCTACATATATATAAAGTTGCCTTTCACCACTGTCATTCTTGGCAGATAAAACACTATAATCATTTTATAGTTGAATGGCATATAATGCAATGAAAGGTCTTCACAGGAAAAAAAATATTGTGTTTTCACCCTTTACTTTCTTTAGCAGTGATTAGTTCCAGAAATATAAGGTATCATCACTTCTCAAAAAGTGCTGTAGGTTATAAGACTGCTCCTCTGAAGTTGGCAACATGTAATAAATGTGCTTTATTCCTGAACATCAATCAGTTTCAAGAATGGCAGTTGCTTGTAGAATGGTAATAATAGAAATAGTCAGCTAATAAGTACTCTAGGCTTTAAAACACTGGATGACAGATGTGAAGCCTTCTTGTTATAAAAGAACACTCTCTTATATAATTATGGTTTTATAACTAGCTACATCAGTTTCTAAATATTTAGTTTTTAAGATTTCTGTATCTTTTTTGTAACGAAATTTATACGGCACTGTTCCATACTGACATAAGAAATAAGATATAGAAATATATTTTAGAACTGCTTGAAAGTATGCTGGAAAGATGCAATGGCATTAGACCATTTAATCTGAAGAATTTTCCATTTTAATAATTACTAAAACATGATTTGAGAGTATTTTAATTTACTGCAAAAGTATGGACAAGGTAAATTCTTACCTCATTTATATCTTGCAATTATCTGAAGTTAAAATGTTTAGGTAATTTATGAAATAGATACATATACTTTATTGAATGTGCTCTTTGATTTAAAAAAATGATGATTTTTTCAAAAGCAAAATTTCTTTTTGTGTCAAATACAGAGAAAGAAGGTCCCTAACCTAATGTGAGTTATAATTTGCTGGATAGAGGGTTTGCAGAGTGAACATAATTATATAATGTACCATATCTAAATGCCAAAGAAATACTGTGGACAGCTCCAAAGGAGATCAGAGAGCAGGTGAATTCCAAGATGTGCTGGGAGAAAGCGATCAGCAAAGTACAAAAGTAGATAAATAGATCTCAGGCATTCCAAACTTCAGAAATTGTTCTGAAAGAAGGCACGAAAGTGAGAATGTACACGATGATTTCATAGAGCAAGATGATAAGTGTTCAACTTAAGTAGACATTCTGTAAAATGCTCAGAGATGCAAATTGGGAAGCAGATGCTTGCTAGACCGCAGAGATTTAGTCTAGGATGGCTAAGAAGTTTGACAAATGAAACACTGGCATAATAGCATAATACACAGAGTTACTTCTGAGTAGCACTGGTCAGATTTTGGAGGAGATTTTAAAATAAAGGTTCAGGGAGAGAAAGGAAAGGTGAACTGACTGAGTGCCTCTATGTGCTGGGCACTGTGACAGACAACTTTAAGTATGACATCTTCATAATTTACTTTATCATTAATACAGGTATTTGAAATCATATAAATTCAAAATTATTTTAGAAAACCAAGCATACAAATATGGGAAAGTTTAGTACTAAATGACACTTGCTTGTAGGGATGAAATTATGACAACCATCTTTGAGAAAGAGATAAAAGAAGAACCTGTAAGTCAAGAAATATCAATAACCTCAGATATGTAGATGACACCACCTTTATGGCAGAAAGTGAAGAGGAACCAAAAAGCCTTTTGAAAAAGGTGACAGAAGAGAGTGAAAAAGTTGGCTTAAAACTCAACATTCAAAAAACGAAGATCATGGTGTCCGGTCCCATCACTTCATGGTAAATAGATGGGGAGAAAATGGAAACAGTGAGAGACTTTATTTTCTTGGGCTACAAAATCACTGCAGATGGTGACTGCAGCCACAAAATTAAAAGACGCTTGCTCCTTGGAAGAATGGCTACGACAAAGCTAGACAGCATATTAAAAAGCAGAGACATTACTTTGCCAACAAAGGTCTGTCTAGTCAAAGCTGTAGTTTTTCCAGTGGTCATGTATGTATGTGAGAGTTGGAACATAAAGAAAGCTGAGCACTGAACAATTGATGCTTTTGAACTGTGATGTTAGAGAAGACTCTTGAGAGTCCCTAGGAATGCAAGGAGTTCAAACAAGTCAATCCTAAAGGAAATCAATCCTGAATATTCACTGGACATACTGATGCTGAAGCTGAAGGTCTAATACTTTGGCCACCTGATGCAAAGAGCTGACTCATTAGAAAAGACCCTGATGCTGGGAAAGACTGAGGGCAGAAGGAGAAGGGGGCGACAGAGGATGAGATGGTTGGATGACATCACAAACTTGATGGACATGAGTTTAAGCAAGACCCAGGAGCTGGTGAAGGACAGGGAAGCCTGGCATGCTGCAATCCACGGGGTCTAAAAAAGTCAGACACGACTGAATGACTGAACAACAAAAACAATATATCAAGAAAGATCCAATTTGCATCTCTTTCCTATAGAGGTAGCTTCCCCAGTAGCTCAGCTGGTAAAGAATCTGCCTGCAATGTAGGAGACCCCAGTTCAATTCCTGGATCAGAAAGATCCACTGGAGAAGGGATAGGCTACTGACTCCAGTATTTCTGGGCTTCCCTGGTGGCTTAGCTAGTAAAGAATCTGCCTGCAATGCAGGAGACCTGGGTTCAATCCCTGGGTTGGGAAAATCCCCTGGAGAAGGGATTTTCTCCCTGTATTCTGGCCTGGAGAATTCCATGGACTGTATAGTGCATGGGGTTGCAAAGAGTCGGACACAGCTGAGCAACTTTCACTTTCACTTTCTTATAGGGGGGAGGAAAATTGTGCCAAATGGCTGTTTTATTTTAAAAAATTAATTTCAGAAGTTAGTTCAAGAATTATTTCTGAAGGTTGAGACGAGTGTGATTTTAACTTGAGAAAATGAAACAGTGATCTTAGAATTGAGAAGTAAAACTAAGCCAGGCATTCAGCATGCATTATCTCATTCATCCCTCATAATAGCTCTGGGAGGTCTGATTTGGGTTATTATCTTCAATTCACAGTGAAGATACAGAGGTCATCAGCTGGTAAGTATGCCTTTGATGTTTAAACTCATTAAATTCTTTGTATCCTTTATGTAGCCTCCACCCAGTAACTCCTGACACACTGAACTACCAGCAATTTCTTGAAGAGATTGTGTTTATTCCTACCTCTGTGTCAATTCCCTTGTTACTTCCACTATCTGAAATGTTCTTTACCTTCTTTGCTTATTCTTCCTTTAAGGTCCCTACAGAATGTGATGCCCTTTTGGGGGCCCTCTTGGATCATCCTCAGTCCTCATGTCCTTTTGCTCCCTATAGCACTAGCAGTCATCACCTTGAATGACAGGTACAGGCACACATGCCTCTTCCTTTGTGGTATGCATTCTGTAAGTGAAGGAGAAAAATCTAGTTACTACCCTGACTGTGAGCATATTCATGGAAAAGAAAATAAGAGTGCCAGAATATTGTAATTAGCCTCCAATTAAAATAAATTAATTAATTTTTTAAAAAAAGAGTAGGCTTTAGGAAACAGTGAGCATGACCAGATACGTTTCTGACGCTCTCTTCAGTCTGTTTCTTCAAGGGTTAAACAGGGCCAGTGAAAATAACCACTCCATAGAGTTAAATGGGAAAGTACATGTAAAGTGCTCCATATTGGATCTGTCACATGGTAAGCTGTTAATGAGTGTTAGTTCTTCCCACCACTACCACTACATCATTACTCCTAGCTATTAATAAAATTCATTCCTTAACTCCTGAAAGATTGTAAAGGGTTATGTTTTCTTCTAAAACTTGAAGACAGTTTTAAGTTTTACAAAAATAATCATATTGGGAGATTGCCATTTGAGTTTGAAGAGTCATGATGAAAAATCAACTTTTATTTCTTTTATAATTTATAGTTTAACTTTTGATCAAAGCCTTGAAAGAATCAGCAATTTGCGATAGATTAACCTTTACCTGGAAGATACATAAAGGACAATATTATCCTTTTTTTCTCTTTCTCTTTTTGAGGAGGTGGAAATTATAAGACATTTTCTAGTAGAAAAGATACCAGACTTAGGCATATAGTTAGTTTTATTCTGGATCCATGCTGGGAGAGAAAACAATGAATGTTCCACTTCATTTATAATTTCCACTGTGAACATGATAAGGACCAGTATATTCTCAAATCAAATTAATCCACATTGTAGCATTTGAGATACAGTGAAAATCCCTAATTCAAGTGTACAGTATCACCTATAAAGCCAAAATAAATGGGGTGAGATAAGAGTTCTCAGTCTTGGGTTATAGTGTCAATGCAAGACTTGAGCTGTGTTAATTCAACAAGCTTGATCTTGATTGCCAAAGCATGCTTGTCAATATTTAGCTCCCAGGGGGCATGTCAGGGGCCTTTACAGAAACTAGCTTAAATACAAAATACTATACCAGGATTTGTGATCCTTTTCCTAAGACTCAGATTAAACTGCTGATTTTTTTCTTTTAGCTTTTTAAACCAGGAACGTGTTTTCCATATTTCTATAGTAACAAGAAGAGGAAAAATTGCAAAGAAGAATTGTAAATGCTATTATTAGGATTTCTTGAAACTCAGATAAAATTCTGTCACATAGAATCACTATAAGGCTTTTTTTCTGAGGTTTGAAATAGCATTACCCCACCATGATCACAATACAGAAAAAAGTTTGGAAAAAATGTTAATCCACACTGAGAAATAAATGTAAAACAGATGAGATTATAGGTAGTGATTCCTACAAACTTAAAAACAAATAGTTTGCAATTTTAATAACTCTATACTTACAACCTTCTTCTCCAATGAAACTATGAAATTTCTAAGCTTCTGTAGCCACTATTATTTACATTTAAGAAAATATAGTGAGGATCAATCTTATAATGAAGAAAACCTACACCCTCTATGGTGATTAAGAATAAATCATGATAAAAAAATTAGTATTTTGTCCTAGACTAATACACTTCTGTTTCCCATCTGACTTTTCTGGCTTAATAGATATAGGTTAGCAACCTACACTTCCTTTTATTGAGCCTGACAAAGCATTTATGAAATTGAGTATGATGAAGACTATAGCAAAAATAAAAACAAAATGATAAACATATTTCACATAATTGAAAAATTACTCCTTTCATTTTGTGATAAACAGTTTCATATGACAAGTTCCTTATATAATAGAACTGAAAATGGCCTTGATATCACTTATCTTAGTGTTTTACCCAAAATAATGACTAAAGATGAAATCAGATCAATGCTGCACTGGTAAGAATCAGGCTGAAACCACCAGAGGCACCAGACCACGATCCAGCTATTTTTGGTTAGCTACAGACAGCTGTGATGCACAATTCTTATCTTTAATACATAAATGGCAAATTTTTCTTCTCAGAGTACAAATGTCTGAATCGAAAACTCTAATGATTCATTGAAACGATACAGTTTTGATTTATCATATTTGTTTTCCTAAGGTAAGACAAATATCTGAGACACATTCTTTTTATGTAATGATATATCTTCCCATCATTGTCCCTAACTAGCTTCCTAAATGTCAGTTGACCCTCATAACTATTGTCATATTTTATAGATGAAAAACCAGGCTCGAATGGCTCAAGCGAGCACAAGGTAGCACCAGAAAGTTACAAGTACTTAAACGGTGATTTGAACCTGGGTCTGTTTATTACAGCCTTGGGGCTCTGTCTTTATCAACTTATCAGAGGCTTCTCTATCCAAGGAAAGCTTGAACACAAACAATGATGAAGCTTCTGGATCTAAATATATATATAAATATAAGTAAATAAATAAATATGTAAATTTATAATTTATACAAATTGTATAATTTATACAAATTATAAATTTATATAAATATATAAATAAATATATGTGTGTGTGTATATATATATATATACATATATATGTATATATATATATAAAAATAAAGAGAAACATGACTCTCCAGCATGTGTTGAAGATTTAGTTAGGGAAACATAAAACCTAACTGTTTCAGTTATACTGTGTGTAGTCTTAGAAAACCACTTCAATTTCCCCCTGATAGATAACAGTGGCAAATCAGTTTTTCTTCACTATTCCTTTTATCCTTGGACACTGCCTTATTAGATGCTGGGAATCCTAGATACAAATTACACCATATTACTTTGCTCTGGCTCACCACATTTCTGCCTCACTAGTACTTACTTTTTCTTAAATTCCTAAACTCATGTAGTATGTCCTTTGCTTGTCCTCCTCCCTCTGCTCTAAGAATCCGTATGATTGCATGATTGGCACCTTTTACTCACACAAGTCTCAACTCAAATCTTATTTCTCAGAGATACCTACTCTGAACCCCACTCTAAAGCTCCACTCTTTTCTTTCTCTAACAAAATTTTACCACCTAGTTTTTCTATATTCATAACAGTTAGAAGTATCTCAGATTATCCTCTTGTGCATATCGGTCGCTGAGTTGTCTCCAACTCTTTGCAATCCCATTGAGTGTAGCCCACCAGCCTCCTCTGTCCATGGGATTTCCAAGGCAAGAATATTGCAGTGGGTTGCCATGTCCTACTCCAGGGGATCTTCCCAACCCAGGGATCGAACCTGCACTCCTGCGTCTCCTGCATCCACAGGTCGATTCTTTACCACTGAGCCACCTTGAGATTATCCTTCCTAATTGTTTATTTCTCCTCTCCTCACCCTCTCCTCCTGGAGAGAAGTACTCACCGTTGTTTCCTCAGAGTCTAGAACAGTACCTAGCATGTGGTAAGCTCTCTTACAAATATGTTAAAGGATAAAGAATTGAATTAGTCTCTTTAATATCCAGATACAATATATCCCACAAAAATATTTTTAAGAAATAACATTTGTTGTTATCAGCCCCATCCCTGGGAAGTTGTGTCACTATGATGTATAAACAACCTCATTGTCTATTTTCTGTTATGTAATTTATTTTTTAAATATAAATACTGACTATAAGATGAATCTGATATTTTAATCTTTCCATTATGCTTTTAAACACAGTATTTCTTTAATAATTTCAGGTCTCCTACTAACTAGCTCAATTTCAAACATGTCACCTATCTATTCATAAATCAGAATATTTTAGTATTCTCCACTTAGATGACCAATTTTCTAAGAAAATCCCATTCCTTTATTGTACTATAAGTTTGATTCTTCCACTCAGAATTTTATAAATTATACATTCTTCATCAGATATATTCTACAACATTTTTATGGAGAAAAGTAACATTTTGTGCTTTGAGTAAAAGTGAAAATTACTTTTAAGTCGTATGAATTTAGACAAATAGGAGTATTGAATAAAGTTATTACCAATTACCAGATTTTTTTAGATAAAAAGATGGAGCTATCCGAAATAAAGAACTTAATCTAAGTTTCCCAAGAATTAGCTCATAACAATTTTAATAGAATACAAATTTCAGAGAAATACTGCACTATAAAATTTGTATGATTCGTCCCTCTGAGTTTGGAAGGGTATTCATAAATGTCCCTAGACAGCTTAAGATGTCAAGGGAGAATACCAGCCAGGGAATAAAAAATAGTGCAGTTGAGCCCAGAATACTCAACTGTCAGGAGAAAAGCTCTACACCATGGACAGAATGAACAGGAAGCATCGAGACAGACTCTAGGAAGGTAAACCAATACCTGATTAAATAACATTGCTGTGGCCTACAATTCAGGGTCTGGGAGCTTTGGCCTTCCCATGCAATTCAGTTCAATACTTCATTATACCTTGTCAAGTAACCTCTGCTGGATTTGCAATTTTCTTCATCTTTTAGGTGAATATTTCAAATAAAAGCTATATCATCATGCTCTGCCCCTCCTTTAGAAGACTAGTTAGAAAGAAAACTTTTATTTAAGTCAGAGTAACTTATCTGACCCTCAGAAGAAAGTTCCTGAAGAGTTCAGCATCTTAACTCAAATGGTGATTTAAAAAGAGAGATGGAGCTGGGAACATATCTTTTTTTCCTCTCTTAGCTGGGATAAGCCTTCAAGGCAGCCTGAAGTTGTAGGCTGCAAAGGATTATATTCCAGATCATTCTTCAGCTTTGGTGAGGATAAGGATTAAGACCTGATTCCATGTCTGTTGGTTTTGAGGAAGTGTGGAGTTAGAACACAACTTCACAGGTGTTTGGTTCGTTTTTTTCAGTCGTGTGCTTCTCCACTGAGGAGAAGTTTTATTGTCAATGAAAGAATATAGTACATAATAACAAAATCCTTTAATTCTGATCTCATCATTTAGCATTCATGGACAACCAAATTCCCCTTTCAAAATTTTGGTACTCTTGAAGTGTTCACTAAGATTCTTCAGAGGCTAAAGTGAGAGAAAAGCATTGGATCTCTGAGCATCACACAGAAGCACATTATTTGGCTCTTCTGTCAACTTTGTTAGCTGAGCAAGGTTCCCCACTAGCTGCTGGAGGAGCTCAAAGTTTGTGCTCTGCACAAGAATCACACCAAGCAGAAATCTGACTGAGCATCCAGCTTTACTTTGGGAATTGTCACCATTAGTCCCTCAAGAAGAATACACTTGTCTACAGCTTTGGCTGGAACACCACTTGCTCCAAAGACTAGATCTTTGAACTAATAACTTTTCAATGTGTTTGCTTTTTTTTTTTTTATATCCTAGGCAAGCTAAGAATATTATGCAACTATTAAAAATGATAATCATGATAATTTCTAATTGCATGACAAAACATGATGATATAATTTTAAGTGAAAAAGAATGAAAATAAAATTGAATATACAGTGGTTTTCAATGATGATAAAATATGAATTTCTTGTGTGTGTACAGACATACATGTATACAAAACAATGTATTCATGCACACACATGTATTAGTAGTGAAGACAGCATAGAATTACTGAATTTTATCTTTTTAATATATATTTCTTTTATCTAGATAAAACTTTTTAATAATAATGTCTTTGTTTTGATAGTCATTTGAAGGTGTCAAATTAATTGGATTTAAGATTGCTACAATTTGAAATCATTTGGTGTAAGAGTATTTGGTACATTACTGGTAGCCGTGTCACTCACTGTTCAAGTCTCTTCCCTTTGCAAGCGTCAACTCGGACCAATGCAGGGATGCAATTTTGGCCATCCAAGAATACTATACTTAGGCATAAAGAGGGAGAATGTTTTATGTCTTTTCTCCCAGAGCTGTTCCATGAAAGCTTGCCTTGTATTGTTAATGCTTGCCTGCTCTAACTGTGTACTTAACCAGCTTGATTGGGCTGCCATACCAAAACACCATGGACTGAGTAACTTAAACAGTAGAAATTTATGTCTCTCAGTTCTGGAGTCTGGGAAGTTCAAAATCAAGGTGCCAACTCACTGAGTTCCTTAGGAGGGGAGGGCTCTCTTCTTGGCTTTCAGTCAGCAGTCTGCTAGCTGTGTCCTTATGGAGGAGAAAGAGAGCTCTGGGGTCTTTCCCTCTTCTTATAAGGGCACCATCACCCTTGTGACTTTATTTAGCTTTATTACCTTTTCACATGTCCTATCTTCAAATCCATCAGGAACCAGGGCTTCCTAATGAATATGAATTTTGAGGGGACATAATTCAGTCCATTGCTAAATAATTCACTTAAACTGAGCAAAAGTACTCATATTTTCATAAACATTCAAATAGAAGATAAACTGTAATGCCTCAAATTAATCCCACTAAAAATAAAGTCATCTATGTTC
Source organism: Cervus elaphus (assembly GCF_910594005.1). Taxonomy (NCBI): domain Eukaryota; kingdom Metazoa; phylum Chordata; class Mammalia; order Artiodactyla; family Cervidae; genus Cervus; species Cervus elaphus. Next base: position 69,177,249 of record NC_057834.1, on the reverse strand, counting down.
AAGCCCTTAAAGTCTTTCAATCATGTTGTACTTTCCCAACAAACTCATTCTAAGAAACAACTTAATATGATATTTTGGAAATTTCAGTATTTATCTGCTAGGATTATTTTAAATAGTGAGAGTCCCTCAGTCATGTCTGACTCTTTGCAACCCCATGGACTGTCCAGTCAATGGGGTTCTCCAGGCCAGAATACTGGAGTGGGTAGCCTTTCCCTTCTCCAGCAGATCTTCCCAATCCAGGGATCGAACCCAGGTCTCCTGCATTGCAGGAAGATTCTTTACCAGTTGAGCCACAAGGGAAGCCCTATTTTAAATAAGCAGGCAAATATTTTTATCATTATTTAATTATCATTCTTGCATAATGGAGAATAACCTCATAACTGAAAAGGCTGGATATTAGAATAAAATTCAAAATAAAATGAAAAGTTGTCAAGATCATGAATGCATCCTTATATGATAAAGGGGGAAAAAGACCAAAATGTAGGTGAATTGGCATTTGCAGTCTGACATAAAATTTTCACTGACAAAATATATATGATTTAAAAAATATTTTACTGAAAATGTATTAGATATAAGTAAAAATGTCTTTGAGAAAACTGAACTGGTAACTAAAAAGCAGCTTCTTGATGATAAATCACTGTTATTGATGATGTGTTTAAGTCTGAATAAGATTGTTTATGAAATGACCATGAGAAAGAGTACTTCCAAATTAACATTATTTACATACAATGTACTTTTATGTACATATGAGTAATGAAAGTAAGATACTAAATAATATTATTAAGCATTTGAAAATTTTCTTCACATTCATACAATTTATTTATATAAATTGGCTGAAAGCTTTTTTCTCAATCATCTCACTGGAAAATGGAGGATTGCACCATGTATTTGGACAGAAACTGCCTTTATCCAACACTTAATCCACAAAAATTATAGTGTGTTAACTATATACAAAATAGTTTTTAACACTAACTCTATGGATACTGGGTGGCTCAGATGGTAAAGAATTTGCCTTCAGTGTAGGAGACCTGGGTTCAATCCCTGGGTTGGTAAGACCCCCTGGAGGAGGAAATGTCAACCCACTCCAGCATTCTTGCCTGGAGAATTCCATGGACAGAGGAGCCTGGCAGGTTGTTACAGTCCAAATGAGTCAGCCACGACGCAGTGACTGAATACACACACACACTGTGGATATTACACTGAAACCCTGAAGATAGATGCTCATCTAGTTGGTAGTTTTCTTCACGCCAGTTAGCACAATGGCAATTATCTTCTAAATATTCAGGAGTTATTCCCTTACTAGAGTGACTATAAGCACCTTGAAGTCCTGAGGCCATACATGTTTCCCTCACTTCATTCCAGCAGACTGCCTGGAATATATATTTATTAAAGGAAGGAAAGAGGGTAGAGAAGGAGGCAGGAAGGCAATGGAATCACTAAACACCTAATAATATCCCATTAGGAGCCTGAATTATTAAACTGGGAAAATGAGTTTTGCTTTTCCAAGGATCTATGCTATTATGACGTTGAAAGCTAGTTTGGTACTGCTGAAGGATCTCTACAGACTCTAAATCTCCATCCTTCTCCTTCCCCAAACTGCCTCCTTGCCCTTCTGAACCAAGTACTATCACTCCCCATATATGAGCTACTCCTTTGGATTACATCACAGATATCCAGAAGAATCTAATTAAAACAGACATACATTATGTGGGAAAGTTAATTAGCTAAGCCACTTAAGTCATTTCTCATTCACATGGACAGCTACGACATCTGTGAGGGGATAAAACACAGGAGAGGTAAATTCTGCTGTGAGTGTGTAGGGGGCCAGAAAATATTTGGAATATAAACAATCCCCAAGGTGGGGCTTGGGAAACAAAAACCTGGGCTCAGACAAGGAAAGGCAATATGGGTGCTGGGAAGTTGTCAGTCAAAAGGGGAAGTAAAAGTAAGAGAGACAAAAACTTTGTCTAGTTAGGTTCTCCAAGAGCCAGCCCTAGAACTAGTTATATACTTTCTCTCACAAATGCTTTTATGTATTTTGAGTAATTTTAGTAAGGATGACTTCTGTTATTAATATCCATCTCTATTGATGGATATCAATACCTCATCTATCCATATCTCATCTTCTATTGATTCCCCAAGCAGTTATTGAGTATCTACTACTACTACATATAAGCAACTTTACTAACAGAAGAGTTTCCTTTAAATGACCAACATAGCATTTCTGTGCTAAAAGATCTTTTAGACTACTAAGAGAGAGATAGAAACAAATAATAACCATACAAAATGATTGATTTCTTTGATAGAAGCACATCGAGAGTACATAGAAATTACTGAAGGGAACATTTAATTTAGCAAGAAAGTTTGCAGGAAAGATTTGTTTGCACACCGAAGAAAAATTGGGATTTCCACAGACAGGGGTTAAACAAGAGAAAAGCAAGAACCATGGGAACCAGGGAACATTATAAGACCAGAGGGTGACAGCTGAGTCTAGGGAGGTAGACAGGGAGGAAAACAACAACAAAAAAAAACTACGGCTAGAATGATGGCTAAGGATAAGTTTGTGCACATTAAGAAAGTAAGGTATGGTGTAAAAGAATAGACAGAAGATGGGAGAGGAATCATGGTAGTAAAATCACTTAGGAGTTTACTTTAATATTCCCAATCAGAGATAATCTTGGAGATTAGAAGAAAAAGACAAGCTCAGAAAAACATCAATTAAGTAGGCTTTTTAGGCTTTAGAGACCAATCAGATATGGTAATACTTATCATAGGCTCTTATCATTTTAGAAGGGGTAATTTTAGAGTGGGCTTCCCAGGTGGCACTAGCAGTAAAGATTTCACCTGCTGGAATTCCTCAAGATGGAACCAAGATTTCAGGGAGAAATATCAATAACCTCAGGTATTCACTTCATATTTCAAGCAGATGACAGCACCCTGATGGCAGAAAGTGAAGAGGAAGTAAAGAGCCTCTTGATGAAGGTGAAAGAGTAGAGTGAAAAAGTTGGCTTAAAACTCAACATTCAAAAAACTAAAAATATGGCATCCTGACCTGTTACTTCATGGCAAATAGATGGGGAAACAATGGAAACAGTGACAGACTTCATTTTCTCGGGCTCTGAAATCACTGCAGATGACTAAAGCCATGAAATCAAAAGATGCTTGCTCCTTGGGAAAAAAAAAAACAAAACAATGACAAACCTAGACAGTGTATTAAAAAGCAGAGACATCACTGCTGAGAAAAGTCTATATAGTCAAAGCTATGGTTTTTCCAGTAGTTAGGTACAGTTGTGAGAGTTGGACCATAAAGAAGGCTGAGCACTGAAGAACTGATGCTTTTGAACTGTGGTGTTGGAGAAGACTCTTGAGAGTCCCTTGGTGGCAAGGAGATCAAAACAGTCAATCCTAAAGGAGATCAACCCTGAAGATTCACTGGAAAGACTGATACTGAAACAGAAGCTCCAATAGTTTGGCCACTTGATGTGAAGAGCCGACTCACTGGAAAATACCCTGATGCTGGGAAAGACTGAGGGCAGGAGGAGAAGGGGGCAACAGAGGATGAGATGGGTTGGATGGCATCATAGATTCAATAGGCATGAGTTTGAGCAATCCCCAGGAGACAGAGAAGGACAGGGAAGCCTGGTGTGCTACGGTCCATGGGGTCACAAGAGTCAGACACAAATGAGGAACTGAACAACAATAACACAGATTGGGCTTCCCTGGTAGCTCAGTTGGTAAAGAATCTGCCTGCAAAGCAAGAAACCTGGGTTCAATCCCTGGGTCAGAAAGATCCCCTGGAGAAGGGAATGGCTACCCACTCTAGTATTCTTGCCTTGGAAATCCCATGGACAGAGGAGCCTGGTGGGCTACAGTTCATGGGGTCACAAAGAGTCAGACACGACTTAGTGAATAATACACACACACAAATATACAGTTCCTTTCTTCAATTTATTGCCCACTCACCACTGTTTTCTACTTCACCACATCCCAAAATAATTGTCTGGATTCCTATTTCCCACTTAGTGAACCACTGAATCACAGCATTCAAATGGAATCACTTGCACACTTGGAATAATAATAATTGATCTCCAGCATGCTCCCTTGAAAGTGAAAGTGTTAGCTGCTCAGTCATGTCCCACTCTTTGAAACCCCTGGACTGCCAGGGTCCTCTGTCCATGGGATTTTCCAGGCAAGACTGCTGCAGTGGGTTGTCATTTCCTTCTCCAGGGGATCTTCCCGACCCAGGGACTGAACCAGTGGTTCCTGTGTCTCCTGCATTGCAGGCAAATTCTTTACCTGGACCATTAATTATATTCTTCTCTCTTATCAGTAATTGCAGTTTCCTTTGGCTTTATATCACAGTGTTCCATTTTAAGAGCAAGAGATAATTGTGAGCTTTTTGAAAGATGTCTTGTTTTCAGCAGTTTGAACTTGGGACAACAGATTTTGTCAAAGGCAAACAAGCACATTTTCACCTTTTAAAAACTCAAGTTTTGAACACACCTGTGAAAGGTCTCGATTCCATTTGATACTCTGCGAAGTCCTAGGAAAACCCAACTCACATTCATGTTTATTTCATCTCTACTTTTTCTCCAACTTCCACTACATTTTAAAATTACTTCCTAAATTAGTAAAAGCAAATAAAAAGACAGACGGCAGAGAGCACTGGTATATAAGCTTATTTTATTTGAGCATGCTACATTTAGCTAGAAGCACATTCTGATGCTTCTATTGGAATCTTTATTTACACAATAATTAATCAACTATATATGTCTTTTATCTGAGTAAATGATCAACAACCCTTTCTAAATATGTTAAGGAGTTCATTTCCATCTGAATTCTCCTGACAAATTCTAAAATAGATAACCTTAATAAGGCATTAATGAGATCATTATAACTAGTTTTGTCTGTATTTAAAGCACAGATTTAAGATCTTCATTAATGATTAACTACTGGAAAACTTTGTCCAATGCCTTGAGTTATTTTTAAATCTTCATATACTATAATTACATATACTCAATCATAAAACTTTCCATGGTGCTGAGCACAATTGAACTTTGAATAAGAACAAGTACGTTACAAATCTTGGCTGTTTAAAAGGTTAATCTTTAAATAGATTAATGACGTAGTGATTACTTATTTCAAGCTTTTTTTTTTTTTGGACTGAGGAGAAGATACTTTATTACAAGCTATCTCTCTGACCAACCAGACTTATGGGAATAATTTCTCTAGAATATTTACCAACAAACATCTTGAACTTTTTGATTATAAGGTATCTCTGAGATCAGATAAATTGCATATAGTTGATCTTAGATCTTTATTTTCAATTGTATTAAAATTAAAAAAGTGCACATTTTCTCACTGGTTTTTTTAAAGGAGTGACAATTAGTTTTAAAATTATATTTGAGCCAAAATCAAACTGCAAAATTTTAACACTAAAGTTACTTGGCAGAAATGCAAACAAGGGTGTTTTACATATGGTACCACAAAATTAAAAACATAAGAATACTTGAGATTTCCTTTCATTAAATACAAAATAGTTATTTCAAAAATAACTCATAGGTGACTAAATTTTAAATTCATAATGTACAGTTTCAAACTTAAATTCAGTTTCAAGGCAAATTAACATGTGTGTGTGTGTGTGCATGTTTTCAATCTCTGATTCATGTCTGATTCTTTCAACCCCATGGGCTATAGCTCACCAGGCTCCTATGTCCATAGGATTTCCCAGGCAAGAATACCTGAGTGGGTTGTCATTTCCTTCTCCAGGGAATCTTCCTGGATCAGGGATCAAACCTGTGTCTTCTTCATTGGCAGGTGGATTCTTTGCCTTTGGGCCACCAGGGAAGCCCCAAATCAGCTAACAGTCTCCAGCAAAGAGGTGAACTTAAGAAATGTAATTTTCTAACATAATCAAGCCTTTCAAAACATGGTTCGCCATCAGCCCAATAGGGTTAAGGGTAAAAACTCAGTATTTTCTGACCCCCGAAATCTTTACAAAAAAATGAATGCAGAAAATCAACACAGAAGTTTATAAACTATGCTAATATGCTAATAGGATGACATAGATATTCATCTATAAACTATTTCCTTTTACAAGATATAATTTTTTAATATAGTCTAATTACCTCCACAGTAACTGCAAAAGGGCAGTCAAGGTTCTACAGTGTAAATCTGTGCTTCTATGTGCTTACTAGCCAGAGTTTTAAAGTGTTGGAGAGGACTAAGGAAGGTGATAAGCTATTTATAAATTGGAAGGTGTTTTGTATTTGCCTAGGAATATATATTGTCAATATGTGATTAAATTATTGCACCACTTTTCCTGGAGGATTTCTGTACTTATTGCTTTTTTCAGCAAAACATTTATCCCACTCTCTTAATCTTGTCCTCTTTCTTGCATGAATTCACACATATTAAAATGCAGGTGTCTTGCTTGTCTGATATATGTCATTTGCATTATTTGAAACCCTGAAGCCCCCAAATTTCTTGCAGTCTGTACAATTCAGGAACAAAATTATTTAGTAATATGATTCAAAGGATAAGATAATGTCTAAAGAAACATACATACAGAAACAAGCCTTTTTTTTAACTTTCCCATTGAACTTTAGGGGTAAAGTTGGAGAAAATCTCTCTTTTGAAGGAAGCATAGACTCTAAATTATCATCATAGTCTGTGAATTATTATTTGATGCCCATTTTGCTCAGAGGAGACTTTATACAACATAAAGTTATAGCAATCTTTACTTCAGAAGGATGCACTTCAAAGAATAAAGTGAAATAAAATAAACTTTACTTTAAAATAGGTAAAATAAACCTTAGTTCAGATAATACATCTAAGCACAAGATGTACTTATACAATGTGGATTTGGAACACAATGAACAAAGTACATATACTCATTAACAATGATCATCATAATAATAAAATGTCCAATGAGTATTTTTTAAGTATTGCTATACTTGAAGCTCCATGGGGATAAGAAGTGATCGGTGTGAGTGACCACTGTACCTTGGTACGTGGGACTAGCATCAGTTACATGCTTGACAAGTCCTTCTCTCCTGAAGTTTACAGTTTAAGGAAGACAGATAAGAAATTAGAAGAAGAATACCATAGAACCTTGATTGAGAGACGCGCAGTAGGCATGGACTTAGGAGGAGGGGCTTCTAAATTGTTCGGGGGAAGTGTAAGGAAAACACTGGACTTTGTCTTGAAGAATACATGAAAGAGTGACTCTTACAGTAGGAATGCCTCTATATATAAGGGAGCAGTGTGACTGTAGGTAGATCAGCAAGAGAGAGGTTGACATGATGTACAAGTGTGGGCGGCTCAGCATGGTCAGTCGTGGCCTCCTGCAGCTGTAAGTAATGAAAACAGATGAGGATGGCTTGGCGGGACGGAATCATGCATGAACTTGGAATGCCATGGTAAAGCAACTTTTATCCTGAATTCTGTCCATTTTATAAATTCTAGTCAAAAATGGTACCTCTCCCAGAAATCTCTGATCTTTCCAGAGAGAAGTAGGCTTTCCATGGAGCTCCTCCAGAACGCTTTTTGAGTTGATCTTCTGGCATTCCCTGCATTTTCTGTTGCAATAGGTGATGGAGTGAAAAGAACAGGGATGTAGGATTCAGAAGGCAAGGGATCTACCCTCAACTGTATCACAAAGCTCTAGCCTATCTACGTTTGGACAAGTCAGTTAACCTTATTACTTCTGGGTAACAATACATACATTTACCACACAGGATTATTGTGAGTACATGAAGGTACTCTAGAAATGTTACTTGAATTATTTGAGTACATATCCTGTTATTTCCTATATGAATGCACACTCTTTTAAAGGGGACTAGATTTAGACTGTAGGAGAGGTGGACAGAAGCTTGTCAATTATTTATAAGCCTAAAACCTTGAAGATCTATCTCAATCATTACTTCTTCCAGGAAACTTTTGCTTTGTCCCTCTCCCTGAAGGGTTACTTCCCCTCTCCTCGATTTATAGATAGGTGCACAGTTATTACATGGTGCTTGCTGTATTCTGCCTTCTAATCTTTCTCCTCTCATGTTCCTTTGCTGGATCCTCTTCCTCTTTTTGAACACAGAATGTTTAGACACTTTTTGGATCTCTTCTTCTCTTTATCAGTATGCATATCTAGTCTAACTCATCAGATCCCATGATTTGTAAATACTGCACATCCTTCGCAGTTGGAATGCTCTATGTATGTATCAAGCTCTTCTTTTCCCCTGAGCTTCATAATCAAATATCCAATCAGTGACTCTAATCTTCACTTGCATTTCTAATAGACATTGTAAATCCAACACATCTGAAATAAACTACTGATCTTCCTCCCCACTCCCATGCCATAAAATTGGTCTTCTTCGGGGTCCTCCATCACTTTAAGTGGTGCCACTGTTCATTCAGATCCTTGACCCAAACTACTTGGAGTCATCTGTAACGTCCCATCCTCTCACTTCCAAAACCTAATCCATCACCCTAATTTACTTATAAAGTCTACCCTGAATGCAATATTCCCACTCTCCATTGTTACCTCACTGGTCTAAATGACCATCATCTTTTGCCTGGATTCCTGCACTAGCCATCAAAATGATCTCCCCATCTCCATTATGTCTACCACAAAATAGCTATTGTGACACTGGACTTAAAAATGGAAATCAGATCATACACTCATCCTAAAAATTAGGATAAAATCCAAAATACACACAGAAGGCCTCCCTGATCTCTGCTTATACCTCTAATTGCATCTTCAACCACTTTCCTCCTCATTCACTTGACCTCACATCACACATCCTCACTGATGCTCCTGAGCATTCCACCGTTTCAGGGCCTGTGTGCTGTACTTCCCTCTGCAGGTGGAAATATGGCTTGTCCCCACATTTACTTCAAGTCTTTTTTGACCATTATCCTTTATAAAATTGTGATCACATATTTCTTTTGCCCCTTCTCCTGTCATTTCTTTACAGAACTTGTAACCACATTGCATTAGGAATCTATTTACCTATTTATTTATTCCATGTCTCCCCTATTAGGATGTTAACCTTTGTGATAGCAAAAGAGCTTATCTGTCTTAATCAGTTTTATATTCTTGAGCAATTGAAAATAGCAAGACAATATTTATTGAATAAATATTCAATTAATACATGTTTAATAAAACAGATATCATAAATAGGTTTGAATAACTGATTTCAAGTAACAGACCAGTTTAGCATTTGGATGCATTCTGATCAAGATCATGTTCAATTGTCTCCTGACACAACCAATCTTTTCTTTACAGCTTAACTAAACATTCATGAGTGATAGCTTACCTTTTCTGTTTCCCCTATAAGGCACTTTCTTCAAAATGTTTTCTTTGGTGGTACTGATCTATGTATTTAGTTTGCAATTTTTCAGTTCACTTTATGTAACTAACTCTGACTAATATGCCATGTAACTGTTTACTGTCATTCATCTCATGACTCAGCCTGTTCCAGGAAATGCAAAGATCAAAAAATATTAATTTCTCTTTGATTGTGGCTTAATATTTTCTCATCTTCAGAGATGTATTCTCCTCTAACTTGAACAATTTCTAATGTCAGTGAAAGTCTGCCTACTCAGGGACTTCAAAGCCAAAAGTTAGTGCAACAGTCCATAACAGAGCAATATGCTTTGAGGTTCCAATTTTCAAAAGTTACATTTACTACTTGACTGCCCCTTTACCACATCATAATTCAGGGCAGGACAACCAAAACCTCCAAGAAGTGAGTGGATAGAGAAAGAGATATACAATTGTTGTTGATAATATATGAGCACATGACTAAGCTGAGTTAGTTAAATGTTCCTCAATGTTCTTAACTCAATGCCTGGATATAGAAAGTCACAGACCAGTGCTCCACTTATGCTGAATTACCTGGTGATATTACCAACCCCCAAGCAGACTTCCTACCATTGCTCTCCTCTAAAAGTTTCAAAAGTGTATTTTTGAACATGGTTCAAACAGAGGAAAATGAGAACAACCAAATCAGGCTAATTTGATGTACATAATTGGAAAGACGACATCATTTAAAAAAAAAAAAGTGTCCTGTCATTTGGCTATGCTAAAAAAAGCTAGAGAAATCTAAAATCCTGAGTTCTGTGCTGAGAATATTTTCCTTGCACAAGGAAATTTACTAGTTCCCACATCAATTTTAATTATGTGTGCATGTGTACACACACATACAACACAATCACACACATACATATACATTACACTAAATAAGACAAAGGTATTTCACAGAAAATTTTTCCATAGCTCTTGGTAGACACTGAACTTGAGCTTAGGAATGGCAAGAATTTACTTTTAATATAATGTGATGTGTTGGATCTCTAAGTATCAAGGTTCTTACTTTGAGATTTTTCAAATAATTTTTTCTTTATTATTCTGAAATGTAACACACATTTAGATGAAACATTGCAGATTCACCACATCTACTCAGTCCTTCCTGAAAATACCACCTGGGTGACAGAAAGTGTTAAAAGAAAATAAGCACAGATGTATGAAGACAGGGAGAGTAAGGAAGGTGTCTTCTGCAGATGAAAAATTCTGGAACTTGGAAAGTGAACTGAAAAGTAGTAACTGACTTAGCAGAAACCTATGAACATTCATAGTGTGGAAATCCCAGAAAGGCTCAGGAGAGTGGGATATAGGGCTTACAGGGGATTGAAAATGGGACTATCGTGGGAAGACTGATACGTAAAATCAATCTCTAGGACCCTAGGTCCCCTCTCCCACTCTTTGCAGTCAGGTTGGTCCACTAGAGACCGGAGATTTATTTTTACGGAGAAAATGTACTAGAGATACACCAGGTATCAAACTAGTAGAAGGCTGTGATTGAGATGACTATGAAAAGTAGGGAAATGAAATGAAAATCTGCATGTTGAACACCGAGACAATCATTCACCCTTCTTTCCTTTTATATCAGGAAGACATGTGCTTTCACTGTAAGACACTTGAGGATTCTTCTCCTAAGAAACTACTTATTTATAGAGAAAAGACCTCAAGAGACTTACATTTGTGAGCCCCAGCAAAAAGGAGAGCTTATTTTTCCATCATTTAACATTTAAATTCTATAGCTGATCAAGTTCACACACAAACTCAGAGCTTCCAATCAGCTTTTAATGTCTCATGCTCAAAACTGAATCAAGAAAAAGAGCCCTGGATCCTCAGACATTTCAGAAAGTCTCTTACATGAACTAGAAAAATAAAAACAAATCATCAAAAAAAAAAAAAAAAAACAAATCATCAAAATAATGAATACACGAATAATGAGGAAATAGTAAGAATATAAGAACTGAAGGAAAATGGAAAGAAAAAAACAGAAACCATTAATCCTTAGAAAGAGCAAGATAAAAACACTGCATTCAAAAGAGCAGGATGCAATAAAAAAAGAAACTATCAGAAAACAAAGAATTTTAAGAAAATTAAGCTATAACTATCAATAAAATAATAGGTTAGGAGATTGAAAATTATATAAAAATATTTCCCAAAAGACAGAATAATTAATCTCCCAAAAGAGAGAAAAGTAAGATTCAAATGGAAGAAAAAACATTTTTAAAATTAGACAGGAGAATTACTAAAAGAAAGACAGGAAAAAATGAAGACAAATTATAACAAAATAACACCAGAAAATTTCTTACAACGAAAAGGTATAAATTTTCAGATACCAAAGCCCTGAAAGTTCAACAAAAAATTAAAAGGAAAATCTTCATTGAGAAAATCAGATCACAAGGGGTAAAGAGATCTGAAAGGAGGAATATATATATCTTAAAAGGGGACTTCCCAGGTGGCACAGTTATAAAAAATCCACCTGCCAATGCAGGAGATACTAGAGACATGAATTCAATCTCTGGGTCAATAAGATTCCCTGGAGAAGGAAATGGCAACACACTTCAGTATTCTTGCCTGGAAAATTCCATGGACAGAGGAGACTGGTAGGCTACAGTCCATGGGGTCACAAAGAGTCAGACTGTGCATGTGTGCATGCACACACACACACACACACACACACACACGAGTTTTAAAAGAGCAGGCATTAATTGCAATCAGATTTCTCAATAACTGGCAGGATAAACTGGAATAATGTCTTAAATGTTAAGTTAAAAATTACTTTAATGAGGGAATTTATGCTCAAATTATTAAATATGAAGATAGAATAAATATTTTCAAATATGCATGAACTTAAAATTTATGAGAATGCTTAGACTCTCAGGAAGTTCTCAAGCTAAGTTTCAGAAAAAAAATATAAATAAATATACTAACTAAGCATAAGCAACAGGAGGATCCAGAAATAGAGAATCCAACACAAGTACTAAGTTAAGGGACATTCCTAAATGATACCAGATGGACACATAGGGCATAGTTTTCTTTTGTTTTTTAATATACATCAAATTCTCTTTAATTCTTCCAATAGGGTGTCAAATTCTCTACTTCACTACCATCTTTTGAATTAAATATTCTCTTTAAAATATTTTATCAATTTGATTATTATAAATAGCTCACTGCTGCTTTACTTTGCATGTTTCTGTAAACTGAGACAAAAGAGCTTTTTTTTATTATTTATTTCACACTTTTGCTCAAACAACTTTAAAACTATACCTCTAGTTTAAGCTAGACCAGCAAAGAACTGCTTCTATTGAATTACACCTGGATATCATGCTAAAAACTGACAGATGTCACTAGAAAGCCAACTCATTGGAGACAGCATGTTGGCTCTTAAGCCTTTTGTCGATGATAGAGTTACTAAATCCTGTGGTATTCACTTAGTGAGAAGGTATGCACCTTAGTTCTGAAACAACTGCAGTATCATCTTACAAACACTGCTTACATTCACATTTTAATTTTGTGCATGTTTTTAAAAAATGAATATACAATTCCATGCAAGTAAATTCAGTATCTTCACTGTGATAATTTTTCATTTCTTTCATCTTTAGAAAGCTATTCTTTCCCATTTTCAAATAGGGTAAATATCCATCTTTGCTTTCTTTTTTCAGTAATTTAATCTAGTACAGTATTTCTTCAAGTATTTAATATAAAACTTATTTTGATATATATACTTAGATTTTTTTCCCCAAAGAGCTAATTTATCCATTCATTATATGTTTAATAAAACATCTTTTTCCAATTGACTTGAGAGTCTTCTTTTATAATATGTTATGTTGTTTGGAATACAGAGTTTCAGAATTTTCTGTTATGTTCCTTGGTTTGTCATTGATTGTTACGGTAGTAAACATTTAACAATCATCATAATTTTGCAATTGGCTTATATAATCAATTGTGTATGTCCTTCTTCACCTTTCTTTCTGGTTAAAAAGACTGCTTAGTAACTTCTTTTTTCCTATTTGGTCTTGGTTCTGAACTTTAAAATAATGCATGTTTTAGTAAAAAACGTATTGTATTTCTATAATTGCATTAAACATACATTATTTGAAATATCATATTTACAATAATGAGTTTTTTACTACAAGAATATACTATATTTTGCTGTTGTTTAAGTTGCTAAGTCATAACTGACTCTTGTGCAACCCTATGGACTGCAGCCCACCAGACTCCTCTGTCCATGGTATTTCCCAGGCAAGAATACTGAGTGGATTGTCATTTCCTTCTCCAGGGGGATCGTCCCAACCCAGGGATTGAATGCATGTCTCCTGAATTGGCAGCTGGGTTCTTTACCAAGGAACCGCCAGGGAGGCCCTTCAAATCTGTTTTTCCATGCTCTGCGGTTATATTGTTTCTTCCTTTCAATTCTATGTGCTATCTGTTAAGATTGAAAATTTTATGTTTTTTTCCCCTTACTAGTGTGAATGCTCGTGAATAGGAAAGCAATTCATGCTTGTATACCTGCTGTATGGTGTAGGCACTGCTACCCTAAAAGCATAGGCTTGTGAATCAGTCAGACATGGCCTCAAATAACAATGACCTGAGTCTATGGCACAATTTTCCTCATTTATGAAATGATTCTTTGCAAAGCCTGCTAAGCTCAGTTCCTGGTACTCACTCGCCCTTTAATAAGAGGTAGCTGCTATAATATCTTAGTGCCACCATTGTCATTACAATGTCCTAAATTAAGATTTAATATTTCATTTTGCATTTCCTAAGTATAGAAGCAAAGCACCTACACATAAGCAAAAATATTTTCTAAAAATTTATATCCCTTTTTTCATGTTATGCATAATTTCCAGAAAAATATTAAGTAACAATCTGATGATAATATGGAGCTAATATTCATGAAATCAAGCCACCCTTGCATTCCTGGAACACCATTCTTTGGTTAAGATGGATTATCCTAATATAATGTTGAATTCAACTTCTTAGTAATTAATGTACACTTAGATTCATAATTGAAAGTAATCTAAAATATTTATTTGGTGCTTTTTAAAAAATCAACTTTTTAGTATGCTGTTTCATAATGACTTTTCCATTACAGAAATATTCTAGGACTATTTTTGTAGTTTTGGCAAAGAGGAAGCATTATAAATGCAACCATTTATTTTATACATATAATTTTGCTTAGCCATCACAAAACTGCTTCTGAAATAAGCATTATTCTTATTCCTACTATGCAGATGAGAAAATTCAGGAGATAAATATTCCCCAAGGTCTCAAAATGTATTAAACTCAAAAAGCTGTGCTTTTGAGCACTACCCTGCTTAACATGACTTTCAAAAATATTATTTTCTAATTATATTACCACACCACCATTCTTTACATCAGATCGTAATTTTGAAGATACACTCATTCAGCAGTGTTTACTGAGCACCTACTATGTGCCAGCACCATTCTAGCAACAGAAGATATATCATTAAGTAACACAGTAAAATATCTCTGCTCTTGGGACGTTAACATTTTACTGACTAGTGTGTGCATGCATGCTCAGTCATGTCTGACTCTTTGTGACCCAGTGGACTGCTAGGCACCTCCGTCTATGGAATTTTCCTGACAGGAATACTAGGGTGGGTTGCCATTTCCTAATTCAGGGGATCTTCCCAAGACAGGGATTGAAACTGTGTCTCTTGCATCTCTTTCATTGGTAGTTGTATTCTTTAATATCGGGCCACCCGAAAAGCACTCACTGAGTAGTAGCAGATCATAAACAGAATAAGCAAGTAAAACTTTTGTGGGATGTGTCTAAATGCCCTTGGTATTTTGATAGTGGCTGCACTTTTCACTTTCATGCATTGGAGAAGGAAATGGCAACCCACTCCGGTGTTCTTTCCTGGGGAATCTCAGGGACGGGGAGCCTGGTGGGCTGCCGTCTACGGGGTCGCACAGAGTCGGACACGACTGAAGTGACTTAGCAGCAGCAGCACTGACTCTGCAGATTACCTTGGGTAGTATGGCCATCTTAACAATATTAATTCTTTCAATCCATGAGCATGGTATATCCTTCCATTTTTGTGTTGTCTTCAGTTTCATTTGTGTCTTACAGTTTTCTGAGTACAGATCTTTTACCTCCTTAGATTTATTCCTAGGCATTTTATAGTACATGTCCTTTTTAAATTTAACTATTTCAAATAATAATTACCTTAAAGTTTTTCAAAGAGTTGTTTAACCTTTTAAAATTATCCAAGTGAAGCCAAAAAGAAAAAAAAAAAAACCAAAAAACAAATCTCTAATTTAGGATAAGAAGTTTGAATACTGGAATTTTCACCAACAGCTTGTTATTTATCATAAATTATTCTTTGTTAAAATAATCTGGAATTTAGATCTAAGTTATTTCCCTTTAAAATTTTGCTAATATTTGTGGCTTCATTTTCAGGATTAAGTTTTGACATAGGCATTTAATTTTAAAACTCAATTTCCAATAACTATTTAGGCCTACATATATGGTTAATATTTTAAGAGCTTAACATTTATGCAACACCCTTCTAACTCTTAGATTCATAATTTAATTTAATGGCTCTCATACTTTAGTGTGCATCAGAATCACCTGGAGGGCTTGTTAAAACAGACTGCTGGGTGCTACGCTTCAGAATTTCTGATTTAGTAAGTCTTGGGGTTCACCCTGAAAAGTCTGTGCTTCTAATAAGTTCCCAGGTGATGCTTGCTGCTGGTCCAGAAACCATAATTTGAAAACCACTCTTGTAATTGATCACTCAGTTATTTAGTACATATATCTTCAATAATATTTTTAAAGAATGATATATTTTCTGAGCCCTTGAATATATGAGAATCTTTGCACATTAATATCAACTTGAATATTTAATTACCCTTTCTTCTAATATGTGCCACTCCATTTCCTTCTGCTATTTCATGTTGCTGAGACTATATCTGGGGTTAGCCTAATTCCATCCATCTACTTTTATAATTCAAAATATTTTGTAGAATGTGCTAGGTAAGTCTCTTTACAGATTTTTCTGGTAATCAGTGAATTCTTTATAGTTAAATTATTTTTCAATTTAGGAAAGGCTTTTAAAAGTTTAAAAATATATGGCTTTCATTATGAAATAACAAATGGAAAGTGCCTATTAAAGAGACTAAAATATAGAAAGTTAGCTTAGAATAGTGATTGGTGTCTTTTCTCTAATTGCCTACTGCTCCACACCCATCTTGCTACCTTCAGCAAGAATTCTGTTTTCAGTTGTCTGTATGTTCATCACCTTCTCTTTCATGATTTTGACTTCTTTGTCTAGTTTGTCTACATTTGGGAGAGATTTCTAAGGTTACCCTTCATAACACTGATTTGAATTTCCATGGTTTCTATTTTTCTCTGTCATAAAAGCAGTGTGTATTTTGTTTGTGCTATTATATTTTTGCTTTTTTACTATTTTTCCGTTTCTAAACTATTTTCCTATCCATTCTGCATCTTCTCATCTCAGTCCAATACAAATGCCCCTGCATTTTCTGTCTGCTTGGTTGGGCAAATCCCCTCTTCAGGACTAAAGGTACGTGCATCATTGATGTTCATATTTCAAAGTAAATTGGTAGGCTCTAGCAGACCATGGGAGTCTGTGAGACTAAAGTAGGAAAGTTTTATCTTTTCTTCCTTGCCTTGATCTCTGACACTCTTTACAGATGGAATATATGTAAAACTACATAATTCCCAGTGAACAGATACTAGGAGTCTTGAAGTTTCTAATTCTACTTGAAGATCTTAGCTTATGAGGATTAGAGCTCTTAAGCATTAGGCATTGCCTCCAGCTACTCCTTGCCACCCCTCACAGAGAGAGAGAGATGAAGTTTTCATTCATTCTAGAATCCATCTTATGGCACAGACACAACAGCAATTCTGCTTGCCTTAAAGTAGGTATAAAAGTGCTAAGTACTTATTGGCTCTGTCTTTATCTACTCCTGGTTTAGAAAAACCTCAAAAAAATTATCAAAAATATTCTCATAAAAACAGCTCTTTTGATACATCCAATCATATGCATATTCTCAGAAATACCTGGTCAGGAGCCCTATGGAAGTGACAAAGAAGAGCCACTAAAGGTGTATCCCATTCCCCAGATTTAATACTTATATGTAAAGCTCAACAAAAAGAAAATTAGCAAAAATTGTTTGACATGTGTGACATCTGGCTAAAAAAGTTAACTCAATGTTATGTTGCTCCTTTGAACTTTTGTCAGTCTTTATTTTTTCATACCTGTTTCAGTGAGAATTGTGGAGAATCTATCTGTGGGTCTACTCATTTAAAATCTAAATTATTATTAGACATGTCAATGACTAAACTGAACCATCAAAGATATATTGGTTCACTTCATTTTTCTTAAAACAAACATCTCAAATTTTTATACGAATTATGATAACTTGTAATGGTGACAGTCCCCACATTAAAATCCCCTCCCAATCTTGCCAAATGAGGACTGAAGATCACAGGTGCTGAATCTCCTGAGATTCTTATTGAGAAAAGTAAGTATTCCTGACCTCACCTCAGATCTACTGAATGAGATGCTCTCTGCACTCAGGAAATGGCAGTTAACAAACCCCTTAGGTGACAACCATCACACTAAACCCTTTGGTGATCCCTGTTATAAACCTATATAAAAATGGTAAAACTAAACAAAAATCTTTTGGAAATGATTTAGAGTAATGGACAAGGAATAAGCATGCAAGTACACACACAAACACACACACTATTTCTACAAAAAAGTTATCATACCCTCATCAAGTATAAACTTGCTGTTAAAACAGATTTAGGAAGCTAGAAAAGCTAAGGCAAAAAGATAATTCAACTACACAAACTACTATTGTTAGCCCAATTCATTTCTATTATGTTTTATTTTATACTATTTAAGACAGAAATTTATAATTCCATTTTAACAGTGGACTAAACACTAAAGTAAAAGAACAAATGTTTGGAACTAGTGAATAAAAACTCAGCACAGAAAAAATTTGATCCATTAAACCTTTGGCATCTGCCTTGAAAAGTACATATGTTTCTTTGTGTTATTTCTCAGTATATTAATATAAGAAATGCATGAAGCACAGAGGTTAATAGGAATACTGAGAGGTTTACTAGACCACTTACAGTATAATTGTGACCTGTCATTACTGTGGATTTTTTTAAAACAGTGATTAATCTTAGTGGTATATTTATAGGTTAGTTTCAGCCTAATTTTTATTGTCAAAGAAATACAAAAGTGGTTCTCTGTGTATTTTCAGCCTACAATATGTTAAGAACATTACAAAAGCATAATAATGTAAATTAATACAAGATGAACTGGAATAGGAAATCTGCTATAACACAGCACAATTTATGGTTGAATTCATAATATCAAGAGTAGGACAACATAAATCCCAATTACCTAGGTATCAGCTGTGTGACATTACAGAATTTACTTGGCCTTTCTGCGCCGCAGTTTCCTTTTCAGTAAAACAGGTCACTACCTGTGACCACTTGAGCAGGCTATAGTGATTAAATGATATCACATATGAAAAGCTTTCAGTATCTGGTGCATAGTAAGATGGCCTATAGTCTATAGAATTTCTTAGGTGCCAAAAGCTCACCAGCAAGTCTAGATGGATGGCAGAGATTAACAGGCAGTCTGATTCCAAAACTTTCTGCATTATACACAGCTGAAAATTAGGAATCAAAAGGTGTTTCTCAAAAAAAAAAAGTGTTTCTTGCAGGTCTAAAGCGAAATGCGTTAGTCACTCAGTCATGTCATACTCTTTGTGACCCCATGGACTGTAGCCTGCCAGGCTCCTCTGCCCACGGAATTTCCCAGGCAAAAATACTGGAGTGGATTGCCATTTCCTTCTCCAGGGGATCTTCCTGACCCAGAGATCAGATTCACATCTCCTACATTGCAGGCAGATTCTATTGCAAGTCTAAAAGCTGCCTCTAACATTCCTATGTTTGGATAGAGATGACAAAGAAACAGCAAATGCCCCTGCTTTTAAGAAGTTTATAATCCAATTAGGTTAATCATTAAAGAGCTGTGCTAATGTTCAAGACACATTCCTTGGGACTCTTGATTTATGTCTATATACTTCTTTAAAAATAATGAACACTGATTAAAATTTCTCATATGATATCATGCCCAATGTATACTAAGAATGTCTCACCTTTTTATATTAATTATATGTTTATCTTCTTTTGTTTTAAACCAGGGAAAGTGAGAAATAATGTAGTTTACTTTTTCCCTTTCAGAAAGGGCTTAGCATTGATTTTTTTGGCTCAATTTCTTCCCCACCTCATCATTTTCAAAATGTCCTTTTCTCTCTCCCCATTTAATGAAAAACAAACATCTCTGAATTACTTAATAGTGCTTCTTGCAAGCTCAGTTGAAATTATGGAGGAGATGGTACTGCTCCTGTAGAAAAAGATGGATCTGTCCAAAATGAAGGTGAGACAGTTGTAGGAATACATGGTCATTTGTAACTGACTGAAGATTACAAAGAGGGAATACAGGAAGGACACCCAAAGTTTGTTCTCAGCATCATAGCTGGATGAAGTCCTCATACAGTTTATCTAAGTCAGTAACAAATAAGGTTATTTGTAGCTATATTGATGACAGTTTCATTTCAAGCAAATGCTGCGTGATTACACTTTAAGAAAATGCCTGAATGCTTCCTGTCTCTTTTGGTGGTGTCGTTCAATTCAAGACTTTTTCCTAATTCACCTATTTGACTCAATTTTCCAGTATGGAGATGAAGTGATACAGATAATAAGGGACACGGGTTTGACAAAGTTCACAGGCTTTCAAATCCAGATAGAATAAATTTTAGATTACTAAGTGACATTTGTACCTTATTAGAATTTAATAAGTATACCATATTTCTACCATTCAGATTTATTGTGGCAGATTTTGGATGAAAACATTGATAAAAACGCCTAGCAGTTCATCTTTGGAGACAGATCTTAGTTTGAATCTGACACGTCCTGGCTATGTAAACTTTGGCAAGTCACTTAACTATCTGGAGTTTGAGCTTCTAAGACTGTAAAATGGGCCTAGTAATAACCACCTCGTAGGGTTATTTAAATAAGAATGCACTTAGAAGTGTTTAATACAGTGTTGGGAGCATAAAGATCATATTAATAAAAAGCCTTGATATTCCACACAGCTGTTACTAATTTTTTGAATTGCCAGGGCTGAGGAGTATAGGATCAAAATGCTCGATCAAAGTGCTGGACTTTTGGTAAAAGCATAGCAAAGGAAATTAAGCCAGCCAGACCAGATTCCTTTGCCTCCTCTGTTTCAGCCTTAACTCTTCCTGTCCCATCACACCTGTATCATCTTGGCAGTCTGCACCTTTAATGCATTAGAAACTGCCTAGGCCTCCTCAAAGGGTTCACCATGCCCTATATTTAAGGACCTCTTGGAACTTATCAGGTATTCACATGATACACAATTGTCTGGGTTGCACACCAGGACACTCCTTCACCCAAGAAGGCTGCAGGTAGCTTCCAAGGTTGATGAGCATTATGGCAAACAGGATATAAACATGACTGGGAGACTCTCAGGGCACAGTGTAATCCTGAGAACAGCAGAGATCCTGCGCACGGGAACAGATTATCTCCACTACTAAGAGGTACCATTGTATGGGGATGACAGGAAAGAACTGAGTGAAGAGAGACAGGAGGCTACCAATACTGTTGTCTTCTATATTTTAAGAGTCTGAGAAAATAACTAGGTTCATTGATATTTAAGAGCCTGTCCTGGGAGAAAACTGTTATTATTCAGTATGTTAGTATCTATACAAAGTCTAAAAGGAAAACATAGTATTTCACAATCGTGAGCTTAATTTTACCCTTGTCTGCCTCTGACACCTGTTTCCTCTTGAAAGGATTACTAATAATCCATAAATGATCTTTAGTGACACTCAGAATGGATTCTCTTTGCATAAACAGTGGTTTGCATTCAACATTTAATCTGGAATGGGGTGATATTTTTTCTATAGTGAAACCTCAAATACTGTGTTCTACAAGTTTTCTAGGAATTATTTCTGACCCTATTAACTACAATTTGTTTCAGATACTTAACTGTGGGTAGAGATTCTGCATTTATTTATAGGATACCATGAGTCTCTAATTTTATCATAGATTAAAGACTTTTAGGTTATTTTAGAAATAAGTTATTCAAACCAAATGCTCAGTGACACTAACTGCATGTCATCTACTGTTCATATTCTCTAGCCTGGGATTCACGTGTCAGAAATTCAAGAGCAAGCCTCCAGTAACCTGTGTTCTAATATGTCCTCTAGGTGCTGCTACACATCGAAGTTTGAGAAGCACTGATCTCCTGGAGTCTGACCTCACCAACAGGACTCCATAAGTAAAAACGGGCTTCAGTTTAGAAGCTAAATAGAAATATTTCCTTTATCGCCATACATGAATCCTAGTACATAAAAGAATCATACATACAAATCTTAAGTCCAACAATTAAGTATGAATCTATGTATTTTTTATTATGTGACCAGGTATTTGCTTCTAGAGGCTTTCAAGATCTTTTACTGAGAACCATGTTGATAGTTCTCTAGATGAAAGGAATAAATGCATCAGCTGTATAGTCAGAGTTTACTGGAGGGTTCGGACCAGTGCTTACGGATTTCAGCCAACGCATGGATAAAGATGGCGAAGAATCTCATTCCAGTCATGCCCTCCTTTCCTAATTTCCCTTTTCACTGTTTGGTCTTCCACTTTTCCTTGGGGAGCTGGGTGATTGATAGCCTAATCCAATGACTGTATTACAGCTGCCTCAACTAGGACTCTCTTCCTTATCATTAGCAGTTAGCCTATGGTTAAATTCACAGCTCACTGCTTGGTACAGCCCCTGAGATTTAAGGGTCTGGCCTTTAGAAAATATTTAACATAAAACTGAAATCTTGACATACTGAGAACTCAGTTCTCTGCAAGGCTTCTTTAATTAATCCAATGTACTGTACCATTGTTCTGTATGAGACTGTGACATGGTGAACTGTTTCTGAAGCTTACAGAGATGTGTAGCTCTAAATTAAATAGTCACTGACGTGTACCTACACCGATTTTTTAGTACAGTAGATATGCATGAATCTGTGAATATTTAAATTCAAGCTCAAACAGTGACACAATACTCTCTAGTTTTACTTTCATAATAGAACATTTTTGATTAATTTCAAGCTTGAAATCATTATGAAAACACACACAGAGGAAAGAAATTTAATAATTCATTACCACCACTGCAAAGGTAAGTTTTCTTAATATGCTTGTCAGGGTCCTTTAGTTTACAAAGTCTATCAAATATTTTCTTAGGAGCTGGTAACAGACATTATTTTCCCAATTTTGAACAAAGAAAACACATATAATATCCAGATACCCAAGAATTTGTTGGCTCTTAATCAGCATTCGTTTTTATCATTTCTCTGCAGTTATTTTAAAATACCTAAGGAAATAACGTAGACCTTGATCTATGCTTTAAACCTCTGCCCTCGCTCCAGTCCGTCCATGAGCTGTAAGCATCTATGAATATGGCAGCTGAGTCCCAGATGAAAAATTATGCATCTCATAAACTGCTATTCTGCTGAAATGTCAAGCCAAGGCAAGGCTGTACCTCAAACTCAGCACTTGGCATTTTCCTTCTGTCTGCTTTGTTGCCATGAAGCAAACATGAACAGTGAGGATTTGTGTAGGGCAGGTAGCAGGCGAGCTCACTGTCAAAAATCTATTATTAGGGCTCTGATCTCCTGCATAGACCAATGACGGCCAAACAGTGAGAAACTCTGGCTTCAGAAAAAGCAATATAATGCAAAAGGGGATTCTTTGTCAACCTGTACATGAATATATTCAAATAAGTATGATTTAAATGAGAAGAGTTCTAATGGTGAGCTTCTCTTGGTTAAACTGATAATTTATAATGAAAATTGTAATTCAGCATCTTTATTTGATATGCCTACTTTTGACTATACTGCAAATATAGTACATATATCTTTATAACAAATGCTTTAAGAATTTGATCAAACTTGTGATAGTCTAAGAATGTTTTTAAATATATGAATAACAGACTAGACTATTTTGCATTATGCTGGTACATATTAAAAAAAGAAAAGAAAGAAATGAGTATAAAGTGAAAGGTTCTTCTTTAATTATTCTTTTTGGCATGATTTATCACTACTTTTTTATTCATTTAAATATTATTTTTATCAGGCTATTTTATACATTTCAGTATTAAAAGCTAAGTTCTTATTGATAAAGATGGTTACAATAAAGAGCTGAGATTTTATGACATAGTAGGCGTGTTTTTCTGAAAGGATTTTATGCATCAGTAATCATGCGATTGACACAAAAAAATCCAGCCCATTAAAAACTACTTATAAAAAAATACCAGTACTGTATTTTATGATATAATTGTAATGTATAGTGTAAGAACTTCAAGCAATCTTACCAAAATTTTCAGTTGCTTGCACATATAAAAATAGTTTTTCAAAGGAAAATGAAACTGAAACTTTGGAGTTTCCAATCTAGTGTAAGTTTTGTTGTCTTCCCCATTTTACACAATAGTCACTAATAAATGCAACAAAATAAGTGCATGATCAGAGCAGGTTACACTGGACTGTATTCATGTAATTCCCAGTAGCAGTGCATACTTCTAGGTCATTGCACAGTCCCAACAATTTTTCAGTAACTATTTTAAAGACAAACATAAAATATGCAGTGTGGAGCCAATGCTTAAGATTCTTTTTTAAGCTACTACACTGATGCCGGCAAGTTTTCTGAACTATACACTTTGTACTCATTTCTAGCACTACATTGGCACTGAGTTATGAGCTGATGCCACATCTCTAACTTGCACCTTCTTTTATTGGCAATTCCCATGCCATGTTGATTTTACAAAACACACACACACACACACACTTTTAGGCTTGTAAATATAAGAGTTCAGTGTCCAACAGCCCACACTGCAAGATTTCAAATCACACATCATTTATTTGTAGAATGTGAGAGTATTCATGGAGTACACCATTATCATTTGCTAAGCAATACAAAATTATTTAACTTCTGTAATAATCCTTCATGTGACTAGTAAAATCTAGGTTCCTGGAAAGAAATCAAATCCTGAAAGCTACCTTTGATGAATTATTCAGAAATCAGTATAAAGATTACAAGTATTAGTAGTGAATAATAAGTGTTCTATTGTTTTAACTGAATAACTTGATAGAGATTCAATAATTTCAAACGTCTAAAATTTGAAATTGAGAACAAGAATGTCCCTTTTTTGACAAATAAAACAAAGTTAGCAAACAAATAAAAGTACAGGTCAATTTTTCAGTCTGTCGAAAGTAAATTATATTGAGCCTTCTGCAGATGACTTTCAGAACTTCCCCTATCTGTGGGTATGTATGTGTATGTGTTTACATGTGAAAGAAAGGAAACATGTAATTGGGCAATGGAATAACAATAAACCTAAGGAATACGCCCATTCCCCACTGATAAAAAGAACCTTTTGAAACACAATGAGGAACAATAATAAAACTCCTTCAAATGAGTTTACCCCATTCCTTGATTACTATTTCTCCTGATGCAGTTATAAATGGATAAAGGTTATCCTTGTGAAGTCAGTTGCAAGAAAGACATAACTTTAATTATGTCACACAGGACTTATTTTTAACCATCTCTAAAAGAAGCTTATCCACAGACATGATTTCATGTGAAAACGTCATACCACAGATGTGTAACACTATTTACTTAGGTGATAGTAATCACTGAGTTAGGAGTGGGCTTAAGGTATCATTATTTGGGGACAAGATCAAGAAAAAGGTCAAAGTTTGAAACTAAATCAAGAAAAAAAAATAACCAAACTAAAACTAGGAAAAATAATGAATAATTCACTTGAGGACAGAGCTAATAAATAATAATCATGAAGAGATTAGTGTTTCTTCTGACCAACAGAAGCAAAGATTCTTCTCCCCTCCCTTCGAAAAAAGGAAAATCCAGTAATTTACTCCTGTAGTGATACATAAAGTAATTGCTGTTTGATTTTTTTAAAGTGTTTCACATGGATTCTAGAATAGAGAAAATTGTGTGGTAACAGCTTATAGTATAAGGTCTCTACTGTTCAAAGAAAGGTAGAGAATATTGATCCTTTAGAGGCAATGATTTGGACAGAAGTACTTATATGGTGCAAAGCTTAATTAGTCATCCTACTCTCATGAAAATATTCCTTATGAATACTGAACAAGATTTCTTTTGATACTGTTCTCATTATGAAATCACCATTAAGAGACTCATACTGTTATCATGAATCTTGCCAGGTATTTCTCTTACAAGTAAAATTTAGGTTTATAAATCATTTTTACTATGAACTGGTTCATATGTTTGACCATCTTCCCTACTCCAATTACCTACAGATGACTTGGCAAATGCAGTTCTAAAATAACAAAGCTGGGGACGACAGCTTGGGATGAAGTCCTTACTCTCTCTCGATATAAATTTTAAACTTCAACAGGTAGAAGTTACCTCACGTAATGACTTCTATGGGCAAAATGACATTCCTATTTAACAAAGAAACCTCCCTCTAAAACAGCAGCTTTCCAAAATTTTTGAATTAACCACAGTAAAAAAAATTCAGTTTACATCATGACCTGGTACTGAAATATACCTATGTGTGCATTACATGGATAACTAAAAAAGATGTTTAACCACTGCTTAAATCACCCATGAGCAAAGCATTCGGACATTTTCCCTATCCAATTTCATTAAAAAAAAAATGATTACAGTTCATTAAGCTTGATTCCACAATACACTCATAAGTTGGGAACCAAAGTTTGAGAAACATTGCTTTAGAATACTCTAGAATCCAGACTAATCATATTTAAAATAATGAAACTGACAATCCTTAGCTGAGGTTCTGTTTCTGAAGCTAGCCCCTTATTAGCTAACACGTTTTAAACGAAGGACATTACTGAAATGTGAACATTGTTCTAGAGCACGTGCACTACTCCCAGTTCCTCAGCATTTCCCTGTGGAAACAAAACCAAAACCTCCATTTCAAATAACAGGAATCTTATTCCGAGGAAAGACAAAAACAAAAGCCAAAAACCAATAGAAAGCTCAAAAGTATTGAAAGAGAAAAATACCCTTTTCCAGCAATAAAAAGCATGTTTTGTATTTCAGGTGGCTTTCCAAAACTGAACACTTTTCAGCTTTCACTTAAAAAAATTAAAAAAAAAAAAACAAAAAAACCCCTATGATTCCAGCAGTTTTTCTAAAAGTAGATATCCCAATGTTCTGAGACAAGACTTGAGAGTAAGTATTAGCACTGGAAATGAGCTGTGGGAATTTTTTTTTTTAATTTTGTAAAAATACCTGGCATATTTTACGTGGTTTTCTATACTGAAACAGAGTAATTGATAAAACTAGGAATGGTATTTAGCTATTTTGATACTTTCATCATTCCTAAACTTTGAAGCCATTATTATTTACCACATTTTGCTAGGCTAGGTTTCACTATAACTCATTCTGAAGGTACTTTGTTATAGAACTGACTTCTATCCTAAAATATATTATCATTGCCGGTTTAAACTGTTTTTCAGATTATATTACCTTTAGATTAAAGCAAACATTGCCTTAAAGGAGAAAAAACTATTAACTCTGTCAATATGGAGAGAGTCTATTTTCAAAACAAATTGTTTAATGTGAAAGGACTGAATATAGACCCTATTAGAAATGAGGTACAAAACCTTAAAAATGTTAGGGACATTTTGTTGTTTAAAATTAAAGTTCCACACAGGCTTGGCTGAGTTTATAGTCCAAGTGAATATTTATACATGAATTTATAAATCTCAGAAAGAGAGTTTTATGGAAATGTTAACAGGCCCTGAGGTATAGCTGAACTTGTTTGCAGGTACCACTATAATTCCTAGTGTATGTATGCTTAAAAGACTGCAACACAAAAGACTTTTTCTAATGCTGTAATTCCATCATTTTATTAGACTGAGTTATACTATGGGAGAATATTCAGAAACTGCACCTCAAATGAGAAAACGTGAATGGTTTTACTTATATAAAATACTACTGCAATAGTTCTTTTATTAATTTTTAATGTTCAGTACCCTCTGTAACCTCCTTTATTCTCTCGCCGTCAACATGGCAGGCTGGAGAAACTGAAATGGGCTGACAGAAAACAGTGCACGTCACAGCCCAACTCTGGGATCTCACAACTCTCTTTCTGAGACACTGGCTAACTCGCTCCCCGTTATTCTGCATTACAATAATATTTAAGGCCCTGTTTGATAGCTCCTGATAAAAGGGAGTTCTGTCTGGACCCTGAACAGGTGCTCCTCGTCAGCCTTCCGCTTTCTGACATTGTGGGAATGGCATTCAATTAAAAGCAGAATATACTCTTAAAAAAAAAAATCATGGCTTATAGCCACACTTCACGCTCTCAAAACATAATACCTCAGCATGCAGAGAGCTTTATTTGTGTCTATGCAGCCTCTTCCAAAAGCACATTTTGGTCTGATTCAGCAGTGCTTTCCTTGAACAGTGGGACACTGCTATGTTATGTATATTTACCACTGTCTCCATCACCAAGGAGATTAATCCCCATACCGGTACAGTCAAGAACCTCACAGCATCGTCTTTGCATGACCAAGTTCATGTTGTCAGAGCAACAGACTGCACAGAGCAAAGACACTGAACGGGACTTTGGGATTAAAACTTCTCTTTCTGTTTCAAATGCAAGTGTTTTATGATGAGAAAATGTGCGTGAAGGTATAAGGTCTGCAAATATCTTGTCAGCTGAAGCTATAAATGGAATGTTTTAATGATTTATTTCACAGTTGTGAAAGTAAGATTTCTGAAGAATGAAGATTTCAAACTTCTAGGAAGAGTGGAAACTAACCCAGACTATGGAAAAAGGTATTAAAATGACCGTGCTTATGTTCTTATAAGGCCTTGGTATTAGCTTTTTACTAATTAGTAATGAGAAATCCTGAGTAATGCACAGACCACAAGAGAATAGAATGTGTGTGAAGCCCTATCTTGGTATTCTCTCTTCTTGTGCCACCAGTCACTTGATGGATCTGTTCCATTTGTCATAACTATTAGGAACTTTGACAAGTAGTGAGTCATAAAAATTGGGGATCAAAAAAGACACCGTATTCTTGCTGGTAACACGATCTCTTGAGTTTTCACCAATCCTCATGGAAGCAGAAATGGAGGGAGAGGGTAACACCTACCGGACACTCCTCCGTATGTAGTCCGCTTCCCAGTGCCCACTGCTGGCCAGGGTGTGCCATCAGCTTTTAATCCCATGAGACCCGAGACAGTGTTGGTGGCTGTAACACCATCTGCCCCACCTATGAAAAACATAGCATTCATCCGCAGCTCTTAAAGGGACAATGGTTAAAACCCATTCAAACCCACACAATCCAGGAAAATGCACACACTACTTTCTCCTGATAGCATTTCCTCTCCTCAAATGTATTCACTAATCTCATGCCCATAATTATGCTTAAAATCCTAGACATAAGAATTTTTAATTATCACCACTTTATTTTTCCAATTATTATACAGATTTGTGTTTTGTACTCAGTGTTATTTTCCAGGTAATTTACAATATCTTTACAAATCAGGATGCAATTTCCATTGGATAGCATGCAAGCACATATGATTTGTGAAACCGTGCACTGATTGTACGATTGATGTATTCAAGATATTTATCGAGCATATGTTTAAGGCAGTGTTCTAGCTTCGATCAAATACAAAGGGAACTTGTAAGAAATTTCACCTGTGGAAGCAGCTATCTTTTTAAAAAATTTCATTAAAAGTTCAAGTGCTGTTGCTGGACTGTTACATTATGAGGTCATTTATTTTGCAGTGGTCTGCTGTGACTGTGGCTTTGTCTCCTAATTCTTTGTGTGTAAAGCAGGTGCTTATTAGGAAAAATGATAGATATACTTGTATTCCTGGGCCAAAGTTTGAAGTCCATTCACTAGGTTGAGTATAGGTATGGATCTACTACATTTGTGAGATCAAGTGCTCAATTTAACAACTTCCTTAAAGTTTAAACAGAGATGTACATATAAAGTGGTAGATGAGATACATTTTATCACAGCTTTGAAATTTAGGCTCAGAATACATAACGAGGCAACTGACGTGAGTTGGATTCTTACCTTCCTTTGCAGCTCTAGCTATGCTTACAATATCAGTGACATTTGGGGTCAACTTGGCAAAAAAAGGAATCCGAACAGCTTGCCTAACCCAGCGACAGATGTTCCGCACCAGCTCTGGATCCTGTTCAAATAGGTCAGTTAAATATAGAAAATAATTAAAGAATTGTGATCAAAATGTGTGCTGGAACAACAGCAAAGCTGGAGACGTGCGAGACAAATCCAACCTGACAATGAGCTACATGATAAATTTCTCAAATTCTTCCTCAGTATTACACCTAGGCTCATTAGGGAACGAAGGTTAACACACTTCCAGTGAACTGCAAATTCATCACATAAAGGTTAAATTCCTCAAGGGAGCCTTTGGAAAATAAAATTACAAAGAACCAAATGGAAAGTGTTTCCCACTTGCAGCTAAATAATATCAGAAATAAAGCATAGACTTCTGGGGAGGTAAGTTTGAGAAACATCACAGAATTTCTAACGACCTCATTGGTTTAAGCCTATAAAAATATTTGAATAGCTGATACCCAGGTGAATGATATGAAATCTGAAGCTTATTGTTTTCATTATTAAAAGACTTAGTCTTGTTGAAGTATATTCAAAAGAAAATATGTGACTTCCTAGTCAATCTAATTATGATATATAGTATATGCTAATATGGGATAATTCAGCCTTAGGTTATACACGAGCTGATCAGTAACTTTAGCTTACTTTGGTAAATGTTAACTAAGATCTGTGCAGTACTTTTCAACATTCATCTACTTGAAAGAATTGATCAAAATGACAAAAATGAAACAAAATATCAAACACTCATTTTTAAAAGCAAGGCATAGACGTTTTCCTGAGCCTTTTTCTTGTGATTTTTCAGGCTTCTAGTTTCTCATGGGACAAGTATCATTTAGAGGGCAATCACCTTCTTTTCCACTGAAAATAACTTAGCAGTAGTAATGTTCCTTGATTTCAACACATACAATAGTCCTTCTTTTCATTACTTTTAGTGCAAAATTTATTCTGACAGGTAATGATAATGTGCTTTGATAAATTACATTAAAATATGCAACAGCAATTCATTATTGAACTTGGTAATATTATCCTAGGAAGTTAAAATGCTTTATTTTTTTTTAAATTAAAGATCCACCCAGAAAAATACAGACATATATTTAAACCATGGAACACGAGGCTAGTATTTCATTTGTAATTAATATTTTTATATGTAAGAAAGTTGCTCTTTGCATTTTAACCTTTCAAATTCTTTTAAGACGAGATTTCTAATGTTTTAACCTTTAGAAAGAACCTTTTCACTTAGGTTTAATGTATCTTGATCAGTCATCTTGTATTACTCTAAAAGTTATGTATGTGCTAAGACACTGCAATGAGGTAATTTCTGTTGATTGTTATTGTCTCTATTCAGCAAACTAATAATTTTAACAAGAAATCTTTGACTTGGCTTGTTCTCTTTTCAGAACAGTAATTTCTTCATTAAACATAAATATTAAAAAAGCACTATATAGAATGCTCTACAGGGCATACTGTGCATTATGAATAGTAAAATCTAGAGACTTAACCATACAAATTCTAACTCATGAAAATGGAGATCTGCCCCTGCCCATGCAATGTTCATGAAATATTTATAACCACTGCATTGGCATTATGAAGGCAGTTGCATCTTTGTGACTTTCATTTTTAAGTTATGAATTTCCATGGGACTTAACCTAGAAATGACAGTAACTCTAGATGATACGAATTACATGGCCTTCATAAAAGCTCTCTTTAAGGCAGAATTTACCAATAATTTAAAGATCACTGAATCTTTAAATTGCATAATACATGGCAGGTAGCCTGACAAGAATTAGTGAAACAAATTTAAAATATTATCTGGTTCAAATACAGTAGACACTAATAATCTGATATATGTTTCTAAGTAGCTTTCAAT
This sequence comes from Cervus elaphus, assembly GCF_910594005.1. NCBI lineage: Eukaryota > Metazoa > Chordata > Mammalia > Artiodactyla > Cervidae > Cervus > Cervus elaphus. The sequence goes on along the minus strand of NC_057834.1, from coordinate 69,145,762 downwards.
ACTATTGACCACCATGCCCGTATAGTTTACTTTGAACATTTGTCACACTTTCCTCGTTGTTAATTCTCACTAGTTGAATACTTTGAATGAGTGCCTTTTATTCATTTCAATTTGAAATTTGCTCAAGAATTTTCAACTTATTCTTTTTAAATTATGATCCATTGGCTACCTTTGTTTACTTGAATTATCTGCCACTATTTTGAGATAGCATAATTTAATCCTCCTAAGATGATGCTATGAACGTGCTGCACTCAATATGCCAGCAAATTTGGAAAACTCAGCAGTGGCCACAGGACTGGAGAAGGTCAGTTTTCATTCCAATCCCAAAGAATGCTCAAACTACCGCACAATTGCACTCATCTCACACGCTAGTAAAGTAATGCTCAAAATTCTCCAAGCCAGGCTTCAGCAATACGTGAACCATGAACTTCCAGATGTTCAAGCTGGTTTTAGAAAAGACAGAGGAACCAGAGATCAAATTGCCAACATCCACTGGATCATGGACAAAGCAAGAGAGTTCCAGAAAAACATCTATTTCTGCTTTATTGAGTATGTCAAAGCCTTTGACTGTATGGATCACAATAAATTGTGGAAAATTCTTCAAGAGATGGGAATACCAGACCACCTGACATGCCTCTTGAGAAACCTGTATGCAGGTCAGGAAGCAACAGTTAGAACTGGACGTGGAACAACAGACTGGTTCCAAATAGGAAAAGGAGTACGTCAAGGCTGTATATTGTCACCCTACTTATTTAACTTATATGCAGAGTATATCATGAGAAATGCTGGGCTAGAAGAAGCACAAGCTGGAATCAAGATTGCTGGGAGAAATATCAATAACCTCAGAGATGCAGATGACACCACCTTTATGGCAGAAAGCAAAGAGGAACTAAGAGCCTCTTGATGAAAGTGAAAGAGGAGAGTGAAAAAGTTGGCTTAAATCTCAACATTCAGGAAACTATGATCAAGGCATCTGGTCCCATCACTTCATGGGAAATAGTGGAAACAGTTTCAGACTTTATATTTTGGGGGGGGCTCCAAAATCACTGCAGATGGTGACTGCAGGCATGAAATTAAAAGACACTTACTCCTTGGAAGGAAAGATATGACCAACCTAGATAGCATATTAAAAAGCAGAGACATTACTTTGTCAGCAAAGGTCCATCTAGTCAAGTCTATTTTTTTTTCCAGTGGTCATGTATGGATGTGAGAATTGGACTGTGAAGAAAGCTGAGTGTCAAAGAATTGATGCTTTTGAACTGTGGTGTTGGAGAAGACTCTTGAGAGTCCCTTGGACTGCAAGGAGATCCAACCAGTCCATCCTAAAGGAGATCAGTCCTGGGTGTTCATTGGAAGGACTGATGCTGAAGCTGGAACTCCAATACTTTGGCCACCTCATGCGAAGAGTTGACTCATTGGAAAAGACCCTGATGCTGGGAGGTGTTGGGGGTAGGAGGAGAAGGGGACAACAGAAGATGAGATGGTTGGATGGCATCACCAACTCGATGGACATGAGTTTGAGTAGACTCTGGGAGTTGGTGATGGACAGGGAGGCCTGGCGTGCTGCGATTCATGGGGTCGCAAAGAGTCAGACATGACTGAGCAACTGAACTAAACTGATCTGAACTGATACTTCTAATAGGGCTTCCCTCATAGCTCAGTTGGTAAAGAATTTGCCTTCAGTGAAGGAGACCCAGGTTCAACTCCTGGGTCTGGAAGAATCCTGAATCCTGGATCTGGAAGAATCCTGGAAAAAATTCCTGGGTTGGGAAGATCCCCTGGAGAAGGAAATTGCATCCCACTCCAGTACTCTTGCCTGGAGAACTCCATGGACAGAGGAGCCTTGGCAGGCTACAGTCCATGGGGTAGCAAGGGTTGGACATGACTCGGCAAGTAAACCACCATATTTCTATTGGTAAGGTTTATGCTGTTAACCTTAAGTTAAGGTTTATGGTGAGTAAGATATATGTTACCTGTCTCCATACACAGTTGAACTAGCTGCTTACTAATCCTCATACCCAGCTGAAACATAATTTGCTTGTCAGAATTTTAAAAACAACTTCTAGCCAACATTATTGTAAAACTTAATGACTGCTCTGTAAATTGCAAGGTTTTGTTTGACAGGCATAATGGGGAATATTCTAATACTACTAGAAATGTCGTGAGGCTAATAAATACAAAATAATGAATCTGTAAACTTTGGGGAAACTATTCACATACTCCTAAAATTCTCACACTTCTGCTATGAATGATCAAGATCTAAAAGCAATGAATAGTACTTCTGCATCTTCTCATTTGCTAGAGATAGCATCAGGTGGTGATGCCCTTCCTCACAGGTCAGTTTTCAGAATCTCATTGAGATGAATAAACTTTAGACAATTTCTAATTCTCCCCTATGAAAAGTCTTCAGGATAAGAAATATACAAAGGTACTGCAGTCTCTTGGACAAATCAAGACTTTAACATTATCTACACCAACAAAAAGTCAATAAAAGAAGACAGTTTTGGACTGCTTTTTCAATTCTAGGCATATAACACTGTAGGCACTCAAAAATTTCTGTTGTGTTGATGGAAGAAGAATAAATGATAATTTCATAGATTTTCAATTGATTTCTTTATATAAACATCAATTAATAGATTATGTCTGGGTTTAAGAAAAACTAATACATTTTATGATAGACACTGTCGAATAGGATGAAATTCATGAAGACTTTTTTACAAAGCAGGAAAGATTCTGAAGAAAAAATGGTAGATAATCATGTAAAAAGAACAGCCTAACAAATGAAAAAGCTGGCTTAAATCTCAACATTCAAAAAACGAAGATCATGGCATCCAGTCCCATCACTTCATGGCAAACAGATGGGCAAGCAATGGAAACAGTAGCAAACTTTATTTTCTTGGGCTCTGAAATCACTGCACATGGTGAATGCAGTCATGAAATTAAAAGACCCCTGCTCCTTGGAAGAAAAGCTATGACAAACCTAGAGAGCATATTAAAAAGCAGAGACATTACTTTGCCAACAAAGGTCTGTTTAGTCAAAGCTATGGTTTTTCCAGTAGTCATGTATAGATATGAGAGTTGGACTATAAAGAAAGCTGAGCACCGAAGAATTGATGCTTTTGAACTGTGGTGTTGGAGAAGACTCTTGTGTCCCTTGGACTGCAAGGAGATCCAAGCAGTCCATCCTAAAGGAAATCAGTCCTGAATATTCATTGAAAGGACTGATGCTGAAGCTGAAACTCCAATACTTTGGCCAGCTGATATGAAGAACTGACTCATTGGAAAAGACCCTGATGCTGGGCAAGATTGAACAGGAGGAGAAGGGGACGACAGAGGATGAGATGGTTGGATGGCATCACCAACTCAATGGAAGTGAGTTTGAGCAAGCTCCTGAAGTTGGGGGTGGACAGGGAAGCCTGATACCTGCAGTCCATGGGGTCGCAAAGAGTCGGACATGACTGAGCGGCTAAACTGAAAAAATATTTTAAAGTGTCTAGTCCACAGAAAGTTTACCTGTATCACCAAGTTTTTACTGGCTTTTCCTACAGATATTCACAATGCCCATCCCTGATCGTGATTTGTAATCGTTCCCACAGCAACCACTTATATATATGTGTGTGTGCTACTTTAATATCTTATTAACCCCTTTGTCATTTATACGATCACTAAAGAAAATCGTGAGGCAGCAGAATGGGTTGTCCTGTGATGGGGGTGTGTGATATCACAAGCAGGAAAGCAGTGAAACCCTTAAAGATTGAATGACAGACCGGGAAAGCACCTGGTGGTCTTGAGGGTACTATGTGACATAGAAGCTCCAGATTAAGCTTGTGAGATGCTAAGAAGGGGATAAAAGCAAACTAGAGATAAATGTGACCTCTGTGACAATTTTAATGAGGAGCAGTCCTATGTCTGTCTGCAATTAATACACTCTGGAATAGCTTCCTATGAAATATGAAACAACAATGATAATAGCAAAAAGCAAAAAATATAGTTCTGAGAAATTTCTGCAGAAATTTCCATTGTCCCAAACTGGCTGCTTTTAAAAGCTTAATTTTCTATCTGAGCCACAAGATAATAATTTTTAATTCCAGTAACTAGTATGTCTCTAGTTACACATCAAGGGGGCTCTACAAATGATGCACCCTGTTGCTTTTGAGGACCCTTAGATGACTTCTCCATTGTAGGACAGGTATTTCCACCAATTACCTAGGACATCAAATCTCATTGATTTCGTGCCCTGGTACAAAGGAATAAGCACTAGAGAATGAGACTGTGAGAATTTCTTGATAAGCTAAATTACAAGTGAAATTTTTGACTTTAAGAAACATTTTTCTCCAATTTCCCTGGTAATTTTCACTCTGTACAATTCTTTTCAAAATGGCTTTCTTAGAAGGTGGCATTTCAATGAATCCACTGAAAAATTTTACCAGTTATGAAATGTTTTCCACTAAGGAACTCCCAAGTCTTAATTCACATGACATGCCAGGAAGTAGCTAGCATTTTTATTATGTCCACTTTTCTGACAGAGAGAACTGGGGCCCAGAAGATCAATCTCAGTACCTATTTCACCTTTTTAATTTTCTTTCCCATTATCATGTCCTAAACCATCATCTTCTTTAGCAAAATTGCCCCCTAACGTAAAATGCAGCCATCAATTGTAAACGAGAACTATAAAAGGCCTCTACTTTCATTTATATCTGTAAGACTAGACGTAGGTTCAGAATAACAGGCAGAAGTGATATATTTATCCTTCTATGTTAATAAAGCAAGACAGGTAGAGTTAACTACTCCAGCTAGGCATAGGAATGCAGATGTTTTAAATTAACTTGTATTTTAGCATATGTCCTTCTTGCACCATTTTTGCTGACATAAGAGTTCTAATGATGGCACAATCACCTTGGAAAATCACTTGGCACTTTCCTATAAAGGTAAATATACACTTACCAATCTATGAAGCAATTCTATTCTGAGTTATATATCCAAGAGACATGAAAACATATATCTACACAAACTCTTGCACACAAAAGTTCATAGCAACTTTTCCAACATAGCTCCAAATTGGAAACAACTCAAATATCCATTAGTAGAATGAATTGGCATGTCTACACAATAGAATACTAGACAGAAATTAAAAAAAAAAAAAACACTAAGAAATCATGCAACAGCTTGGACAGAATTAAGAAAACATTATTCTCAGTAAAAAGTGAAAGTGATAGTCGCTTAGTTGTGTTCAATTCTTTGCAACCCCATGGAGCCTGCCAGGCTCCTCTGTCCAAGGAATTCTCCAGGCCAAAATACTGGAGTGGGTTGTCATTCTCTTCTCCAGGGGATCTTCCTGAGCCAGGGATCAAAACCCATCTCCTGCATTGCAGGCAGATTCCTTCCTGTCTGAGCTACCAGGAGTATTTGCTATATGATTAGATTTATATGAAATTCCACAAAGGAAAACCATGCAGATAGAAAGCACAGAATTGGTTGCTGTGACTGAGGTTTGGGGATGGGAGACAGATTAAATGGGAAAAGGTATAAGGAAATTTTGTAAATTAAAAAGTGCTCTGTATCTTGATTGTGATGGTACTCACATGAGTATACACATTTGTCAACATGTATCGATGTGTTGATTTGAATGTGTTTTTTTGTTATAAGTAAATTATACCATTACAAACTTCATTTAAAAATTTAATGGACTATACAATCCATGGAATTCTCTAGGCCAGAATATTGGAATGGGTAGCCATTTTCTTCTTCAGGGGATCGTCCCAATCCAGGGGTCGAACTCAGGTCTCCCACATTGCAGGCAGATTCTTTACCAACTGAGCCACCAGGGAAGCCCAAAATAATTTCAAGGGTATTTAAACATAAATAGGGTTTCCCTGGTGGCTCAGATGGTAAAGCATCTGTTTGCAGTGCGGAAAACCCAGGTTTGATCCCTGGGTTGGGAAGATCCCCTGGAAAAGAAAATGGCAACCTACTCCAGTACCCTTGCCTGGAAAATCCCATGGACGGAGGTGCCTAGTAGGCTACAGCCCATGGGGTTGCAAAGAGTTGGACACGACTTCACAACTTGACTTTCACTTTCTAATCATAAATAGAAAAATTAAAGCCAGGGTCATTCTAGGCAATATGGGTTCTATCATTTTAATAAATATTTACTGACCATAAGGCACTGCAATTGGCCTCTGCTGGAGACAAAGATGAGTCAGACGAAGAAAGCAGAGTCTCCTAAGAAGTACAGCCCAGGCATAACAAAAAAATGTATGGCTCAAGTGGTAAAGAATCCACCTGCAGCACAGGAGACACAGGAGACAGGAGTTCAATCCTTGGGTCGAGAAGACCCCCTGGAGGAGGAAATGGCAACCCACTCCAGTATTCTTGCCTGGAAAATTCCATGGACAGAGGAGTCTGGCAGGCTTGAGTCCATGGAGTTCCAAACAGTCAGACATGACTGAGCATACATGCGATGGATGTTAAGTATGAAAAAGGAGATCCTGATATGCTCTCATTTCAGAATACTTCAGAGCACATAGCACAGTGCTTGGCACAAGGAAGACGGTAGGCTCTGAGAGACGGCATCAGAGGGCAGACAGACTGAACGACATCACAGACAACTAGTCACTCTGATCACATGGACCATAGCCTTGTCTAACTCAATGAAACTAAGCCATACCGTGTGGGGCCACCCAAGACAGTTGGGTCATGGTGGAGAGGTCTGACAGAATGGGGCCCACTGGAGAAGGGAATGGCAAACCACTTCATTATTCTTGTCTTGAGAACCCCATGAACAGCATGAAAAGGCAAAAAGATAGGACACTGAAAGGTGAACTCCTCAGGTCTGTAGGTGCCCAATATGCTACTGGTGGTCAGTGGAGAAATAACTCCAGAAAGACTGAAGGGATGCAGCCAAAGCAAAAACAATACCCAGTTGTGGATGGGACTGGTGACAGAAGCAGGGTTCAATGCTGTAAAGAGCAAGATTGCACAGGAACCTGGAATGTTAGGTCCATGAATCAAGGCAAATTGGAAGTGGTCAAACAGGAGATGGCAAGAGTGAACATCGACATTCTAGGAATCATCTAACTAAGATGGGCTGGAATGGGTGAATTTAACTCAGATGACCATTAAGTCTACTACTGCGGGCAGGAATCCCTTAGAAGAAATGCAGTAGCCATCACGGTCAACAAAAGAGTTTGAAATGCAGTACTTGGAAGCAGTCTCAAAAATGACAGGATGATCTCTGTTCGTTTCCAAGGCAAACCATTCGATATAGTAATCCAAGTCTATGCCCCGACCAGTAATGCTGAAGAAGCTGAAGTTGAACAGTTCTATGAAGACCTACAAGACCTTCTAGAACTAACACCCAAAAAAGATGTCCTTTTCATTATAGGGGACTGCAATGCAAAAGTAGGAAGTCAAGAGCTACCTGGAGTAACAGGAAAATTTGGCCTTGGAGTACAGAATGAAGCAGGACAAAGGCTAATAGAGCTCTGCCAAGAGAACACACTGGTCATAGCAAACCCTCTTCCAAAAACACAAGAGAAGACTCTACACATGGTCATCACCAGATGGTCAACACTGAAATCAGATTGATTATATTCTTTGCAGCCAAAGATGGAGAAGCTCTATACAGTCAGCAAAAACAAGACCAGGAGCTGACTGTGGCTCAGATCATGAACTCCTTATTGCCAAATTCAGACTGAAATATAAGAAAGTGGAGAAAACCACTAGATCATTCAGGTATGACCTAAATCAAATACCTTATGACTATACAGTGAAAGTGAGAAATAGATTAAGGGACTAGATCTGACAGACAGAGTGCCTGAGGAACTATGGATGGAGGTTCATGACATTGTACAGGAGACAGGAATCAAGACCATCCCCAAGCAAAAAGAAATGCATAAAAGCAAAATGGCTGTCTGAGGAGGCCTTACAAATAGCTGTGAAAAGAAGGGAATCAAAAAAGCAAAGGAGAAAAGGAAAGATATACCCATTTGAATGCAGAGTTCCAAAGAATAGCAAGGAGAGATAAGAAAGCCTTCCTCAGTGATCAATGCAAAGAAATAGAGAAAAACAATAGAATGGGAAAGACTAGAGATCTCTTCAAGATAATTAGAGATACCAAAGGAACATTTCATGCAAAGATGGGCACAATAAAGGACAGAAATGGTAGGGACCTAACAGAAGCAGAGGATATTAGGAAGAGGTGGCAAGAATACACAGAAGAACTGTACAAAAAAGATCTTCATGACACAGATAATCATGATGGTGTGATCACTCACCTAGAGCCAGACATCTGGAATGTGAAGTCAAGTGGGCCTTAGGAAGCATCACTACAAACAAAGCTAGTGGATGTGATGTAATTCCAGTTGAGCTATTTCAAATCCTGGAAGATGATGCTGTGAAAGTGCTGCACTCAATATGCCAGGGAGACCTGGGTTCGATCCCTGGGTCGGGAAGATTCCCTGGAGAAGGAAATGGCAACCCACTCCAGTACTCTTGCCTAAAAAATCCCATGGACAGAGAAGCCTGGTGCAGGCTACTGTCCATGGGGTGGCAAAGAGTCAGACACAACTGGGGGACTTCACTTTCTTCCTTCTCTTTCTTTCTTCCTCCATGTCCCCTGTGCCTTCAGTTGAAGAAGACACAGAAATAACTGCTTGTGTATTCTCCCCTCCCCAGGCACACATGTTCTGACTCTAGCTTTGGGCCTTTCTCTCCTTCTGCCTGGAATGTCCTTTATCTCTTGTCCCTTGGATAACACCCCTTTCCCTCCTACCTCAACACAGGATGGATTACTAAATAATGACTCCCTTTTAAATACTCTCAAAATGTGTCTTTATTACTTCATTTATCACAGTGTTTTATAATCTTTTTTTTTTTTCTTTCCATCTCTACTATACTTTCAGTCTGTTAGGGGCTATATTGTACTCCTTTATCCTGATCACCTTATATAAAGCCCGAGATACTAAAGATAATAAATACTGTATTGAACAAAAGAATGAAGAATTTCTAAATGTGGACCAGCTTTCCACAGTGAGAAAGAAAACAATTGCCCCTTCCCTTCAAAGGAGACAAAATAAAGCTGGAGATATTCGTAGCTCTTGTTCCACAAGCCAGAGGAATTTGGAAGCAGTCTTTTGCTGTCCTTTACCAGATAGTGAACTGCTTTCAAGACAGCTGTGCTCTCCTGGGCCCAGCAATACATTAAAAACTCTCTGAGGTCCCAGGCTGCCCATGGCCCTTTCTGTCTGAATCTTTAGGATATTGAAGGTTTTCCAGAGTTTGTACACCTAACCTTGCCTCAAGACCCAGTTATTGGTCCCTGGGGTTTGGTGGGGAAGTCTACCCACAGTTTTGCCAGTTAAAGGGAACCTGTACTACTTCAAATACCATTCCCTGTGACTAGGGCTTAATGCTATTTTTTCTTCCATTCATACAACATTTCTCTAGCATATGATTCCTCTGATGTTCCTAGTGTCATTTTCCCCCATTCCCACACACTTAGTTTCAGAAGCTTAAACTTTTAACAGATGGATGAAAATTGCCATGGACTATTTATACGTGATTCTTAAGAAGTAAGTGTTCTTTGAGTCATTATTTTTATCCCATCTGAGGACCCTCTGGTCTACCAGCTCACTTCATTGTTCCAAATGGCAATTGTTAATGGTGGAGGTCAGCTCTGAAAACTGTTCAAATTTTCTCCTCCATAATTTGCTCGTATGGAAGCAGATTCAGACTTCTTTGATTTACCTTGATACTATCTTAATCCCAAATATAAATCCATTGCTTCTACTGACCATGGCAATAACACTTGAGAAGGAGTATCTGATCAGTAATCAGGCCAATGGACATCTCCTGCTCACAGTTCCACGTGCTATTCTAGCCAATGAATGTCTTGTGGAAACTCTTCCTTATAGCACTATTGCTGTCTTACTATACAAATGCCTTGAGCCTCTACTCTAGGAACCCCAAACTATACCAAAACAAACAGAAAAATACAAGCTGAACTCAGATTCTGTAAGTGGATCAACTTTTTGAACTGCTGAAAAATTGTGTACTCTTTCATAAGAACAGATGAGTAGATACACAAGATGACTTAACTGGGATCTGAAATGTTCCTGTGAAGACACGCAGAAGCTGGCAACTTTGATAGACTGAGTCAGGCACCACCCAGATCCTCCTCCAGGAAAAGACTTGTGTTCGGTTGCAACAGTGTGGTGAGCTGACAGCTTATAACTGCTCACCTTTTCATGTTACTTTCAGCTTATAAGCTGAGGTCAGGGTCCTCTTGGGGAGGTCTCAGGCAATAGACAGCAAAACTGTGGTATAAGAACCCAGCCGTTCTATCCAATGCAAGAGTCCTCTAGTAGGCCACCTCTGCCCTAGAGTTCTCTGTTGGGCTGGTGAAGACTCTCCTCATACCTGTTTCAGGGTCTGACTGCTCCCCTTCTTCAATCCTGAGTCCTCCCTATTTCTTCCATAGGTGTTACTCCTCAAGAAATCTTTTGCACTTCTAACTCCATCTATCTGTCTGATTCCCAGAGGCTTCAATTCCTTACTTGGATTTGAATTCTCTCTGTGATAGGATTAGGGTAAATTCTAAGAAAGTTAAAGACGAAAAAGAAACTCACCCAAATGACCCCAGTGTATCTAACTGAGAGAAACTCAAGAAAACTAAATGGAATCCCAACAAATCTCTTAACCTCAGCTTTCCTGGAAGCTCCTGGAAAAAAAATCAAGCCACTTTATTCAACAATGGACAATATATATACTCTTGAGTAAGAAAAGGCCCAATACCCAGAACCAGTACTAATTTTCTCCTGAAAAAGACTGTTTTAAGGGAATAGTAGCAGACAATGATTGGGTGTCCTCCATGCAGAGACAGTTCAGAGTCGTCATTGGAGAGTGTAGATAGCTACTTCATCTTTGATTCAGAACCTGCTGGAAGAGTCATTGCTGTGATATGGGACACTGGAAATGACTGTGCAGAAGTCTATGGATAAAGTAGATGGTACTTTTGTGTCTGAAAGGCCAAGTCTACCCATCAGGGGAGTGCAGCCAGGGGAATCGGAAAGTAATGGCAATTAATAATATCATGAAGAGACCTTTGTAAACTTCCTACAGCTGCACTGGGTCTCTAATATTCTATCCTAAAGTCTGCTTTTGCTTTCATACCCATTCTGCTTGCCTGAACTCTTGAATTTCTGGATTTTATCCTTTGTCCACTTCTTTCTGGATAAGATCTCCTTGAGTCTTGCCTGAATTGACCTGCAGTTGCCCTGTTTGCACCTAAATTTGATCCATGACCTGCTGGTCAGTTACAGCCAGTCACTCCCTTCTGCTTCACAGTGATTTTCCTTTGCCTATGCTGGGTATTTTCATCACTACTTCCTTTGTTTTAGCTTTTATCATCCCTCTCCCCACCCAAATCAAGAATGACACAGGCTCCATGTCTATCTTCGTAGGCAAACAAATGCACTTTGAGAACCATATTCTGGCCATAGTTCATAGCAATAAAGATGCTTCAAAATCCTCTACATTAAAACATTTTTGAAAATGGCTTACTCTTTTCAGCATTACTTATGCTGAGGCCCTGCAAAGACCTTGATCTTTTCTTATATGCGGGGTGTTATTTATTTGTGAATTCAAAGGTTAGCATTGTCCATCACGCAAAAAGAGTGTTGTCCATAGTTTGTTAATGAGGTTACTCAGAGTAAGCTGAAAAATCTTACTCTATGAAAAGATAGGCTATGCACATGTTTTGCTGATACCACCGGTAGAGGTTCAAAACTGTGGGCCAGCTGAGCCAAACTGAAACTCAGCAGGCTTCCCAATCACTGTTCAGAACACACTCAAAAGGCTTCAGTGGGTAATGAAATGCCAGCAGTCACTTGCACTACTGTGTATGGATTCATTTTAGATAAGGGCAACTGAGTACTTAAGTGTATAACAAGGATTTTTTATTCTTTGCAGACTTCAGGCAGCTTGACATTTGTTTTCTTAATGCAAAACATTAGTGTAAACAGTGTAACAATTGATATTTTATACGTCTGTTGGTCTATTCACTTAGTCCATGTTTCTGAATGCTAGAGTTAAAAACAACCAGAAGCAAAAAACCTCAGTTATCTTTATAATCCCATATTGGTGTGAATGATTAACCGACACAGGGAGGAGGCTAGTGTAAAACCGCCTTCTGCCCTGGAGCACCTATAATGCTGATACATTTAGGTTGAAGGGAGTCTAGGGAAGTCATGCTTCTGTCCTGGAAACTTTATGAAATCCAAGCAAGAAGGAATTATTGCTGAGGGAATTTTAAATAACATAGCAGAGAAAACTGCAATCCCTTGGCAATGAATGGTTTCAGCTAAGGGAATGCATCCATAAGAAGTTGGTACAGTTCCTTAAGGGATTTCTTCCTACTGCTGCTATGAGAGTTAGAAAGAGGTATCTAGCTAGGTCTTTGTCTTGCCAGTTCAGTAGACTGATTTCACTCAACGAACTGAAAAAGATTTTGAGATAACTAAAAGAAGGGTGACTTTATTGAAAAGTTTTTGTGTGAAAATATGGGATGGGGAAGATGGAAAACATGACCTTTAGGAAGTGTGATTTTTCACAAACTCTTGATAGGAAATTCATGGATTTTAGATTTTCTCCCAAATTTTGAGCAATCTGAATGTAATTTAATTTTTATAAATTTATCTATTTATATTCATGGTTTATAAGAGTATACATCACAAAGGCTGTGTGTTTGTGTGTGTATATGAACTTATGTGTGTAAAAAGAAGATTCTCTATTTTAAAGTCTTTCAAGTGTCAAGGAAAGGAACCATAGTGAGCCTACCCCCTCCCACCCCATTATGGAGGCTTCTTACAAGTATATATGGGGAAGTAAGAAGGTAAGTGAAATATTTTTGACAAAGGAAGAGCCAGTCCTCTGGGGTCTGGGATGACTTTCATGTCTGTAGGACACACAGCAGCTCTGGTGACTCTCCGGTGAAATCAGTGACAAAAAGTAGCTCTTACTCTCGTTTTCCTTTAAGAGTTGGTGTCTATGGTTTTTAGGATTAGAAATTCTGTGATATTAATGAATTTTCTCTTAACTTTTCAGTATCTATTTTTCCATTTCTACTTCTACTCCCTTTCTATTTTTTTCTATATTGCCTTTTCGGTTCTCCAATTCAATTTTTCTATGATCTGCCACAGAATCTATATATCTCAAAACCAAACCCACACAGAAGATTCTCAGATACAAGCAGAATAATTCTTTTTTTTTTTTTTTTTTTTTGGCCATCTCTCCTACTTCGCACCCTTCCCATTTATTTTGTTAAATCCTCATTGCATGAAGTTTTGGTGGGACACAGAAAGTATCACCAGAATGGAACCCACTGAACAGAGAATTTTTTCTGTCCCTATTCTCTGTCAACCAAGAAACAATAATATGGTTTTAGGCATGGCCAACTGCTATTCTGTTCCAACCAGAATTTCCAATCTCATAATCAGAAAAGTGGCTGAAGTTTCTTTGTGTAGTGGGTGGTGCAGCATCTCCTGACAGTACCCAACAAAGGCCCTGGCGGCAGGTATCGGCGCTGGGAGAGGCTGCACTATGGGAAAAATTCCTGCTGCCCATTTTCTGCATCCATTTGGCTTCTACCCCTCTTCTAAGCCTATTGTTCCTGCCTTCTCTGGTTCTCTTAGACATCTTGTATCCTTCCAATAAATTTCCTTCTTACTTCTGAGACCAGAATCAGTTTCTGTTTCTTGCAATTAAGAGTGCTAAATGATAGTTAGCCAGCACCAAGTATAGAGTACCTTATTGTCTGAGTTATGACACCAGACTCCCGGATAGCCTGCTGATCTCTTTCTTCAGTCTACAGGTGGTCACTTTTTGCTCAGGATACAAAATCTATTCCAATGAATTGTGGTCTAGATATCTAGCACACATACTTTTCTGACAGCAAGATATTGTCTTTGAGAATTTTCCTTTAGAAAGGAGCTTAGGGTGTGGCAGGTCCTTAGCTGCATGGATTATATAGTACAAATAAATAAATAATATTTTTATTTAATCCCCAATAATTAACCTGAAACTTTCTGTGAAATGTGAAATTATTTTTAAAACTAAGGTATTAATTTGTCCTCAAGTACAGTCAGAATCACTTAGGGCACTAAAAACTGGTCAAAGTCAAGAGAATATATAAATGTCCTTTGGGATTACTTTATGTCATTATTTGTAATATGCCATAATAAGCAAGATATCATATTATTAAAGAGGCCCTTGCAGAAAGAAGTAATACATATCACCTAGTATAGGGAAGCTTGATTTGAAATGTATTAAGAGTAGCTATGATTTCTTAAAAGATGGATATGTAAACAGAAACTGGTAATACAGCCCATAAGAAAAAATATCTTGAAGCACTGAAATTAAATTAAAATAGGATCTCCCTTTCACTCTGAACACCTGCATGATTACCAATTTGACAAGGATCTTTCATTTATCCCAACTCAACTTTACTAAGGTGCTTGCAGCCTACACTGTCGATAAAATAGCTGATGAAGCTTGCATGAGGGAAAAATCTTCAAGCTGCTTGATGCACAAAATCATATTAGTATTAAAAACAGATGAGTATTACTTTTGTAATATTTAACAAATGTAAAGTACCCAAAGGACTGCTAAATTTAGATAGTTTATACTTTGCATTTTTTTCACTTAAAAATAAGTGTGGTAAACCTTACTGGATCATATAATTAACATTTACATGTTGTAGCAAATAATTAGCTTTCTAGAATATTGGGCAAAGACAGAATCCAGCATTACAAAAAGACTTTACTCATGCATTTCCAGTTGCTAATATTCCTCGATTTTAATGTGGGACAGTTGGAATCACAAATGCAATAGTCTTATTCTTACATTGTCCTTTCCCTGCTCAATAAAGTGTCTGTGGGAATTCAAAAACTATAGAATCTAAACCTTTCTGAATATTTGCAATAACCCTGCAGCTAACCATGAAGACTTTATGAGTGGTCTCATTTTGGAATAAGAAACAGACATAAAAAGAACTCCAAACAATTTTCTTTCCTTTTGAAGTGTGCACAAAAAAGGTGGGACATTAATGTCAGAGTGATTACTTTTATTTACTTCTAAAATGTGTGCCTTTGGGATTGAGGGGAAAGACTGGAGTCTTGAAGGATTCACAAAGTGGCAACAACTAGAGTAGGGCCTCTAGAGAAACACATGGATAACGAATACCTAGAAAGACTCTAAAGCATAGGAATGCATGGTGTGACGGGAAATAGAAAAAAATAATCCAAATTATTGCTTTTGAAGGGAACAGACAGGAGATATGACTAAACTGTTCAATGAGAGTTTAGAGTCAGCTTCCTAAAGAGTCTGTGCCTTACCCTTTAAGCAATCAGAAAATACAAAAAGCCATATGGTTAAATCCATGTTTTAGAAATATAATTCCATATATGTCTGCGGTTGGGTAGGATAAAACACAGTGCAAGCAGGGAGGTCAATCTGAAAGAGAAGAAAGGCCTATGGTATAAGAGTGCTAGTGAAAATCAAGAATATCAAAGTGGGCTGTAATATCATATTAGGGATGAATATTAAAAACTTTCAAGATGAGAACAAACTGTTGAATGAAAATCAACAATTCTGTTGTAGCTATTTCATCAACCAAGTGAGAAAAAACCAAAGAAACAGGTTTGGGTGTAAAATGATGAATGAGCTTTAGATAACATTGAGTCTAAGGTCCCTACAGGACAGCTAGCTGAAAGAATCCAGTTGAGAGTTAACAGGAATCTGGATCACAGGATCACTGGAGCATACATTTAGGAGCTGTTAGTATGTAGTTGGTGGTTGAAGTCTTGTGAACCCTTTGCTATTTCAGAGAGAGAAGAGAACAATGAGGAAAAATCCAGGGAGGAAGAGAAACTCCAATAAAGAAAATGTAGATGTAGATCTTGATGTAAAATACACCAGAGAAATCAGGTAGGATGAGGACTGAAATGTAGGCAATAGATTATATCCCGTAGAGTCATTGGAAATTTATGGCACATATAGCTAGACATTATAGAGATGGAGGCAGATTACAATGGGTTAAGTAGTTATATTTATAGATACACATAGTCCAAGAAAACCAACAATAAAATTGGATTTTTCAGTTGATGCAAAATAGATGAGAGGCCAACCATAATCAAGCAATCAGCCTTTAGCACCCCCACTCCCCTCCAAAACACAGGGCTTCCATGTCTCACTCACAGATGGATCTCCCCTCAGTTAGCAGATGTACAATTTGGTTCCTCTAGAATGCTTAGTTTAAGCCAGTGTTATTCATAATGGGATTTTCCTGAACCTAACATACCACAGAGAGTGCTATTAAGAGAAAAATGACATGGCAGCCACAGTAATTTCTAAATAATCAGAAAACAGACAATAACCTATACTACACATATAAACCATAATATGTAGTCAAAATCAGTCACTATATAATTTTAGGACAGTCATATTAGTCCACTTATGTTAAACTACCAGATCAGAATTTATTAATATGCTTCCTCCATCCACAATATACTTCCCCATTCATATCACACACATTAGTGTCAACCATTGAATTAATTTCCTCATTTATTTTTCCTTAAGATTTTCTATATACTTGTATTTGGATGGCTCAGTATAGATATATTACATAGATGAATGAATTAGTATTATGTAACTAGATAATACAATAAAAATAATTGAAAATATCAATAGGGTTGTACATTTCCAAAGAGATATTAGTTAGAAAAGAGAAAGACTACATACTGCTACGTTACAAAAAGGTCAGATCTCTGTGTCTGAGGGGAGAAGGGAGAGGGTGAGATGTATGGAGAGAGTAAGATGGAAATTAACAATACCATATGTAAAATAGAGAGCCAATGGGAATTTGCTGTATGCCCCCGGGAACTCAAACAGGGGCTCTGTGACAATCTACAAGGGTGGGATGGGGAGGAAGATGGGAGGGAGGCTCGGAAGGGTGGGTATATGGGTGTACCTGTGGCTGATTATTGTTGAGCAAGAAAATTCTGTAAAGCAATTAAACTTCAATTTAAAAAATAGTCACAAAAAAGTCAAACTACATTAAATACAGCATGCTTTCATAAAGCATCTTTATGTAATCTTTCGCTAATTATCTGAGAATCATATATTTACTCTCCGACAATTAAATTTCCTTAAAATTTGCCAAAATTTTGTTCTGATTATGGTGGAATCAATCTTTATAGAAAAGAGGTATAATTTATAAATGCTTATTTAATTTTATTATATCAGTTCTTCATACCCAAGATGCTTTTTAATTTATGTCTTTGTTTTATTTAACATTTAATTAAAGCTAACAATTTATTTAAGTGTGATAAATTAAAGAAAATGTTTCCCAAGTTGAGTAATAGACAACTTTTAAATGTTACTTCCGAGACTTTGGGGGCACTCTGGCAGGATGAAATTAATAGCCTAAAACAGCTATTAGAGAATAAGGGAAAAGAATAGTTATAAATCTGAATTTTGCTAAAATTGCATAAATAGGAATGAGCATTAACAAAAATATGTTTTAGGATACGGAATTGCTACCAAATTGGATACTGCATACATTCAGTTTTATGGTTAAGCCACTAACTCTGATTATCCATATTGGAGTTATAAGAGCTATTTATATTATAAGCACATTTGAAATCCAGTAAATTTCTCTTTGCCTTGTAATCAAGGAAAACGTATATTTTTAACTTTATTTCCAGTTCAGTTCAGTTGCTCAGTCGTGTCTGACTCTTTGCAACCCCATGAACTGCAGCAGGCCAGGTCTCCCTGTCCATCACCAACTCCCGGGGTCCACCCAAACTCATGTGCACCGATTTGGTGATGCCATCCAACCATCTCATCCTCTGTCATCCCCTTTTCCTCCTGCCCTCAATCTTTCCCAGCATCAGGGTCTTTTCCAATGAGTCAGCTCTTCACATCAGGTGGCCGAAGTACTGGAGTTTCAGCTTCAGCATCAGTCCTTCCAATGAACACCCAGGACTGATCTCCTCTAGGATGGACTGGCTGGATCTCCTTGCAGTCCAAAGGACTCTCAAGAGTCTTCTCTAACACCACAGTTCAAAAGCATCAATTTTTCAGCGCTCAGCTTTCCTCACAGTCCAACTCTCACATCCATACATGACCAGTGGAAAAACCATAGCCTTGACGAGACGGACCTTTGTTGACAAAGTTAATGTCTCTGTTTTTTAATATGCTATCTAGGTTGGTCATAATTTTCCTTCCAAGGAGTAAGCGTCTTTTAATTTCATGGCTACAATCACCATCGCAGTGATTTTGGAGCCCAAAAAAATAAAGTCAGCCACTGTTTCCACTGTTTCTCCATCTATTTGCCATGAAATGATGGGACCGGATGCCATGATGTTAGTTTTCTGAATGTTGAGCTTTAAGCCAACTTTTTCACTCTCCTCTTTCACTTTCATCAAGAGGCTCTTTAGTTCTTCTCTTTCTGCCATAAGGGTGGTGTCATCTGCATATCTGAGGTTATTGATATTTCTCCGGCAATCTTGATTCCAGCTTGTGCTTTGTCCAGCCCAGCATTTCTCATGATGATTTCTGCATATAAGTTAAATAAGCAGGGTGACAATATACAGCCTTCACATACTCCTTATCCTATTTGCAACCAGTCTGTTGTTCCATGTCCAGTATTTATTATTTCCAGTATTTCATCCTGAATTAACGTGACACTTTTGAAGCATTCTGCTGGTTACTAACAGGTAAGGGTAAGAGATACCTCTGAGTCAGTATACATGAATGGACACTAAATATCTTACTCTATTTTTGAAACATAAATACACTTTCAAATTATCTGATATCATATTTGTGAGTTTGATAACTATAAGCTTTATTACCTAGTATTATGTATACCTAGTATTATGTATGACAAATAGATTCAAGGGATTAGATCTGATAGACAGAATGCCTGAAGAACTATGGACAAAGGTTCTCGATATGGCACAACAGGCAGTGATCAAGCCATCCCCAAGAAAAAGAAATGCAAAAAGGCAAATTGGTTGTCTAAGGAGGCCTTACAAATAGCTGAAAAAAGAAGAGAAGCAAAAGTCAAAGGAGAAAAGGAAAGATATACCCATTTGAATGCAGAGTTCCAAAGTATAGCAAGGAGAGATAAGACAGTCTTCCTCAGTGATCAATGCAAAGAAGTAGGGGAAAACAATAGACTGGAAAAGACTAGAGATCTCTTCAAGAAAATTAGAGATTCCAAGGGAACATTTCATGCAAAGATGGGCATAATAAAGGACAGAAATTGTATGGACCTAACAGAAGCAGAACATATTAAGAAGAGGTAGCAAGAATACACAGAAGAACTATACAAAAAACATCTTCATGACCCAGATAACCACAATGATGTGATCAGTCACCTAGAGCCAGACATTCTGGGGACTGAAGTCAAGTGGGCCTTAGGCAGTACCACTACAAACAAAACTAGTGAAGGTGATCGAATTCCAGTTGAACTATTTCAAATCCTAAAGTATGATGCTATGAAAGTTCTGCATTCAGTATGCCAGCAAATCTGAAAAACTCAGCAGTGGCCACAGGACTGGTAAGGGTCAGTTTTCATTCAAGTCCCAAAGAAAGGCAATGCCAAAGAATGTTCAAATTACCGCACAATTGCACTCATCTCACATGCTAGCAAAGTAATGCTCAAAATTCTCCAAGCCAGGCTTCAATAGTATGTAAACTGAGAAGTGCCAGATGTTTCAGCTGGATTTAGAAAAGACAGAGGAACCAGTGATCAAATCGCCAACAGTCATTGGAGCATCAAAAAAGCAAGAGGGTTCCAGAAAAACATCTACTTTTGCTTTATTGACTATGCCAAAGCCTGTGACCATGTGGATCACAATAAACTGTGGAAAATTCTTAAAGAGATAGGAATAGCATCTAACCACCTAACATGCCTCCTGAGAAATCTCTATGCAGGTCAAGAAGCAACAGTTAGAACTGGACATGGAAAAATGGACTGGTTCCAAATTGGGAAAGGAGTACATCAAGGCTGTATACTGTCACCTGCTTATTTAACTTACATGCAGAGTACATCATGTGAAATGCTGGGCTGGATGAAACAGAAGCTGGAATCAAGATTGCCAGGAGAAATATCAATAACCTCAGATATGCAGATAACCCCACCCTTATGGCAGAAAGCAAGGAGGAACTAAAGAGCCTCTTGACAAAAGTGAAAGAGGAGAGTGAAAAAGCTGGCTTAAAATTCAACATTCAAAAAACTAAGATGGCATCCAGTCTCATCACTTCATTGCAATTAGATGGGAAAACAATGGAAACAGTGAGAGACTTTTGTTTTCTTGGGCTCGAACATCACTGCAGATAGTGACTGTGGCCATGAAATTAAGACACTTGCTCCTTGGAAGAAAAGCTATGACCAACCTAGACAGCATATTAAAAAGCAGATACATTACTTTGCTGAATAAGGTATGTCTAGTCAAGCTATGGCTTTTCCAGTAGTCATGTACTGATATGAGAGTTGGACTATAAAGAAAGCTGAGCGCCAAAGAATTGATGCTTTTGAACTGTGGTGTTGGAGAAGATCCCCGAGAATCCCTTGAACTGCAAGGAGATCCAGCCAATCAATACAAAGAAAATCAGTCCTGAATATTCTTTGGAAGGACTGATGCTGAAGCTGAAGGTCCAATACTTTGACCACCTGATGCGAAGAGCTGACGCATTGTAAAAGTCCCTGATGCTGGGAAAGACTAAAGGCAGGAGGAAAAGCGGACGACAGAGGATGAGAAGGTTGGATGGCATCACCAACTTGATGGACATGAGTCTGAGAAAGCTCCAGGAGTTGGGAAAGAACAGGGAAGCCTGGCGTGCTGCAGTCCATGGGGTCTCAAAGAGTTGGACACAACTGAGCAACTGAACCAAACTGATGTATAACAGGATAACAGGAAACTGAGATGCAGATCTTAGCTAGTAAAAAGCTTCTAAAAGTTAGACTAATTCTTAGCCAAGTGATTCACTTACACTAACCTTTTTGTATGACTCAATTTTCTTAGAAAACTATATACTGCTCTATTTTATATGAGATCAGTCATCAGTAGCTAAAACTGCAAATGTTCACATTCATGTTCAAGTGGATTATGGCTAGGTATTCTTGCCTGGAGAATCCCCATGGACAGAGGAGCCTGGTGGACTATAGTCTGTGGGGTAGCAAAGAGTCAGACGTGACTGAGTGACTAAGCACACAGTGAGATTTAAGGAGGGAAGGAAGAAGGAAGCAAAGGAGGAAGGTAGGTAGGCAGGTAGGCTAAAGACGACGAGACCCAAGAAACTGAATTAACTCCTCCACAGCATCATGACATTTTATTTTTGTTATAAATTAAGTGATAGTGCCATCTGTGTAAGAATAAATGGTAATTTTAATTTTTCAGACATAGATACAGAATGATATAGCATTAATTGAATATCTGCCTTTATTAAGAAAATGACTTTGGGGAGAACAAGATGGGGGAGGAGTTGGTGGATGTGGAGTACATCTCTCCCTATGGATACATCAGGAATACACCTTCAGACATAGAAGTGCATGCAGAACAACAGCTGAGAGCGGACAGGAGGACCTGACCAGTGGAAAAGTATATCTAGAACCACACAAAATTTGGTAAGCCAAAGGAACTAGGGGGAAAAACAGGAGTATTGGTAGGACTGGACCTACCCTTGGTGGGTGGGGGAACTGAAGCAGGGGTCAGATCTTCACAGCGGGGCAACTGTCTGAGTCCGAGGAGAAACATTTAAGGCTGAGAGAAACAGCTCATCTGTGGCAGCCTTAATGGAATGAGAATCAGACAGTCTTTGCCACAGGCGTACATATGCCAGGCAGGAACATGGGTTTCCTAGAAGCGGCAGCAGCTGGGAGCTGGAGTTTAGGGACTGTGGAGCAAACTCAGGGCAAGGGCTGCAACTGACTGCAGAGAGACAGATCAAGGTGATGTGAGGGAGGAGATCGTGGTGAGAAATGCCTGTGGAGGAAAGCCAGACAGCCATGGAAGCAAGGCAATACCGCTGAGTCACATGTGGGGGGTGGGGAGCCATCATAGCCTCTCTCCACAGGCCAGCATCGCAGCTGAACAATAGAGAGGCCGGCCCATCAAATGCCTGACCCACTGAACTACAGAGTAGGACCCCATCCAGGGTGCCCCTGTAAGTGCCTCATGCGCTGATCTACAGAGAAGGACCCCAGGCAAGGGAGCCCTCTACATGCCCGAACAGGCAGAGCTACTGAGAGAGACTGGCCAAAGAGGCCTTCTGATCGCCAGCAACAAGAGGCTCAATGAAAGACTCTGATAGGGCCATAACTCCTGCCGCAGAGGCAGTTTGTGTCCCTGCACACTTGGCACCTCCAGGGTCCCCGCAAGCCAAGCAACTGCACCACCTTCATACTCAACTCTCACTGGGGTAGAGCTGCCACAGGTTAAAAAAAAAAAAAAAAAGAAAAGTATTGTGTTTATGCGTACAGGGTCACTTAAGCCCTGACAGACTCTTTGTGATCCTGTAGACTGTGGCCTGCCAGGCTTCTCTGTCAGGGAGGGAGTCCTCCAGGCAAGAACACTGGAGCGTATTGGCCAATACTGGTTGCCATCCCTTTCTAGAGAACTATATTTCCTGCTGCCCTAGCCGCCAACCCCCCTTGGGTACCTGGTGCTGCCAGAACCCCTGTGACCCAAGCAGTTGTACCACCTCCTCACCTGGCCCTCACAGGGGCAGACCCAAGCCCTCCAGGGCAGCCTCAGGAGCTAAACCCCAATGGATGACCCACATGTAGAGGTGGACATACAACCACAATTGAAACCTAGGGGCAGTGTAGCTAAGGAAGAAGACCCCCAACCCTCCCACCAGCTGTACACGCTGCAGATTGAATTCACATGATCAACTAAGCAGACTCTATCTATGGGATATATAAAAGGCCACTGAGAGCTCCCATAAAAGAAAGCACATCAGCTCTGATAGCTGTGGACATCGGCGCAAGAACACACAGGACTGGGACCAGATTAGCATCTGAGCAGCCCCCACAGCTGGAGAAGGCAATGGCAACCCACTCCAGTACTCTTGCCTGGGACATCCCATGGACGGGGGAGCCTGGTCGGCTGCCATATGGGGTCACGACTGAAGCGACTTAGCAGCAGCAGCAGCAGCCCCCACAGCAGGTCCAGAGAGCAGTACAGTGTTGGAGGGCATCCTAGCGAGATACGGTGGACTGTGATTCCCAGCGCAGCAAAGGGCTCTGACAGCAGTGACTCAAGAAAAACATTTATTATTCTTATTTTTTGACTGGTTCTGTAGATTCTTTTGGATTTTTAAAATCCTTTTTCCCCCTTTTCCCCCTTTGTTGTAGTTGTCGATTTTATTGGCACTAAGAAATCCAATTAAGCTTTTGAGCTTTTTTTTCCTTTTTCCTCAGTCACATTTTTTACTGTTGTCAGAAACCTCTGCCTCTATGTTGGGCTTTTGCAGTTCTGTGGAGTTTTTCTCCTTTTTTTTTTTTCTTTTCTCTTTTTTTAGTTTTAATTTTTTAAACCTATTATTATTTTTTTTACATTTATTCCCTTGTTTGCTTTTCCTACTGTTCTTTCCCCGTTGCAGTTAATCTTTAACACATATAAACCTTCTTTATCTACCTCTATTTAACTCTGAATATCTATTCTATCTTTCTTTTCTTTCTCTCCTTTCCTCTCAACATATTTGTTAGTTTTGTTTTCATTGCTTTATTCCCCACTTGGCACCTTGCTATAGTTTTGTTTTCCAGTTTGTGCTTTAATTATTTTTGTTCTGGTAGGTATAATTTTTGGTTTCTTTTGTTCACTGGGTCAATCTATTGTAATTATTTTTGTTGGACTGTTTTGATTTTGCTTATGGGTGTATATGTATATATGTATATTCAGTCACACTTTCTATTGTTGTTATAAACCTCTGCCTCTACATTGAGCTTTTGCAGTTCTGTGGAGTTTTCCTTTTTTTCCCCTTTTTGCTTTCTTCTTCAAATTTTTTCTCTTTTCTCTTTTTTATAATTTTAATTTTTTAAACCTATTATATTTTTTCTACATTTATTCCTTCGTTTGCCTTTCCTACTGTTCTTTCACCTTGTAACTAATCTTTAACATATATAAATCTTCTTCATCTATCTCTATTTAACTTTAAATATCTATTCTTTCTTTATTTTCTTTCTTTCCTTTCCTCTCAACATATATGTTTGTTTTGTTTTCACTGCTTTATTCCACAGTTGGCACCTTGCTTTAGTTTTGTTTTCCAGTTTGTGCTTAAGTTAGTTTTGTTCTTAATTGGTAAATATAATTTTTTATTTCCTTTGTTTGCTAGATCTATCTACTGTACTTTATTTATGTTGGACTGTTTTCACTTTGCTCATGGGTGTATATGTACATGTGTATATTCCATTATTTTAATTATTATTTGCCTGATTTTGTAACTGCCATTTGTCTGGGGTTCATCTTTGGTTTCTCATTTTGGATATTTGTTTTACTCTCCCTTAATGCCATAACAAACTACTTGTGGAATCTTCATTCCTGACCAGAGATCAAGCCCTGAGCCTTTGGAGTGGGAGCACTGACTCTAAGACCCTAGACTAGGAGAGAACTAACCCTAGGGGGTATCAAATGGTGAGAACTCATAAAAAGGAAACCACTTGAATATAAGACCCAGCATCACCCAACCACCAGTAGCACCCTGTGCAGGACGCCCATCTAAACAAGAAACAAAACAAAAATACAAACCCAATCATCAGCAGACAGGCGTCCCACCTCACTCACCCTTGCACATCAGAGGAAAAACAAACTAACAAACAAACAAAAACACAGCACAAATCTCACCCTATACAAAGCTCACACAAACCACTGGGCCAACCTTAGAAGGGCAGACACCAAAAGGAAGAAAGAATTCAACCTTCTTTAAGGAAAGAATTCAACTTTCTTTGAAGCCTGGGATAAAGATACCTCAAACACAATAACTTAAAATAAAAACTGAAAAGGCAGACAAATACTGAACAAATGAAGGAACAAACTAGAAACACAAACAACACAAAAAAAGAAAATTACAGACCAATAACACTGTGAACATAGATGCAAAAGTCCTCAACAAAATTTTAGCAAACAGAATTCAGCAACACATCAAAAAGCTCATACACCATGATCAAGTTGGGTTTATTCCAGGGACACAAGGATTCTTCAATATATGGAAGTCAATCAATATGATACACTGTATTAACAAACAAAAGATAAACACCATATGATCATCTCAATAGATGCAGAAAAAGCCTTTGACAAAATTCAGTACCTATTTATGGTTAAAACTCTTCAAAACATGGGCATAATTATGAAAGGCCTATAGCAAACATTATTCTCAATGGTGAAATGGTGAAAAACTGAAAGCATTCCCCCTAAGATCAGGAACAACACAAGGGTGTCCACTTTCACCACTGTTATTCAACATAGTTCTGGAAGTCCTAGCTACAGTGATCAGAGAAGAAAAAGAAATAAAAGGAACACAGATCAGAGAAGAAGAATTAAAGCTCTCACTGTTTGCAGATGACATGATACAGTACATAGAAAACCCTAAAGATAGTATCAGAAAATTACTAGAGCTAGTCAGTGAATTTAGCAAAGTTACAGGATACAAAAGCAATACACAGAAATCACTTGCATTTCTATATACCAACAGTGAAAAATCAGAAGGAGAAATTAAGGAATCAATCCCATTCACCATTGCAACAAAAAGAATTAAATATCTAGGAACAAACTTCCCTAAGGAGACAAAAGACCTGTACACAGGAAATTATATGACACTAATGAAAGAAATCAAAGATGACATAAACAGATGGAGAGATATTCCATGTTCCTGGGTAGGAAGAATCAAAATTGTGAAAATGACTATACTACCAAATGCAATTTACAGATTCAATGTGATCCCTATCAAATTACCAATGGCATTTTTCACAGAACTGGAACAACAAATTTCACAATTCACATGGAAACACAAAAGACCCTGAATAGCCAAAGCAGTCTTGAGAAAGAAGAATGGAGCTGGAGGAAACAACCCTCCTGACTTCAGCTTATACTACAAGGCTACAGTCATCAAGACAGTATGCTGCTGGCACAAAAACAGAAATATAGGCCAATGGAACAAGACAGAAAGCCCAGAAATAAACCCATGCACCTATGGATATCTTATTTTTGACAAAGGATACAAGAATATACAATGGGGCAAAGACAGCCTATTCAATAAATGGTGCTGGGAAAACTGGACAGCTACATGTAAAAGAATGAAATTAGAACACTTCCTAACACCATACACAAACAGAAACTCAAAACAGATTAAAGACCTAAACGTAAGACCAGAAACTATAAAACATTTAGAGGAAAACATAGGCAGAACACTCAATGATCAAAGCAAGATCCTCTATGACCCACCTCCTAGAGTAACAGAAATAAAAACAAAAGTAAACAAGTGGGACCTGATTAAACTTAAAAGCTTTTGCAGAGCAAAGGAAACTATAAGCAAGGTGAAAAGACAACCCTCAGAATGGGAGAATATAATAGCAAATGAAACAACTGACAAAGGATTAACTTCCAAAACATACAAACAGCTCATATAACTCAACACCAGAAAAATGAACAACCCAATCAAAAAGTGGGGAAAAGACCTAAACAGACATTTCTTCAAAGACATACAGATGGCTAACAAACAATGAAAAGATGCTCAACATCGCTTATTATTAGAGAAACGCAAATCAAAACCACAAAGATATATCACCTCACACAGGTCAGAATGGCCCTCATCAAAACATCTACAAACAATAAATACTGGAAAGGGTGTGGAGAAAAGGAACACTCTTGCACTGTTGGTGGGAATGTAAATTGATACAGCCACTATGGAAGACAGTTTGGAGATTCCTTGAAACACTAGGAATAAAACCACCATATGACCGAGCAATCCCACTCCTAGGCATATACTGTGAGGAAACCAAAATTGAAAGAGACACATGTGTCCCATTGTTCATTGCTGCACTGTTTACACTAGCTAGAACATGGAAGCAACCTAGATGTCCATCAACAGATGAATGGATAAAGAAGTTGTGGCACATTTACACAATGGAATATTACTCAGCCATTAAAAGGAACACATTTTAGTAAGTTCTAATGAAGTGGATGGACTTAGAACCTATTATACAGAGTGTAGTGAGTCAGAAAGAGAAAGATAAATACTGTATTCTAACACATATATATGGAATCTAGAGAAATGGTACTGAAGAATGTATTTACAGGGCAACAATGGAGAAACAGACATAGAGACTTATGGACATGAAGAGAGGGGAGGGGAGGGTGAGATATATGGCAAGAGTAACATGGAAACTCACATTACCATAGGTAAAATAGATAGCCAATGGGAAATTGCTGTATGGCTTAGGACACTCAAACAGGGTCTCTGTATCAACTTAGAGGGGTGGGGTGGGGAGGGAGATTGGAGGCAGGTTCAAAAGGGAGGGGATATATTTACACCTATGGCTGATTCATGTTGAGGTTTGACAGAAAGCAGCAAAATTGTGTAAAGCAATTATCCTTCAATAAAAAATAAATTAATTTAAAAAAGAAAATAACTTTGATTAAATTCTACTTGAAGTGAAGTGAAGTCGCTCAGTCGTGTCCGACTCTTTGTGACCCCATGGACTGTAGCCCAGGCTCCTCTGTCCATGGAATTTTCCAGGCAAGAGTACTGGAGTGGGTTGCCATTTACTTCTCCAGGGGATATTCCCAACCCAGGGATCGAACCTGGGTCTCCCGCACTGCAGGCAGACGCTTTACCATCTGAGCCACCAGGAAAGCCCAAATTCCACTTAAAGCTATATAATACTTATGCTGAAGCAGGCGTTCGGAGAAATAGAACTTCACAGTACTAAGAGAATTTTCTTCATACTATTTATTTATTACCTAGGAATCTTACATTAGAAGAAAGAATGCCTTATTTCTCTCTCAGGTTTTATATTTCCAGGTCCTTTTTATTCCATCTGAAATGTTACTGAGATAATCACTGTTAATTATTTTCTGATTGTGAACACTGAGAACACTCTTAGTGTTTCTGGGCCTTGATACACCTACCTTGCTGGGCTATTTTTCTCTCTGCGCTGTTCTGTGCTTAGTCGCTGACTCTTTGCGACCCCACAGACCGTAGTCCACCAGGATCCTCTGCCCATGGAGATTCTCCCTGCAAGAATACTGGAGTGGGCTGCCATGTTCTCCTCCAGGTATCTTCCCAACCCAGGGATCAAATCTAGGTCTCCCACATTGCAGGCAAATTCTTTACCACCTGAGTCACCAGGGAAGCCCATTTGGCACTCTGAGGTCTGAGTTGTTTGTTTAAAATGATGACACATCCTATCTGCATATGGAGTCTTTCAGCCAGTTTTCCTGTTTCTGTTTTTTATAACACACACACACACACACACACACACACACACAGGGCTTCCCAGGGGTTGCTAGTGGTAAAGAATCCACCTGCTAATACAGGAGGCAAGAGAGAGATGCAGGTTTCATCCCTGGGTTGGGAAGATCTCCTGGAGGAGGACATAGTAACCCATTCCAGTAGTCTTTCCTGGAGAATCCCATCGACAGAGGAGCCTGGTGGGCTATAGTCCATGGCATCACAAACAGTTGATCACAACTGAAGAGACTTAGCACAAATGTATGTATATATTTAGTAAATATATTAATGGTGGCAGTAATATGAAAGTAGGATTAGGACTAGCACAACTATAGGCAAATTTTTGGCAGTTTCTTTGAAGTAAGAAATCTCTCTCTGAAGACCTGATCATTTTGTTTGGTACTCTGTCTTAAAGGCATCTTCATCTGCTCCAAGCTGAGTACTCTGTCTTCAGGCTTTAGCGTGACTACAATCCAGGACAGTCATCAACAAATAATAGTGCTGCTGCATCATATGACAGAGACTAAATATTTACCATTTATTGGATCCTGGCATACCATAAGCAATAATATAAATCACAAACTCTGTGGAAATAAATTATAAGTGAGTAGTCAATAAATGAATAAATTCCATATTATTACTGGTAGACAGTGAAAAACACAAAAGAAGCAAGAATTAAAACTACTTCATATGGTAAGTCTCTGATATTCTTCAACTAAATACTTGAAGTCTCAAGTGTTTGTGAATGATCCCATAGAACATATATTCATATATAATTTTTAAAGAAACTTGGATCATGTCATGAGGTTGGTGTGAATGAGGCACTTGGCTAGGAATAAGCCTAATTTTTAAGAGCTTTTATCGTTAGCACCTACATTGCAGTGCAGCTTAACATTTTTTTTACTTAGAAGTACAGATAAATTTTTGAATAGATCAAAAAACTCTTGTGTAGAGTGACCCCAAAAGAAGCCCACTAGCTAATTATTATGATGGAAATAAGAAAAAAGTGCAACAGTTTTATAAAGCTGATGCATCTCAGGAAATAGAAATTCTGGGTAAATTTGGTGTTGATTCAGGCAAAAATGAGTACACCATACGCTCTATATGAGAAACAAGAAAAAGTGATGCTTGGAAATGTTTCAGCTGGTGCTCAATTCAGAATTTATGTTAATAGCATTATAAATGACTTCAGTTCTGTTTCTATAGAATCATTAGGGTCTACAGGGATCACTGAAATATTTCAGTTACACTTAACTGCTTACTGCTTTTTATGAGGAAAATTATATGTCACAGTGATACTTAGGGATTTGAGACCATCTTGGGATCTGTCCCTCATTAATATTGAAGTCTCAGCACTTGTAGATTTACTTTTCTTCTATAATTTCTTTTTAATTCCTCAGTAATTGCTAAAATATGGCTTATTCAGCTTACTATGAAACTCTTTTTGAAGGTGCAGAGTTTTCTTGAAAGTTATTTTTAAATTTGACACTACAATGTATAGACATTTAGGACTTAAGATACCTTAAGAAAATTCAATTTCTCCAAATGTCCAGGTGCTAGCATAAGCCATGGGTAAAGTTATACGCCCAACTGCTGTTGACTGCTCCTGCTTGGTCATTTTTTGAGTCACTTTTGAAAACTATGGCAGGCTTTATGGGATTTCTAACAAGTATATACATGGTCTGTGGCCACAAATAATTTATATTCTAAGAGGGAAGCAAAGCATATCATCAGAGTATAGGTTGGTGTGGGGTGCTGGAAGCAGTATGATGACAGAATGAATAAAAAACAAATTGTGGGATTGGAATGAATTAAGCCTTTGTTTTCCTGGCTCTGTCACTTAGCAGCTACATGACATGTTCCAAGCACACACTAGAAGCTCAACAGACATGATAAGCAACAGAAATTCTGTTGAGTTTAGAGAAGGGAAAAGTCATTTTGGGACAGTGATTGGTAGATATTTCGACTCTATCCTTGCAGAACAAACAAGCTTGACTGGGCAGATGTTGGAAGGAAATCTGTGCTGTGACCTAAACACAAATGAAGGTGTTGTAGGGAACAGGAAAGCCAGGTTCATAGCGGGAAAAGCAGAGTAAATGCTCTACCATGGAGGTTCTGCAGATGGGTGAGGGGAAATCAGATCAAAACTGTAGATTCCAACAGAAAGACAGGTTGCTTGTCTCTCTGATAAGCTTTCAGAGAGGGAACTTCCTTTGTTTTTCATCATGCTTTCCTTTGCAACATGCACAGGAAGCTCTGCTGTCAGCTTTTTGTAGAGGCTGCTTCCTAAATTTAATTAGAAGATGCTTCCTAATGCGGAAGCAGAGCCTCCCCTCTTCTTTCCTTTATTGCAGTTTATCTAATCAAACTCAGCTCATCAAATTTCCAGCTTAGTTGTTTTCAACACTGTGCATCAGAATCACTTGCGCACTTAAACACAGACAGACAGACACACATACACACACACACACACACAGAGGCCTTGGACTCAGCCTTTTGGGAGAATCTAGGGAAGAGAGGCCCATGCACCTTTTTTTTTTTTTTCCATTTATTTTTATTAGTTGGAGGCTAATTGCAATATTGTAGTGGTTTTTGCCATACATTGACATGAATCAGCCATGGATTTACATGTGTTCCCTATCCCGATCCCCCCTCCCACCTCCCTCTCCATCCCATCCCTCTGGGTCTTCCCAGTGCACCAGCCCTGAGTACTTGCACCTTTTGGAAAGAGTTTCACTGGTGGTTCTAATCTTCAGAAATGATTGGGAAGGAACTTTTAGGTCATATCTTTTTTCTTAGCAATTCTTTAAAATGCAGGTCAAAGATAGTCACCTGTTCAGATACAACAGCATCCTTGTTTCTCCTTGGGATAACTGTATATTTTCTCCTTAAAATAATGGAACATTTCACTTTGTGAAATTAGCTGCAGAGATATCAATACCTGAAAGCTAACTTCATTTACCAGAGCTCTCTCTCTGACCCACTGGGTCCCCACAGTCTCCTGTATTACCTCCCATTTGGCCAATTCAACAGATAGAAACAAAGTTAACTCTAAATTTCTTACATTTTAAACCAGCATGTTGGAAAGTACAACAGTGCAGTTGCTCCTCTCCTAAAAGCAATCCACATACGTTTTTGAGGCAAAGACACAATGCAGTGCAGTCTTTCTAATTTCCTTTAGTGTTCTACTCCTCTACCTTCTTCCTTGTGATATGAGGCCACTCAGACCTCCTTCTCACTTTACTCCCAAGGGCTACTTTCTGGATTCATTTCCTTATGTCCTAACATCTCATTCTCTTTCTTCAAGGTAACTGGTTCCATAAATTTAAGTCATGAAGTTACCAATAGCTTAATGATTTTACCTTATAAAGAATGGTCACATTTTAAGAGGTAACTCCAGAAAACAACAATAAAATAATGTCTCCACCTCATAGAATGACTCAGTAATAGTGGACAGTTTAAACACCATGGCACGATAGTAGAAAAGATTCATTTGACTGAGAAGACTTTACAAAGAGCCTCCTCAATTACACTCTGTAAACTATTCAATGCGTGACTAGTAGGTGCTCAATAACAGTTTAGAATGAAGGACTGTGCCAATATATTTAAATGCCAAGGAAAGAGAACGGAACCAGAAGCCAGGAAACCTGAGTTCTAGCTTAGGAACAAGATGAACATGGACTTGAAAAAGAGGAAAACAAGTGCTTAAAGCCATGGAAATGAGCCATAAAAATGCAGTTTTTAAAAGAAAGGAAATCTCAAGAAGGAATTCTAAATAAGGTCAAATTCTGTGCAGGAGATAAGGAAATAGATGATTGTGAAAATGCCATTGGTGTTATTTCTAATAGTATTTTGACTAGAGTGAGAGGAAAATCAGGCAAAAGAAGTTTGGGAGAGTGTAAGCAGTGAAGAAGTGAAGGCAGTTTTCTAGATGACTGGAAATGAAGAGATGAAAAAAAAAAAGGACAGGTGTATTGAGAGGGTGGTAGGATTGGACCAGGTTTATCTCAGGATTTTGATCACGCATGTTGGAGATGGGGAAGGACCAGGGCAAGGGAGAAATGAAAACTATAAGTATAGGGAAGAAAGTGAGACATTAAAGAAGTACACAAAGTTAGGATTAAGCACTTGAGAAGAAAGATTTGTCTTGTAAAGGAGGAGGGACTCATCTGATATTCAGGTTACAGGAGAATGCCAACTAGAAAGAAATATTTCCAGGAGAGTCAGAGCAATGAGGAGGCAGAATTCCTCAGGACTCTATGAAATACCTTCCACTGTGGTCTCTGTCTCAGGAAAAGTACTCATTGCACCTTGTTCAGACCACCACACAATGGCTCAACTCTCTGGCATAATGTACTTAGTTAGGTCTCCCAGAACAGATACCTACCATCTCCCACTGCTCTGAGGCAAAAGACCTTCAAAAGGCGTATTAGCTGATGGGCTCAACTATTTGTTTTTTGCTCAGAAACTACTAAGGGAGGTCTAAATTGCAGAATTTTGACTCAAAACTTTTTTTGGAAATTGGTGTCCAGCTAAGAAAGTGCCTCAAATGAAATCAGTATGGGGCTGAGTAGGATTTTGAAGGATTATATCACCAGGAATCTCTAAGTCTGGCAGAATGGCAAGAGATAGCTTAATGGCTGAACACCATTTAACTATATTAACAGGCGTGGCTGAGTTAATACTGGGCAAGAGCTATCTCCCAGCAACAGAACCTGAATCCATGGCAGCCAGACTGGCTAAGTGAAGAACTTGGTTTACTTCATAGGAAGTGAGTTACCACTAAACCAGCAAGCAGAAGGTGATCCCTGCTTAGCTCCATTAACAACTATTTCTTGACTCCCTTCTTTTCCTTTTCTAAATGAGTGGCTCCTCTATGTCAGTTTATTAAATGTGGCAATTACTCTGTTACAGAAGTTTGTAGATGAAGTAGCAAGATATCATGATCCTGTTATTTTACCCTGCCATTTAATCTCAAAAGTATTTTGACTGAAATTAGGCTTAGTAGGAAAAAAACAAACAAACAAACAAAATAAAGGTGAAAGTGAAAAATCGTATACATTAAACCTTCACACTTGATGGCAATATTTAAAACTGTGAAAACAGATTCTGGGATATAGAAAGTTGCCAGAATAACTCAACACCTAAAGAAGCTCTGAGTTCCCCAGAGAAGACAGCAAATGTGAGGCTTCATTAACCTTGGGAAGGGGAAAGAAGCAGAAGTCCCAGTAGATCTGAAATTAATACAGCAGATTTTTGTTGCCACTAGAGAGGGCTCAGCCAACATATGCCACTGATGCTCCTATCTTGCACATATGTCCTCCGGGACGGTACCTGATCTGCTAGGGCAGACAGACCTGGAAGGGCTGGAGGCTGGGGAGTAGATGAAATAAATTTCTCCAAGCATTCATCTTTTAGGAAGAACTGACTTTCTTCCACTTTTACCTGTAAAGTTTTAGGACCTGATCTTATACCCTTCTCAGAGAAGGGGTTCAGGGTTTTGTGTGATCACTAGCTCCTGAAACACAACCTATGCATCATCCACAACCTTCCACTTGCTCCAGAGAACCTCAAGTCCTGGCCTGTTCTTGAGTGACAAAACCTATGACATAGGGAAGTCAAAGAAGAATTACTACCTATTCCATAGACTCTGTAAGTTGTGGGAAGGAGGTCAAGCTGAACAGGTAGCTATTATTAAGGAAGAGCTAATGAATTAAATAGAGAAGAATGTTAATTTACATGTAATGAGTACTCTCAAGGAGCTGCAATTAGAAAATAAAAATCACTTGAACTAACAACAGTGATTTTCAGAATTCTAAAAACTAACAGAGTAATTGAAAGAGACAGTAGCCACTGCTGAGAACTGAATTAGTTGCCTGGATGATCAAATGAAAGGGAGGGGGAGCAGAAAATTAGCAATAAAATAAGAGATTTAGAGGAAGATCTAGGTGATAGAATATGCAAAGAAGTAGAGTTCCAGATGGGGAAAAATTGAGCATAGAATAGAAGTGATAATCAAAGAAATAATAGAATAAAAATTCCTTGGGTTGAAGAAAGACTTGTGCCTTTTGAATGAATGGGCTCAGTAAGACTCAGACAGGATTAATTTTACAAAAAGCCACACACCTAGATATAATCAGGGGAAATGTCTGACCTCTGATGCTAATGAAAAAAAAAAAATGCTTTCTTCTACCCAGAACAAAAAATAGTTATCTTACAAAGGAAAGATTATCTGACTATGTTATTAAAAGAAAAGGACTGTGATCCAAGAATCTTTCAACCAGCCAATATAATACTCAAATGTTAAGGAAAAAGCACAATGGGTTTTCAACATTCGAGGATTCAGAAAATATGCCACCCATGTATTGATATCTTATCTGTAGAAAATACTTGAGGAAGTACTCCCAACCTCATAAAAAATTCAACCAGAAGCAAATCATTTCATTCTAAGGAAAGAAGAATACAACAATGAAACAATGTTAAGCAACTTGCTTTAATTATATGATGATAACTACATAACTAATATTTAGAATAGAAGTTATAATACAGGATTCTTAAATATATATATATATATATATCTTCCCCCCTGCCACCAGCCATTTAGGAAACCCAGAAATTGTGGAGGGAAGAAAGTGCAGGAAGGCAGGCAGAAGTCTGACAGTTTCTAAAAAACACAGGATGAGAGCTTCAGAGGTAAAATAAGCAAGTAGGTTGTTCTAGTAGAGTCATCATAATTACTGAAGTTGATACACTAATTGAGAAATAGTGCTTTACATATCATTGTGAATAGAAGTTCATATTGGAGTAAAAATTAATAAAAAGGAAAACAAGGGGGGAGAACTTCAACAAAGAAAGTAAACAGTAAACACAAAATAATGTGAAATATTATATCAAGTTGATCAGTTACCACTATATATGTGAGTAGGTTGAATTCATTATCAAAATTTTTAAAAGATCCAGTTGGGCTTAAAAAATCAAATCAAACAGCTAAAATAGAAAAAAAAAAGAAGAGAGAGAGAAAGTAGAAATAGTAATTTAATTTTAAGAGTGAAAATCTAGACCAAAAACTTTAGTGAGGATAAGGAGTGATATTATAGAGGGATAACTAACATATTCCCAAAACTATATTCATAAACTATACACCAAGCAAGATAATACATTTAAATAACTTTAAGGCATAAGGTTTATTTAGCATACAGCTCAGTTGGTAAAGAACCAGCCTGCAATGCAAGAGACCCAGGTTCAATCCCCAGGTCTGGGTCGGGAAGATTCCTTGAGGAGGAAATGCAGCCCATTTTCAATACTCTTGCCTGGAGAATGCCATGGACAGAAGAGCCGGGCAAGCTACAGTCCACAGGATCCCAAAGAGTCGGACACGACTGTGTGACTAACCCTCACTTAGATGCGCCCTAGTGGTCTAGAGGTTATGATTCTGCACTTTCACCACCGCAGCCCGGGTTCAATTCCCAGTCAGGTCAGGGAAGCCTTTTTTCTTGGGCATCCTTGGTGGCTCAGATGGTAAAGAATCTGCTGCAATGCAGGAGACCTGGGTTTGATCCCTGGGTTGGGAAGATACCCTGGAGAAGGGAACAGCTACCCATTCAAGTATTCTGGCCTGGAGAATTCTATGGACAGAGAAGCCTGGCAGGTTACAGTCCATGGGGTCGCAAAAAGTTGGACACGACTGGGTGACTTTCACTACAATTCTAGGAAACAAATAGGAAAATACTGAAAAAACAATGATGATCGGAGATTTTAATAAATCTTTTAGATGTTGACTGAAAACTAAGTAAGGATGTAGATAATTTGAATGATACAATTAACAAGCTTGATATAATTGATAATTGTGGAATTATTTAACGCATGAAGCACAGGTATTTTTCTCAGTTAGCAATGTGAATACCCTGGACATACAATTGGCCACAAGCGGAATACCTCAGCAGTTTCCCCCCAAATAGTGATCTGATTTATTGAGTTCTTTGACTAGAAACCAAAGAATTTTAGGCATTAACCACCAGTCGATGACCTACCGCAGTCCTGAATCCACTTATGTTATTGTAGGAGAGTGACAGCAGAGCTGAGTTACAGAGAAACTGATTCAACAGATAGAGAGGGCACTGAGGCATCAATTCTTGATTCCACTTTTCCCAAGTCAGCTGTATTGTCACTCCTGTGGCTTGGCTGTAGCCAACATTCCCCTCATTTGGCTTAAGCTTTTATATTTTCATCCAAAAAAGGGCCAACTAACTCAAGGTTCTCTCTCTTTTTCTCTCCACACATAAAATGCAAACATGTATACCAAATTTATATAAACACTTTCATTTACATCAGTAGAATTGCAAAAACCCTAAATTAATGCAGATAGCCTCAGATTTAGGGGCTTCTCTTGTAACTCAGTTGGTAAAGAATCTGCCCGCAATGCAGGAGACCCAGGTTCGATTTCTGTGTTGGGAAGATCCCGGAGAAGGAAACAGCAACCCACTCATAGAATACTCCAGTATTCTTGCCTGGAGAACCCCATGAACAAAGGACACTGGCAGGCTACAGTCCATGGGGTCACAAAAGTCAGACACGACTTTGCAACTAAACCACCATGATCCTTAGATTTATATCCGTATGCATAAGGCTAACAACTTAGATTTCTCTTATGAACCTTTCTTTTCTTCCCCAGAATAGCATAATTTAAGAAAGATAAAAATTTTTGTTGAGTACAGAATATATTTGGGAACCCATGGAATTTTCAAGTTTCTAAATTATTTCAATGAGCATTTTGAGTTATCTGGCTTAGCATTTTAAAAGGTGAAATTTACCTTAAAGACTTTTTCATTTTACCTACAAAGTTAAGGGTCCTCATTTCCTTTACCTCAAAGCAGATAAGCTTGATGATCTGATAAGAACAGCTGGTTTCTTGGTCAGCCGTTTTATCACTCCATGTTTCTCACCTTGATAACCATTGGCACATCTTTTCCTGTTGTCGGTGCTCCAGTAGTGCTAATAGCAGCTGCAGAACCAAGTCTTTCATAGATGAAGCCCAACTACTCCATGGGCTGGAGCCAACTCTATATTCAGTGACATCAGCTGTTGCTTGAAATTGGCCATAGTGAGAGCACTTATACGACAGAAACCACAAATACTCCAGATCAGGGATTTATTTTCCATAGAGCTAGTCAAGAGCAACTACTGATTTTTTTCCAGGTAGTTGGTTAGACAAAGTTTGGAATCTCATGCTCTAGTAGGAAGAAATAGAGTGGGAAAGGCCTATTAAAGACTGATTAGCTTCCACTTCAGTAAATGAATTTATTTTTGAGAAGTATAACTTTTTTTAAAAAGTCATGGAGTCCTTAAACTAATAATTTTAGGAAATGTTAAGTCTGAAAAATCATCTTATAAAATTACAAGCTAGAAAAGAATTGTACTTTTGCCTAAGGCAAGTTAAAACATGATCTTTTCTACTTCTCTTTTTAATCTCTTATATTCTTATAGTAGTGAATCTTTTTAGTTTCTACTTCCAAGAACAACTAATTTAATTTTTCAAAGGACAGTTAGAATGGCATTTCAGCGAAAAAGAATTTTTCATATTATGCCTTAATAAAACTTGGAGACCTGTTATTACTCAATGGAGAGAAAAAATTACCAAAGCTTTTTCTTTCTGATAAAGCACTGAAACATTCTTATTACTTCATACAAGTTAACAATGCTAAGCAGAAGTGGACTTATGTTCTTAATAGAATTAATCAAGGTCCAGCAGATTATAGCCAGTATTAGGCTCAGACTTGGCAAAAATGCTAATCACAGTCATGTATGGGAACATGAACTGAAATCCCTTAATTTTCATCTACAAAATGTCCAGAAAAGTAGGAAAAGTAAATACAAGGTCAAAATTGAGCACTAAAAAGTTTAACACTGATGAATGTGCAGAAGTCTAAAAGATGGATTTGTGTTGGGAGTTGAAGTCATGATAAGGGAGTTGTCAGGAGGAGGCAGAGCCCTGGCTCTAAGGGGTTTGAGTTTTTATTTAGCAGCCTTTGCAATTTCTGTCCTTGCCAGCTCATGAAGGGGCTTATCATCAGCGCCCCTACCACTCACCATCATCACCACTTGAAGAAGGACAATTCAATTTATTTTTATGACAGAGACCAGTTTGAGGTCTGGATTAAGTCAGCCACTTCCTGTATCTGACTTACAGTTTCAGGTATTTTTAAAACACTGTTAAAACAAAGAAATGGAACTCCACCCCGCCCCCCCAACACACACACACTAAAAAAAAACAAAGATAACACAAAATAACATTAAAAAAAAAACACTTATAAAAATACTGAAAATCAGTGCGTTTCTTTAACGTTATAAAGGTCTTCTGCGATGTGTGTGTGTGTGTGTTTAATTGTCTCAGCTATCTTCTATGAACCGAGAAAGACCTTCTTTTGTTTGAACGTGACAGATCAGTTAGAACTGTGGCAACTACCATTTACAGCTATTGATTTCAATGTGACATTAAAGGCTCCAAATTCAACCATTATTCTCTTCAATTGTCACAAACAAAGGTTAATAATAGTTGAGTTTGGACTGAAGGAATCAAGTAAAGATTGCCAACTGAAATTAGCACGTTGTTCCTCTCTGAGTCACAGGTTAGTATTAGGGTCTGTGTTCCACAGATTACATATATATTAACACGATGTTAAAATGCATCTTTCTCCCCAAAGTAATATTTGAAATCCAGAGAAAGAAAATGTAGTTTCATAAGAAATCAAGCCATTTAAAATAATAAATAATTTACAAATATATTTCTCTTCGCACAGAGTAAAAACATCTTGTTTTGGAGTTTCTATTGCAGCAAAATAATGTTTCTCATAACTGTAAAAAGTGGTATGTAGCATGATTAAACAATATTTCAACCCTTTAGTTCATGCAGAGGTTACCAGCTAGAGGGGAGAAAGGTTTGATTGGTTTATTTCTTCCATGAGAAATTTTAAAGGAAAGCATACAACTTCTTTAATATATGAGTGCTAAAGCTACAAATGGCTTTCTCTTATGGGCAGGTATGAAAGCATAAAGTCCCTTTTCTATAATAAATAGGCAAAAAAAAAAATAGCTGATAAGAAGATATTATAAATCTTCACAAAAGCAATGGCAAATTTAAAATGTCTATAAGTCTTTACAATTTCAACTTGTTTATATTTGTATCATAACTTACTACCTGTTTTGCCTATTTGTAAATGATAAATAAAGCTTTATGTGCTGTTTCCACTGTGAAATTTTTTTTAAACAGTATCTTGGTTTTTAAAATTACCCCAATAATTTTAATTATTGTTGACTGATACGTTATCATTAAATAGTTATAGAGCACTACCAAATTATAATTCTCATTAGATGGAAACTAGTCATTTTTGGACTATTTCATGGGCAAGAATTCTAGATCAAGTAAATGAGTTTAGCATAATTTATTGTAGATCATTATTTCCAATAAGAAAATAATGAAACTCTTCCCAAAAGTTAACCTGTGATTATCAGTCCCAAAGTCTAAGGAATTTTGAAAGTGAAGCAATATATTTCCAAATAAACCTGGTGCATTCTTTGAACAGGCGGACCAAAATTGGGCTCGATTTAATGCCATGCAAAATATTTCATAGCTTAATAACAATAGTGGTAGTGGAATTACTTTAACTACAGGGTCACATCTTGTGCACTCAAACATAATAACATCCTTTTAAAATCTGACATATCTTGAAACACACAAGAATTAACAATTGTTCCTATATAATTGTATTAAAAAAGTGTCCTTCTTCTTAATCCCACAGTTTCTAACCACTATGAGCATTAGTGTGTTTTTTTTTCACTTTTTATCCTACATTTATATAGGCAGGTATGTGCTTCCCCGGTGGCTCAGAAGGTAAAGAATCTGCCTGCAATGCAGGAGACCCAGGTTCTATCCTTGGGTCGGGAAGATCCCCTGGAGAAGGGAATGGCTACCTGCTTCAGTATTCTTGCCTGGAGAATCCCAAGGACAGAGGAGCCTGGTGGGCTACAGTCCATGGGGTTGCAGAGTCAGACACGGCTGCAGCGACTTAGCATGTACTGCATGCACAGGTGGTGCAAGTGGTAAAGAACCTGCCTGCCAATGCAGGAGACGTAAGAGATCCAGGTTCCGTGCCAGGGTGGAGAAGATCCCCTGGAGAAGGGAATAGAATTCACTCCAGTATTCTTGCCTAGAAAATCCCCATGGACAGAGGAGCCTGGCGGCTACAGTCCCGAGGGTCGCAAAGAGTCAGGACAGGAAGCGATTTAGCACGCACGCATCTATGTATATACCGTGTAGGATGTGTGTGCTGGACTTCCCTGGTGGCTCAGAGGGTAAAGCGTCTGTCCACCATGTGGGAGACCTGGGTTTGATCCCTGGGTTGGGAAGATACCCTGGAGAAGGAAATGGCAACCCACTCCAGTACTCTTGCCTAGAAAATCCCATGGACGGTGGAGCTTGATGCAGGCTACTGTCCATGGGGTCGCAAAGAGTCGGGCACGACTGAGCAACTTCACTTTCTTCTTTCTTTCTTTCTTTCATGTGTGTGCTCAGTTGTGTCCAACTCTTTGTGACCCTATGGACTGCAGCCCGCCAGGCTCCTCCGTCCATGCAATTCTCCAGACAAGAATATTGGAGTGGGTTGCCATGCCCTCCTCCAGGGAATCTTCCTGACCCAGGGATAGAAGAACCTGCATCTCTTATGTCTCTTGCATTGGCAGGCAGGTTCTTTACCACTAGCACTACCTGGGAAACCATATATATACATATACATATGTATACATATATGTACATATATATAGATGCATATCACATACATACATATATACAAACACACACCATGTACATTGATATACATGAAATATTCACTTCTTCCCTCTGATTAAGACACAGACCTACCTCATTGTTTTTGATAAGGGCAGAGTATCCTGTTGTATGGATATGCAATTCCCTTAAAGATGAATTTTTAAATTGCTTCTAGTTTTTGTCTTTTTACAAATAGTGCTGCGCTGAACTATATTAAATGTGATTACGTACGTTCTAAGATTTTCATAGGATAGCTTCCTAGAATTGGATTACTGGGCCTAAAAGTTCATGCCCTGAAATTTAGTTAGATTCAGCAAGGTACTTTCTCAAAGAGTGGTACGATTTACTTCCTCACTAACGAAATAGGAAAGTGCCTGCTTCCCCCACACTCTCAATAGCACAGAAGGCTAGGCTCGTTGCCAATTTAACTGATGAAAAATTTGATATCTGTGTTGGCTTAATTTGCATTTCCATGCTGACCAATGAATTGAATATCTTTTCATGTTTACTGGCCATTTGCAATTCTGCTTCTTTGAATTCACTACCCATTCTTTATAGGGTCGTTGTCTTTTTCTTATTAATTCGCTAGAAATCTTTTCTTCTATGTCTTTTTTTTTCTCCAGCTTATATGGATAATGCATGTTCACTTTCATATAGGCAAAACAAGATTAAAACTGTCCATATTTCTACCCACACAGAGATAAAAATTTTTTTGGCATACGTCTTGTTAGTAGCATCAATGATGAGATAAAATAATTGCATTCATTCTGTTTTATCACCTCT
This sequence comes from Cervus elaphus, assembly GCF_910594005.1. Classification (NCBI taxonomy): domain Eukaryota; kingdom Metazoa; phylum Chordata; class Mammalia; order Artiodactyla; family Cervidae; genus Cervus; species Cervus elaphus. Next base: position 69,103,644 of record NC_057834.1, on the reverse strand, counting down.
CCAATTCACTCAGCAACATAGCCTTGGCATTTTTCTATACTTTTACTATTCATCCACAACTCAAAATAAATGTTGAATCAAAGCAAAGCTGCTCAATCAGCTTCTTCTCATAGATTTCATATCTTATACTGGATCATGATGACTGTGGGGATGCAAGAACGTGCCTTTTTGTCGTTAAGTGGAAAACTGCAGGGAGAAAATTGACAAGAACCTCAACTGCAATTACATATGCAAACAGGCTCTATTCTTCTAAATATTTACATGTATTATAATCTTCACTGAAATTCCATAGAATGGGTACTATTATTAATCCATTTCATAGAAGAGGAAATGAATGCAGCAATCTAGTCCTAGGATCTTAGTATCTGTTCAGTCTGCCTAATGGAAGTACAAAAGCACCAATGAAATTATTTGCACTTGGGTTGGTGTTTTTTGAATTATTTTTCCCAAGACCATTTCCCCCTAACACATTGCAGGGATTTTAAACAGAGACTTTTTTCATTATTTAAATAGATTAAATACAAAAGAATATTTAGGATGAGATGGTTGAATGGCATCACTGACTCAATGGACATGAGTTTAAGCAAGCTCCAAGAGATGGTGAGGAACAGGGAAGCCTGGCCTGCTGCAGTTGACGGAGGTGAAAAGAGTTGGACACGACTGAGCAACTGAACAACAACAAAAACAACTAACAATTGTCTCCGTACCATTTAGTTATTCATTCAATATTTTCACATTGGTTTACAATTATAGATTACTTAAATCAAGTTTCCACATGATTTGGGGTTTTTTTTTCATGAATTTTCTATTCTGTAACTTTGTTCAACTATCTAAGCCACTACCAAAATCACTATCTTAAGAGCTACAGCTTTATAACAATTGTTGATAGTGGTTAAGGCCCACTCAATATATACTAATTGCTTAGAACAATGTTTAAAAGTGAATAAATGTTATATGAATCTTTACTATTATTATTGAAAGTCTTGGCCATTTTTGTGGGTTTATTTATTTTTTTACTTATTTATTATTTATATTTATAATTTATTTTTTTGTTATCCATATAAATTTTAGACTCAGTTGGTCAATATCAATAAAATAATTTTGCTGGGATTTTGACTGGATGCTCAATAAACATTGAAACCAATCTGGAAAAAAAGTGAAAATATTTATGTGAAAGTCATAGTGTTAGTTGCTCAGTCATGTTCAACTCTTTGCAACACCATGGACTGGAGCCACCCGGCTCCTTTGTCCATGGAATTCTCCAGGTGAGAATAGTGGAGTGGGCAGCCATTTCCTTCTCTAGAGGATCTTCCTCACTTAAGGACCAAACTTGGGTCTTCTGAACTGCAAGCGGTTTTTTAACATCTAAGCCACAGGGAAGACGATGATAATTTTCATTTTTTAACATCTTTTTAAAATGTCTTCAATCAGAAGTTTTAAATTTTCTACAAAATGATTGTATACATATTTTGTTAGATTAAATCTATTTATTTATAATTTTAACACTCTAATAGTGTATAGTTTAAAAATATACATTCCTAACATTGTGTAGCTTGTGTATAAAGATAAATTGATATTTGCATGCAGAATTTTTTTCCCTTGAAACTTTCTAAAATCCTTTTATTTCTAATAATTTATAGTGGATTAGAGTTTCATTGATCAGAATATATATGTTTTTTTTAATCCTTATATTTAAACATTTTTACATTTTAGTTTCTTAAAATTCTTAAAGAGATGGGAATACCAGACTACCTTACCTGCCTCCTAAGAAATCTAATGTGAATACCAGACCACCTGACCTGCCTCCTGAGAAATCTAACAGTTGGAATCAGACATGGAACAATGGACTGGTTCCAAAATGGGAAAGGAGTACGTCAAGGCTGTATATTGTCACCCTGCTTATTTAACTTATATGCAGAGTACATCATGCCAAATTCCAGGCTGGATGAAGAACAAGCTGGAATGAAGTTGCTGGCAAAATGTCAATAACCTCAGATATGCAGATGACACCACCCTTATGGGAGAAAATGAAGAGGAGCTAAAGAGCCTCTTGATGAAAGTGAAAGAGGAGAGTGAAAAGGTTGGCTTAAAACTCAACATTCAAAAACCAAAGATCATGATATCTGGTCCCAACACTTCATGGCAAACAGATTGGAAGAAAATGGAAACAGTGACAGACTTTATTTTCTTGGGCTCCAAAATCACTGCAGATGGTGGTAGCAGCCATGAAATAAAAGACGCTTGCTCCTTGTAAGAAAAGCTATAACAAACATAGACAACATATTAAAAAGCAGGGACATTACTTTAAAGGTCCATCTAGTCAAAAAGCTGTGGTTTTTTCCAGTAGTCATGTAAGGGTGTAAAAGTCGGACTATAAAGAAAGCTGATCCCTGAACAAGAATTGATGCTTTTAAACTGTGGTGCTGGAGAAGACTCTTGAGAGTCCCTTGGACTGCAAGGAGATCTAACCAGTCCATCCTAAAGGAAATCAGTCCTGAATATTTATTGGGCAGACTGATGCTGAAGCTAAAGCTAAACAACTTTGGCCACCTGACGCGACAAGCTGACTCATTGGAAAAGACCCTGATTCTGGGAAAGACTATGGCACGAGGAGAGGGGATAAAAGAGGATGAGATGGTTTGATGGCATCATTGACTCGATGGAAGTGAGTTTGAGCAAGCTCCGGGATTTGGTGATGGACAGGGAAGCCTGGCATGCTGCAGTCCATAGATCACAAAGTTTCCATGGGTCAGGAAGCTTCCATAAGACTCTTATCCTTCTCCATCAGAGGGCAGACAGACTGAAAACCACAATCACAGAAAACTAACCAATCCAGCTGCACTGCAATGGAGTGGGCGAGCAGCGACTGCGCGGTGCTGGAAGGCCGAGAGGCGATACCCCATGTCCAAGGTCAGCAGCGGCAGCCTAGAGGAGATACCCTACGTCCAAGGTCAGGAGCAGCGGCTGTGCGTTTCTGGAGCAGTGGTGAAGAGATATTCCACATCCAAGGTAAGGGAAACCCCACTAAGAGAGTAGGTGCTGAGAAAGGGAATAAGAGGGCAGACAGACTAAACCACAATCACAGAAATCTAGCCAATCTGATCACATGGACCACAGCCTTGTCTAACTCAGTGAAACTAAGCCATGCACCGTAGGGCCACCCAATATGGACAGGTCGTGGTGGAGAGTTCTGACAAAATGTGATCCATTGGAGAAGGGAATGACAAACCACTTCAGTATTCTTGCCTTGAGAACCCCATGAACATATGAAAAGGCAAAAAGATAGGACACTGAAAGATGAACTCCCCAGGTGGGTAGGTGCCCAATATGCTACTCAAGATCAGTGGAGAAATAACTCCAGAAAGAATGAAGGGATGGAGCCAATGCAAAAACTACACCCAGTTGTGGATGTGACTGTTGATAGATGCAAGGTCCGATGCTGTAAAGAGCAACATTGCATAGGAACCTGGAATGTAAGGTCCATGAATCAAGGCAAATTGGAAGCGGTCAAACAGAATATGGCAAGAGTGAACATCAACATTCTAGGAATCAGCGAACTAAAAAAGACTGGAATGGGTGAGTTTAACTCAGATGACCATTATATGTGTTATTGTGGGCAGGAATCTCTTAGAAGAAATGGAGTAGCCATCATGGTCAACAAAAGAGTCCGAAATGTAGTAGTTGGGTGAAATCTCAAAAATGACAGAATGATCTCTGTTCGTTTCCAAGTCAAACCATTCAATATCATGGTAAGCCAAGTTTATGCCCCGACCAGTAGCACTGAAGAAGCTGAAGTTGGACAGTTCTATGAAGACCTACAAGACTTTCTAGAACTAACACCCAAAAAAGATGTCCTTTTCATTATAGGGGACTGCAATGCAAAAGAAGTCAAGAGCTACTTGGAGTAACAGGCAAATTTGACCCTGGAGTACAGAATGAAGAAGGGCAAAGGTTAATAGATTTTTGCCAAGAGAACACACTGATCATAGCAAACACCCTCTTTCAACAACACAACAGAAGACTCTACACATGGACATCACCAGATGGTCAACACTGAAATCAGATTGATTATATTCTTTGTAGCCAAAGATGGAGAAGCTCTATACAGTCAGCAAAAACAAGACCGGGAGGTGACTGTGGCTCAGATCATGAACTCCTCATTGCCAAATTCAGGCTTAAATTGAAGAAAGTCAGGAAAACCACTAGACCATTCAGGTATGACCTAAATCAAATCCCTTATGATTATACAGTGGAAGTGACAGATTTAAGGGACTAGATCTGACAGACAGAGTGCCTGATGAGCTATGGACAGAAGTTCGTGACATTGTGTAGGAGACAGGGAACAAGACCATCCCCAAGAAAAAGAAATGCAAAAAAGCAAAATGGCTGTCTGGGAGGCCTTACAAATAGCTGTGAAAAAAAGATAAGTGAAAAGCAAAGGAGAAAATGAAAGATATACCTATTTGAATGCAGGGTTCCAAAGAATAAGAAGGAGAGAAAGAAAGTTTTATTCAGTGATCAGTGCAAAGAAATAGAGGAAAATAATAGAATGGGAAAGACTAGAGATCTCTTCAAGAAAATTAGAGATACTAAGGGAACATTTCATGCAAAGATGGGCTCAGTAAAGGACAGAAATGGTATGGACCTGACGGAAGCAGAAGATATTAAGAAGAGGTGGCAAGAATACACAGAAGAACTGTACAAAAAAGATCTTCATGACACAGATAATCATGATGGTGTGATCACTCATCTAGAGACAGACATCTCGGGGTCTGAAATCAAGTGGGCCTTAGGCAGTATCACTACAAACAAAGTGGAGGTGATGGAATTCCAGTTGAGCTATTTCAAATCCTAAAAAATGATGTTGTGAAAGTGCTGCACTCAATATGCCAGCAAATTTGGAAAACTCAGCAGTGGCCACAGGACTGGAAAAGGTCAGTTTTCATTCCAATCCTTAAGAAAGGCAATGCCAAAGAATGCTCAAACTACCGCACAATTGCACTCATCTCACATGCTAGTAACGTAATGCTTAAAATTCTCCAAGCCAGGCTTCAGAAATACATGAACCATGAACTTCCAGGTGTTCAAGCTGGATTTAGAAAAGGCAGAGGAACCAGAGATCAAATTGCCAACATCCGCTGGATCGTGGAAAAAGCAAGAGAGTTCCAGAAAAACATCTATTTCTGCTTTATTGACTAAGCCAGTCTTTGACTGTGTGGATCACAATAAACTGTGGAGAATTCTGAAATAGATGGGAATACCAGACCGCCTCACCTGCCTCTTGAGAAACCTGTATGCAGGTCAGGAAGCAACAATTAGAACTGGACATGGAACAACAGACTGGTTCCAAATCAGGAAAGGAGTACATCAAGGCTGTATATTTCACCCTGTTTATTTAACTGATATGCAGAGTACATAATGAGAAATGCCGGGCTGGATGAAGCACAAGCTGGAATCAAGATTGCCAGGAGAAATATCAATAACTTCAGATATGCAGATGGCACCACCCTTATGGCAGAAAGTTAAGAAGAACTAAAGAGCCTCTTGATGAAAGTGAAAGAGGAGAGTGAAAAAGGTGGCTTCAAACTCAACATTCAGAAAATGATGATCATGGCATCTGGCCCCATTACTTCATGCAAATAGATGTGGAAACAGTGGAAATAGTGGCAGACTTTATTTTTGAGGGCTCCAAAATCACTGCAGATTGTGACTGCAGCCATGAAACTGAAAGAGGCTTACTCCTCGGAAGGAAAGTTATGACCAACCTAGATAGCATGTTAAAAAGCAGAGACCTTACTTTGCCAACAAAGTCCATCTGGTCAAGGCTATGGTTTTTCCAGTAGTTATGTATGGATGTAAGAGTTGGACTATAAAAAAGGCTGAGGGCCAAAGAATTGATGCTTTTGAGCTCTGGTGTTGGAGAAGACTCTTGAGAGTCCCTTGGACTGCAAGGAGATCCAACCAGTCCATCCTAAAGGAGATCAGTCCTGGATGTTCATTGGAAGGACTGATGTTGAAGCTGAAACTCCAATACTTCGGCCACCTGATGCAAAGAACTGATTTATTTAAAGAGACCCTGATGCTGGGAAAGATTGAGGTCAGGAGGAGAAGTGGATGAGGAAGAAATGGTTGGATGGCATCACCAACTCAGTGGTCATGAGTTTGGGTAAAACCCGGGAGTTAGTAATGGACAGGGAGTCCTTGTGTGCTGTGGTCCATGGGGTCCCAAAGAGTCAGCCATGACTGACCGACTGAATTGAACTGATATTTTAGTTTACTTAAAATTAACTTTCTCACTGCATTGACATTTTATATCTAGTACAATGTAGAACTGATTTGCTAACCAGCAGCCATCTTTGTTTCACAATGACCTGAAAGAAATGCTTACCATTAAGTTTGATATACATTGCAGTTATTTTGCAAATATGTTTGATTATTTTTAAGGAATTGATTCCTATTCATAGTTTTCTAGGATGGTTTTAAAATTATAAATAGATTTGAATTTTATCAAATGTTTTTTCTGTAGTTATTGAGATGATCATGTGAATTTATTCCCTTTCAACTGTTTATATGATAATTTACATTAATTTATATATTTCTGGTTAAATCAAACTTGCTTCATTGAGATAAGCCCCAAGTGTCATTGCATGTTCACCTTTCTTAGGCCTAGTGGGATTCAACACGTTAATATTTTGTTTGGCACTTTGTATCAGTGCTCATGAATAAGATTAGCCTGTAATTTCTCACACTGGCCTTTGAATATCGAGGTTATGCCTGTCCCATAAAATGAGTTGAGAGGGTGTTCCTTTTTTGCTATGGTCTATTATATTTTAAAATCTTTTCTCCAAACACTTCCCATTTTTTAAAAGCCACTTTTGGAAGGTCTGCTTTTTTCCTATACACTGAAGACCAATCTGAATGTAATACTGGTTAGCAATTCTATAGTTAAAATGGAAATTAGGAGTCTTTTTGACTAATTAGGTTTCAAGCAGCTTTTGGTTGCACAGTATATTCATGGATGTTAGGATGGCATTGTCACAATTAAGGTTTCTGAAAAAATCCTTTCCAAGAGGTTGTTTCCCATCAACAAACAGAAGTAAAATTAAATGCCCGATTAACAAACATAATGTCCTCTTTAATAATTCTCAGCACTCTGGTAATTCTGCTAATATTACTGTGCTATCTGCAATTCTTTCCTTTTGTTTCATGTTTTGAATAATTCAATTAAAAGTCTGACAAAGCAATAACAAGGGATTAAATGTTGTCAAATTGTAACTCGAAATAAAAACATAAGCTCTTTGGGAGTATTTATTAAAAATTCTACAATGCCTTTTCAAGTGTACGAGGTTCTTGGATTCTATAAAGTTAACTGCTTAGCCGAGTTATCCCGTTTCCTCTTTTGTGCCCAATTCCAGTAAATGAAGAAAATAAAAATGTGTAAAACTGAATGATGTTCTAGCAAATAGACCACTTGGGAAAGACTCTGAAATGTTTCTATGTGGCCTACACTGAAGGAAGGATGATGCCTTGCCTTCTTTTCCCCTGTATTGTGAAAAGATGGATCAGTTATACGATGAGCACTGGACAGTAGGGTCTATAATTTTGACCCTTTATCTGGAAACTATTAAGGTACAAGACAAGGTGGAGGATATAAAAAGGAATGTGATATAGATCTACTCTTTACTAAAGTAAAGTAATATTTCCTTTAGTAATGGAGGCACGACAAGAGTCACTTTCATGCACAAACTAACCTCATCTGGTTCATGGGCAGAAGGCAGCCAGAAGAATATGCCAAGGAGCGTATGGATCAAGATGTCAGCGGCACAGGAGTCATACCTCCCATATAGATACAATTCTGCTCTCATCAGGGTCTTCCCCCATGGCTAAGCAGTAAAGAATCCACCTTCAGTGCAGGAGCTATAGGAGATGTAGGTTTGATCCCTGGGTTGGGAAGATCCCCTGGAGGAGGGCATGGCAACCCACTCCAGTATTCTTTTCTGGAGAATCCCATGGATAGAGGAGCCTGGTGGGCAACAGTCCATAGAGTCGGACACTACTGAAGTGACTTAGCACACACACACGCTGCTCTCATCAGATTTAATGATGAAGAAGGATACAGTGAGGAAATTACTTATATTTACATCAGGATTAAAAATAAATTAACATAACTGGGCATCATCACTTAGAGTAGTGGTAAAATGGGCAGGCCTGCAGACAGACACTCTGAGGCCTAGCTTGGCTAGTTCTTAGCTGCTGGATTTTGGACAAATTGTTTAACCTTTCTATGCTTCTGTTTCTTTATCTGCAAAAATCAGGAACATGGCAATGCTAGCTCAGAGGGTTGTTTGAAAATTAAATAACATAATCTATGTAAAATGTTAATACATGTCTTGGTATATAATGAAGTCTCATAAAAAACAAGATCTATTTGTTATTGCCAATGCATCGCAAACTATAAATTCTTATCAAAAAATTAGTGATGATTTGGATTTCCCTCACAGTGAGGTGGTTAAGACTGCACTTCCAATACAGGGGGCAGAGGTTCAGTCCCTGGTCGGGGAACTAAGATTTTACATGCCACGTGGTGCAGCCAAAAAAAAAGAAAAATGATGATTCTATGAGAATAAGAAACCATGAGACACATTCAAACAAGAAAAATGTTAAGTAATCAAAAAAAGAAGAAAAATATAATTAAAGAAATAAAAAGAAAGTAAATGAACTTGGGCAAACTCTGGAGATGGTAAGGAACAAGGAGGCCTAGCATTCTGCAGTTTACGTGGTCAGGAAGAGTCAAACGCAATTTAGCAACTCAACAACAACAACAAATGGTGAGACTTTTTTTTTTTTTAATTCTTGTGACATAAAAGTAGTCTCAGACCTGGGACTGCCCCTCTTGAGAGCTGGAGAGGGAGGTCAGAATGACAGGAAAGGGTGACTGAAAAAGTAAGGAAGTCATAAGGAAATTGAAACTTCCTTTTTAACGAAGGAAATTAAACTTTGTTATAATGCTGACTGGGGCATTGGTGGTGAGAAGGAAGAAATTAAATATTCAAATATAAGATTTAGCCCAAAATATGTTACTTAAGCAGCTTACTAATATGAAATGTACCACTGTATAATATTTATAAAATTATTTAAAAAACAACACTATAGCCTTCTATATTTACCAACTTTCTCTATTTTTATGTTCACAACTTATACCAGAATGTGGGTTGCCCATGTCAATTTTATATTTACTCATCTACATATAAGTAGATAATTTTTGTAGGCAACTATTCCACCTGACAAATTCAAAGGTGATCTGAAAGCTTGGGTTCAGGAGTCAGCAAAATAAACTAACTGATAAAATACTAGCTTATTTTTGATGACTTTTTTTGACTACAAGCTTTGTACTAAGACTGGCACCAGTCAAGAAAGGCACAGGAAGAACTAAGCTTCAATTATTAGTGAGCTTATAAGTCACAAAATAAGGAGAAAATATATGACAATTTTTTTTGTTTTATATACTGATTTAAAAAATGTTAGCATTTAGTCAACTGTTTATATCATGATTGGGATCTGGTTGATAAAAATGTAATAGGAGATTCAAAACAGATTGATACTGTCAATTTTTAAAAATTAGGGCATCGTGCTACAGGCACACAAAACAGAAGCAATGCCCAGCCAAGGCAGAACCATTTAGCAATGAGATGACTAAAACTCTAGAGGGTAAAATGGGTTCAGCTAATAAAAAAAGTCAATTTTGTTTGATGAATCAGCTATAAAAGCCCCGCTTTTTAGGAACAAGTCTGTGGGAGGTTTCCTGAACTTCTCTTCTATTTTGTCACCAAAAATATTTTCCTGTGGCATCTGTTAAGGATGCAAGTGTCCTAGTTACCACATTTCCTTATTTACTTTCAGTCTATTATCTCATTTTCACTTTTATAACATCTTCATAGCTTTTTATATATGTTCCTCCCTCCTCTTCTCCCAACTTAGAAGGACAATATTAAAAATGTAAGGGTGAAATACGTGAGAAAATAACATGAACATTTTAATGCATCTGGAAGCTGACAAGACAACTGACTTATTCTTCTGGGTACGTTGTTGTTCAGTCGCTAAGTTGTGTCCTACTTTTTCAGACCCTGTGGACTATGTGCTACACTATATTACAAGTTTGAGAGTTTACACTGAAAGCCCGATTAGTAAAAATAAGAGAAGTTGTTCCAATGGCATTTGTAAAATGATATTAATAGGACTAGTGTTTCTTGAAACAAATTATACAGGAAAAAAGTTAAGGGACAGAATTCAGAGTGGCATGAAAAGAAAAATAAAATAGAATAAAGGAAATATAAATTTGGAGACATGAGGAAGAGTAGAGAGATTAAAAATATAAGGGAAATGAATATAGAGATAGAAAAAAATCATTTAAGTGGCAAAAAGCAATATACTTACTTTTGAGCTACTGTTACAATTCTTATTTTAAATAACAAGTATAATTCAAAATAACAATGACTCTGGAATACAGTGAAATAAATAGATAATGGAAATATAAAAACATAATAGGGATAGAAACATAAAATCAAAGGTGATTCAGGAGAAACAGAATTAGAAGATCATTTACAAAAAAATAAATAAATAAAAACAGAGGGAAAACATTTAAAAGAAACAAGAAGTAAATACTGCAAAAGGAAAAGTTTAACTGTAGATTTTGATTTAATTCATTAATATTTAATAAATATACATATTAATACATTAATTCAGCTACAGCAAATGTTAAGAAAATCATGATCACAGCAGAGGTGAGGGTATTGTTTATATTTGTCTTTAAATGCAACTCAAAAATGAGATTGGAGAATCTGGTATATTCTTGAGTGCTCACTACCAAGGAAATTTGAGCTTCCTAATCCAATTTAGGAAGAAAATCATAAGTTCTTTGTAAATAAGTCTAAATAAAAAGCAGGAGTGCTAGATCCAAAAGGATCAAGGAAGAGAAAATGGAGAAGGTGGAATGACAAACAGCAATATGTGACCACAGAAAGAGGAAAGAAATTGCGAATAAGGGACATGACTAAATTAAAGAATGCAAAAATGCAGAAGTGTCCAGTATCTTCAACACCTTCAGAATTGCTGCCATGTAATAGTTGCTCAGTTAATAACTAATGAATTCATTAAACCAGTGGGTGTTTCAACTACCAAACAGTCATTCCAGGCTGTGTTCATCAATGGAAAAAGGATGAAGGAAAAGCAAATCGGTAGATTTGCCAGGAATAGTGTCAAAATGACTGCCACTTTGGAATAATAGACCTATTCTTGGAAAAAGATGAAAACACTGAATAATCTGAAATTAGGAACAAAAACATACAGATTCTTTGTGAATTGATCTACAGGGAAGAAATAGGTCTGCACTGTTCTCAAAGAACTATTCTACTGGTTGCTTTGATTGTTTTTATTGTCACCAACCTTGGCACTCCTCTGGCCATATGTGTGGGATTCTTGGAACCAAAATGAATATTACATACAGTAAAGTACACCTATCCTGAAGGGAAAATGACAAGCACATAACATCATGCAAAAGAATGCCAACAAAAAAGAGAATTTGTTTTTGCGTTTTATGAGACAATAAGGCAGAAAGAGAAAGAAAAGTAAAGCGAACGACTGCGTGACAGAAAAGAGCGAGGCTCACAACACACAAGACCAAGAGAAGGGGGTGGGGGAGCCCGCTAAGGCAGAAACAAGGTAACAAAAAGGACAAAACCAGCAGTAGAAAAGAACTGTCAGACACAAAACCCTCAAAACAATAGATGCGAAAAAAAGGAACAAGATGACAGGAATAGAGCAGCATGGAATCTAGTAAGAAAAAGAAACAAAAATTTCAAATAATGGATTTTCTAACACCCCCGCTGTTCTGCCAGCACATTGTGTCACAGCCTCACAGAACAGTGCATAATTTATTATGGTCACTCGCTGCCAGGCTGTTATAAAGGGCAACAGCTATATGAAAATACTCCCCACCGTTGGATGGCTTAATGATCTACCCTTTGTAGAGGGTAGGGCTGTGGAATGGCAGGCGAGGACAGAACCACTTACAGGCAGGATGGTGCTATGCATATTTAGTGCTCTCCACCACGTGAAAGAAGGGTGAATTAACTCTGAGGGCACCTCTGTGGCGGGGGGTGTTTCACCCCTCTCCAGCGTCTCCTGGATAATCGCCATCTATCAGGGACAGTTTCTGAATGCCTGGTATCACACACTGTTTCCTTTAGGGGAGGGATGATGTAAAAATTGGAGCAATGAAAAAATAGATTTTTAGAATAAGAACAGTCCTTGAAAATTAGCATTCATGACTGTAATACTGTATTTTTTTAATCACATCTGGAGACTTAACAAAGAACTGTTAGGGTTCCTCTTTATAATGAATTTGGATACAGGAAAAATAAACAGGACATAAAAATAAACATCATTAAAATCATTTTTACCATTCATTTTCAGGAAGGAACATGGCCTTTTCAGTAGAAGAGCTTTCATTACTTTCACAAATAGCACTGTCTTCAAAGACATATACATCAGTAAGATAGGTATTCATTTCTATGGTCAGTAAAGCCAGGGATTACTTCTTTCAAATTCTTTTTTGAAAGGCATTAGTGCCGGAGGTTGTGAGCACAGGTTCATGAATCAGATGCCCAGGATTTCGATCCTGATGCTGCCCTTTATGTGCTATGTGGCCCTGCCACATTACTTACACTGGGTTCTCCCCTTTGTAAAACAGGAATTAATAATAGTCCATACACCATAGAGTTGCAGGGAGGATTGCATGAGTTAGACCTTGAATCAGAACCTGGCAAAGAGCAAGGCAGGTTTCATTGATTGTGTGAAAGTGAAAATACAGTTGCTCAGTTGTGTCTGACTCTTTTTTATCCCACAGACTATAGCCCACCAGACTGCTCAGTCCATGGGATTCCCCAGGCAAGAATACTGAAGTGGGTTGCCATTCCCTTCTCCAGGGGATCTTCCTGACCCAGGGATCGAACCCAGATCCCCTGCACTGCAGGCAGATTCTTTACTGTCTGAGCCTCCAGGGAAGCCCACTCAGTGATTTGTACCTATTCTCAAATAATATGGGGGGCATTCAGGAAGCGTTTGTAACCCAGAACTTTCTATCATTAGGTGGTGGGCATGGAGACAGGAGATAATAACGTCCTTAATCCCACTGGAGGCCAAGCTGAGGTAGTCTACTCTTTTTCCCCTTCCCTCATTCCTGGGTACATGGTTTGCTTACACAGGATAGCAAATGTGCAAAAGGAAGTCACAGTCAGACATTTTGACATTTTTCATCTTCCAAATACCTACAGTAACATGTGGAAAATGCTGATTCTTAAAAAATGATTAGTGAGTTCCAAAAATGGAATATTTGAAAAGGAGGTAGATCCCTGCCCAGGGAATTAGGAATAATATGTATATGTGAGTAGTATGTACTTCTAGACAAACATGTTTAGAATGGATTTGAGACATATTGAAGAAATCATGGCATCCGGGCCCATCACTTTATGGCAAATAGATGGGGAAATAGTGGAAACAGTGGCTGACTTTATTTTTGGGGGCTCCAAAATCACTGCAGATGGTGACTGCAGCCATGAAATTAAAAGACGCTTACCCCTCAGAAGGAAAGTTATGACCACCCTAGAGCATATTAAAAAGCAGAGACATTACTCTGTCAACAAGGGTCCGTCTAATCAGGGCTATGGTTTTTCCAGTAGTCATGTATGGATGTGAGAGTTGGACTATAAAGAAAGCTGAGCACTGAAGAATTAATGCTTTTGAGCTCTGGTGTTGGAGAAGACTTTTGAGAGTCCCTTGGACTGCAAGGAGATCCAACTAGTTCATCCTAAAGGAGATCAGTCCTGGGTGTTCATTGGAAAGACTGATGCTGAAGCTGAAACTCCAATACTTCAGCCATCTGATGTGAAGACCTGACTCCTTTGAAAAGACCCTGATGCTGGGAAAGATTGAGGGCAGGAGGAGAAGAGGACGACAGAGGATGAGATGGCTGGATGGCATCACCAACTCAATGGACATGAGTTTGGATAAACTCTGGCAGTTGGTGATGGACAAGGAGGCCTGGTGTGCCGCGGTTCATGGGGTTGCAAAGAGTCGGACATGACTGAGCGACTGAACTATACTGAACTGAACTGAAGAAATCAGGCACATGAGACCTAAAACATTTGTGGTGCAAAGAGAACAAAAAATCACAACAAGGAATTGTTATTGGTTTTACAGGGAAGTAAAATGACCTAAAATGTAAGTTCTAAAGTTACAAAAAATCAAGAACTGCTTTACTGAGTCATATTCATAAATCACTCTGCTCCAGACCTTCTTAATCTGAATAGCATAAAAATCCATTTTGCATGAAGGCTTAATTCATCCAATTGCTCATTCATTCACTCATTCATTCATATCTTTATTAACCTGTCCAAAATATTTACTGAACCTATAATGTGTCAAAATGACATTAATTCTGGGAGTTCAATGTAGAGTAAGTCACTCTAGCCATAGTTCCTTTGTCTGTAATGTAGATGTTTATTTTCCCCCTCAAAGTTGATTGAGAAGTGGATGTGATTCCATGCATAGAAAGACTTAGCACATTGCCTAGAATAATATGGGCACTATGTAAAATAAACTCAATTTCTACTGTTCATTAAAAAACTCTTTATGAATTTATTATCTTGGTATACACACATACATACATACATACATATTAGTGGTAAAGAATCTGCCTATCAATGCAGGAGAGGTGGGCTTGATCCCTGGGTCAGGAAGATCCCCTGGAATAGGAAATAGTAACCTACTCCAGTATTCTTGCCTGGAAAATTCTATGGACAGAGTAACCTGGCAGGCTATATTCCATAGAGTTGCAAAGAGTCAGATATGACTGAGCATGCACACACACACACATATCTATATATCTAGATATATCATGGTAACTTTATAGCCACCTCAAAAATATAATTCCTTATTTACTATTAGGAAAACTGTACACTTCACTTTACCATAAGTCTACCATTTCTACTGAGAGAGTAAATATCTAATACATTTTATACATGTTTAAGTTTTTAATTGTTTAAAATAAGGATGGCTCCCTTTAGAGGAAAGCTTTTAATAAGAGTTTAATAATAAGAAATGGAGAAAATACCAGAATCATATATATCAGTGGATGGACCAGGATTGGAAAGGTAAAGATCCCCTAAGAGCTGGAATTGCGTGTGCTTGTGTGCACTGTTAAGCCGCTCAGTCATGTCAAACTCTTGGTGACCCCATGGACTGCAGCCCACCAGGCTCCTCTGTCCTTGGGACTCTCCAGGCAAGAATACTGCTGCTAAGTCACTTCAGTCGTGTCTGACTCTGTGCGACCCCATAGACAGCAGCCCACCAGGCTCTCCCGTCCCTGGGATTCTCCAGGCAAGACAACTGGAGTGGGATTATAAACCGTTTATTTGTCTGAGGCGAGGTCATCAGATGAATAAAGAATGCTTATCTGTTCTGTGTAAGAATGCATCATTCACTACATCATGGAGCAAAGGAGAGAGAGGCAGAGCGAGTGAGAATGCTGAAAATATCATCTGTTTTCCTGGATCCAGACAATCACGAAGTCAACTTTAACCTTGTATCATCAATTACATAGGGAATATATCTGTCTTAATTTACAAAACCAGAATTTTGGCAAAAGCTAGAAATCTAAGAACTATCTTTCCACTTGTTTCTTCGTTGGAACCTCCATACAATTTATCTTCAGATGCTGTTCAATGTGATCCTTATCTTTGGCATATGCATTTCTCTATCTCTACCATCATTTTCTTAATCTAAGATACAAACCACTGATATTCCTTACTTGAACTATTTATTGTAGATTTTAGCCTATCTTCTCAAGTCTATTCTCATGCTCCTCTATTCTGTTCTCTCAAAATGAAAATATATTCTTATCATATCCACCACTATCACCATTCAACTCACCACTTATTATTTGTGGGGTTATTTATCCAATATATCTCTACTTTACTAAACGGAAAGCTACATGAGGACAGAACATGTCTATTTTTTTCACTGTATTCTTAGCATTTCACACAGTTCTTGGTACATTGTGCTACGTGTATACTCAGTCATTGTCTGCCTTTCCCCAACCTCATGGACTGTACCCTGCCAGGACCCTCTGTCCATGGAATTTTCTGGCAAGAATACTGGAGCAGGTTGCCATTCCCTACTTCAGGAGATATTCCCAACCCAGGGATGGAACCCACATCTTTTGTGCCTCCTGAATTGGCAGACAAATTCTTTATCACTGCACCACCTAGGAAGCCCTTGGACATGGTAGATACTCTAAAAATTTACTGAATGAATGAAAGTAGAGAAATATTTGGTGATTTGGGGAGTGTAAAATAGGCTCTCTAGAATCTATTTCTCCTAAATAAAAAGGCTATTCTCTAAAAGTCTGAGACAGGTGTAGGATATAGAAGAAGAACCAACAGTGAACAAGGAAAGAGGAATAGAGAACAAATACTAGAAGTGAAGAGAACAAACTGCTCCTTCATACACTAAAGCACAACTATAGGAAAAACAGGAATGGAATGCATACTATGGTGTTGCCACACAATTTCTGGTGTATTCAAGAAGAGAAACATCTTGGCAATTGAAAACAGGTAACAGAAATCACATTTGATAGAGGACCAGAAGTTTTACAAAAAAGACAAAAACATCTGTATGTTCTTTTTTGATGAGTGATTAACATACAGGAAATGTAACCAAATTTGCAACTTGACCTATCAAGACTTTTAAAGCTGAATACACCCAGGAACAACAGATAGAGAAGAGTAAACACTCAAACCATTAACTCTAGAGTAAGTAAAATAGCAAATATTATGAGAAAAGAACTAAAGATATTCAAGACATCTAAAAGTGGTTAAAATTGACAGCCATCTTAAAGTTGATATCCTTTTAAACAAAACTTATTTTTCAGAGTATATATTAATTAATCACATTGATTTTTTCGATGAAAGAATAAAAGCATCATTAGCTCCAAACATGATTGTCATTAAGATTTCTGCAATGTAACTGACAACAAGACAGACTTCATGTTTGTGTAACATCCGTGATTCCCAGTAAGGACCACCTCATGTGTTTAGGGGTGGGGTGGGGGCATAACAGTTCTCTGGGAATGTAGCTGCCAAATTATGGTAACAAAAGCCATAGAAGTTTCAATTCTGAATCAGTACTATAGGCTATAAAATGCTATGAGTTTGTTAAATCTATTTTCTTTGACTTATGTTTTGGGGGAGAGGGTAATATTTTCACCTCTAGTCAGACAAATCCATGTACTGCCTTCCTAACGTTGCTCCCCTATTCCCAGCTGGAAGACTTAAACTGATTGTACTTTAAAGATTACTTCTACCCCAATGAGAAATGTGTAAAAACTGTCTCTGAAGTAGAAGTTGCCTTAATTTTACAGTCTTCTTAGAAGTGGTGCCTCTTATGCCTTGCCTTGATTCCCCTTATTTATTATTCTCTGTCTTGCCTTATCTTGAACTCTGCTGCCTCTGAGTCTCTTAGCTCCTGAGTTCTTATCAGTTTTCTGTCCAATCTTGCTTTTTAACCCTAAATTCAGTGTCCTTTATTCCTGGGTCTTTTGTCCATTTTAACATCAGATTCAAGCCCTGTTTGCTAGTTCTTCCAAATATTCTAGGCTAGTTGGATCCTATAACTGGACTCTCCATTTCTTTGCCAATATTTCTATCTTAATAATTATGGTTTCCTTTTTTTTTTTGTTTCCATTTCGCACTGCTGATACCTATTTACTCTTCAGCAACATTATGCTTTACAAATTGTATGATATAACAGACTAAGTTCATAGCCTCTTCCTCACCTTACTCTCACATCCCTCTCTATAGGTCAAAGATATTTTTAGTTTATCTTTGTGCTCTAGTCAACAGACATATAGAAAACTCTCAAATTTACTGTGGTATGATCATCTGAAAGTGATTCATAAAAAAATTTAAAAATTCTATTGTTGCTTTATTTCAGGAATATAACATGATGATTATAATAAAAACCATATTAAGTTTAAAAACACATATTTCAATGTTTTTCCTGCAACTACTCATCAGGTGGTCCACCTATTTGTACAACATAATTTTTTTAAAAAATGACAGATACATGATTGTTATTATAGATAGCAACAATTTCCTGATTTTTTCCTAGATATTTCCTGATCTAGAACTAACATCTCAGTTAGTTAGATTAGATTTAAAGGATGTTGCTTTCTCCTAAACATTTATAATTTTTAAAAGAAAGCAATCATTTTTATATCATTAGCCAGCATAATAACTAAAACTGAAAAACTCATAGAGAACCAGCTTAAGGCAAAATATTGGCAGCTGTAGAAATGCCTCTTACAGATCTCCTATAGTTATCTACTTATCCAAGTACCCATGTCTATGCAAATGGCTGAGAATTAAAATCAAATAAAAAGTTAGGCAACATAACATAGTGTAAAGCAAATACTTCTTTTTAATCAGAGATACTTTTCCTCATAAACAAGTTGATAATCTATTTTAAAGCACTTCCAAACTTGTATCACCAAAAAGAAAATAAAAGAAGGCAGGCTAAGTAAAACGTGTTTGGGTAATATCGGATTTTAGTCACTTTTGGCAGGAGCTTATATCATGCGGCCATTTCTTGTCTCTCTTCCAGGAATGAGGTTATTTTACAGTGCAGTAATTTCCAAACCTATGATGTCTCAGGGATCAATCCACAGAGGCACACCTAGCCTGGCCCATGTTTAGCCAATCAGCTCGCAGACCTCAAGTACAACTTTCCAGCCTGAACTTACATTCATCCATGCTGATTAGAGCAAAATTACACATCATGTTCAGGAACAAAGCAGCACTTTTCCACCCATATTTCTTAGAGGAGGCTACGGTCAGAAAGGGTGAGAGGAATCAAGACCCTGAAATAGAAGCGGTCTCAGGGGCACACATCTAACCAGTATCAAAAAGGAAATTTAACTCAGCAGTGATCCTCACCTTAGACCCCCCAAGACATACCAGAGAGAGCACTGTGGCGTCAGTGTATTGTATTTTTACCACTGCTGGGGCTGCTACGTTTGTTTCTGTTAAGATTTCTCATACTCCCAAGTGCCTTCCTCTCACCCTCTGGGGTATATAGGGAATACCATGACTAGTCAGCTGTTTTGGCTTTAAAAGTGGTATCTTTATACTGTCCTCTCCACAGACATGCCATGGGAACCAGATGGAGGCAGAGCTATGGTCATTGTTCCCTAGACCTTGTACTGCATATGAGATAGAAGGTCTGTTAGCCCAGCTGCTAGAAAAAGGTTTTATTTCCCAAGGGAAGGGATAGCACATCTGGGGCAATGTGGTCCTCAAACTTAGTTTTGGATTCTCTTCCTGGTGACAGACATCTGCTCTCTGGCAAGGGAAAGAGCAATAATCTGTGTTTTATGAAAAATGTTGGCATGTTGTAACAGAAACAAATCTTTTTTTTTTCTTTTTTAAAAAGAAAAATACAGAGTTTATGAAAATTAAATTTGCACACAGAACAGATCATGAGGGAAATATCAAAATCTTGCTTTAGGTGATCTTAATATAAATCAATACTTATTTAAGATCACGGAACATATAAGATTTACCACTTTTAAATCTGTTTGATTGTTTTGTCTAGCTAAATCATCATAAAAGCAGGACTGTATATGTATTTCCTGATGGCAACTGTTAAGACTGAGTTGAATATTCCAGTGTTCAGAAATTCTATGTAGAGAATGTATGTAAACAAATGGATGAGGTTGTGAGAAAGCAAGACATAGCAGGTGATGAGAGTGGTGCACCATCTTTATTCAGGATTCTGCTCTGTCTGTAAAGTTAGAGCAGTCTTCCCTCCAATTATATACTATCATTTTGGAATTTTCCATTCAAAGGACTTGTTACTGAACTAGTTGTGCACTATTTAGCAATCACACCTACGATGAAGGCCAAATCATGGCTTGCAAACACTGAACAATGAGAATCCTCCAAGGGCCAGATAAACAACATCTCCGTAACTTCTTAGAATTTTCAGGTAAAGAAATCCAAATTCATTGACAGTGATTCAGTCTCTAGGTCACCACAGATTGAAATGAGAGTGTGTATCTAGTTCTATCTTTAACCTGTTCATATATAACATGTTATTTTTTCTTTATCATGGACAATTTAATTGATAATATATGCCCAATTAATGAATTAGAGGTCATCCAACATAGAATTAGGTGAATTTTATTTCAATAATTTCAGTTGAAAAGATATGAATTCCAGGTGGAGAGAATAATAGTATTCAAAAGGGTACAAAGTAGGAAGTTTCCCCGGCAACTGACTGACTTATTCAGTTGACTGGAGATTTGATTACACCCAGATGACATATTAGAAAATACTGGCCAGAACACTAGACGGGGGTCAATGACAAGGGCATTACACGCTCTAGGCTCTGCTAGTTGGTTAGCTCAGACTAAGGCTATTTAGATAACTTCCCAGTCCCAAATTCCTGTCCTCTAAATAAGGAGGTTGAACTGGTAAATCTTCAAGGTTCCTTTCAATTCTGAGAGTCTGTGCCACATCATTGACTCAAGGCAAAAAAGAAAACAGCTGCTATGAAAAATAAGAAAAAGCTTTAAAAATGTATACTTTCTAATGGCAAGGACAAAAAATCATCTTAAGGAGATTACGTAACTAGTATTATAAAGTCCTGTGGAACATGTTGCCTCCTGCTCTTCTTTTTTGCTATGTGGAAGATAAAATAGGAAGGCAACTTATCCCATACCCCATACCCTACTCCCTACTATTTTTCTTTTGGTAGCTGATGGAGGGTCTAAGAATTAAAAGTATTGCTGGTTGAAGAAGGCAATCTAGAGACTCTTCAATGTCAAGAACCCATAAAATCAGCAAAAATCCTGGGAAGGCTTGGTTTCAATATTTTAAGGTTGAATCAGAGAGGTACATACTGATAAAATCCATATTGAGTGAGCACCTATCCTTGGTCAAATGTTTGCTGCTGTTTACGTGTACCACATAGAGAGTGAAAGGAGCCTAATGAAGCTCTAGTTCCTCATTGCCACATGTCAGTATAGGTCAAGTGTGGCCATACCTTCTTTATTTCAAGAGATGAAAGAAGTAGGTTTATTTCTTTTTGTCCAGCCACCTGTTTTTAAAATGTTGGTAATAATTTAAAAAACAAAATAAACACAATAACAATAGAAAACTATTCAAGGCCTTTTCAGGTACTGTGTGAATCTAGGTTAGGAGGGTCTATGAAGTGGAAGTAAAAATATTCAGCATAATTCTGAAAGGACAGAGAGGAATATTCACTTAATGCCCTATGGACACTTAGCATTTTAGAAAAGAAGACCTCAAAGAGATGCCATTTCATCTGCACTTTATAGAATTTATCATAGTTCAAGTACCTTTATAAAGTAATATGCTGTCACAGAAATTAGTTTACATAGATTGCACGTAGACAACTTTAAATTTGATTGTGAAGACATCAGAGCTCCCTTATTCCTGAGAGACAGAACACTTACATAGGATGTTCGGGTTTGTTTGGGAGTTTAGAGCTTAATCCTGCTCTTAATTTTAAGTTAATAATGATAATATTTATACTAATATTCAAATACTGATATATTAGGGACTGTTCTCTGTGCCTTCCCTATATTCAGGCTTACATGCTAACTAAAGCTCAGGCCTGGTAGCCACTGACAGATTTGTGACCTGGGGAACATGGAAGGTCAGGTTTTTTGTTTCTTCTTTTTTAATTTGTTAAATGGAATGGAAACTCATCCTACTTCAGAGGATTGTTATGAACTGAAGAAAAGACAGAAAAAAAATTTCATATTGTAATATAACTCTGACTCTTTGGACTATATATGCCACCCAAACTAGAACATGTTTTTATGTTTGCTTGAGCATCAAGTTTATTAGGTGAAACCACTAACTAAAATGGAAAAAAATGTGATAGAAGAGCAGGCTGACATACTAAAAGTTCAAGGGTTTTATTTTAACAATGTAAAGTACAAAACGTCTATTAAACCAAAGCTTTTTAAACAACTTCTAGTTAGATATTCATCAAATAAATAAAATATACCAAAAAGTGAGAATTGATTTGTGTAAAGAATAGATATTAAATAAATAAAACATTGACTTTCATGCAAGCCAGGAAAATGTTACTGTTTTTAAAAAGAATAACAATATGCAATTTTTATTTCTTTATTTGTTCTTATTTTACCAATGGTCTTTATGAGTAGTTTAAAAATGACATATTAGCTTGCTGCCTATAATGTTAGCATTTAAAGAATATTACAGCTGGAAGGGGATTTAGAGACCATCTAATTCAAATTCCATATTATAAAGATGGAAACTGATGCTTCAGGAGAGTAAGTGGCTTGATCAAGGTGACAAAGATGGTTGATGGAAAGAATAAAGAATGAGATTGCCTTTAAACACTTAGCGAGTGTCCTGCTAAGTGTTTAAGATTTTATATGAAGTTTCACCATGCAGGGAATACACAATTCAAACTCACAGGTCAGCTTGAGATTTTACTTATTTCTATAAGTTCCATAAATATATATGATGTCTCTATGTCATAAAGGTTATAGCTTTTTCTGTTCCTATATTTCACAACTTTTAGTCACTATGGGAACATATATAAAGAGTTTAAATTTACATGTATAATTAAACTAATTAAACTAATTAAACTCAGGTATAAAAGCAGTGTATTTCACTCAGTTGATATTTGCAAGAAAATATTTGAAATAAAGAAGAAAAAAAAATGTTTAGAGAAAGAAAATGTACTGTATTACTATACTCTGCTTATAGTCATCTTCAGGAGCTAAAATCATGATTTCTAGAAACACCAGAAATGGTAACAGTACAAGAGAGTGTTTCTAATGGAAAAATACTCTAGCCATGGGACTAATGTCAGTCTGATTCATTGACGAAGCAAATGTTTCTCAGGCTCTGGTGATACACATAGCTCTTTACTTGGCACAAAGGGAGCTTGTAGCAGACGGGATGCAGATCATACTATGATGACGAAGACAAATTGGAATGGCTCCTCAGTCTCCCAATACTGGGTATAGATTCCCCATCCCACCAACTTGTGAGTGTTTAAGACTATAAACCTTAGGGAGGGAGGAAGAAGCAATGGCAACAGGAGGCAGAGAAAAGGAAATAGGAAGTAGAGGAGAAAATGAATAAGCCCCAGATGTCTTCGTGCCCACTCTAAAAATTCAGAGGTACAGTAAAGTTTTTTCCAATGTGCTAATAGTCTTCCTTCCTGATATATAAAATATTGAACAAGCATGTGTCCAGAGGCAGAGTAACCATTTAAATTATGTTGGAGCAAAATAACTAAATTAGCTTTATGTTTCAATTATACAAGGTACAAAAGAATATAATCTGAAAGAAAAATTCCAAAGTTGGCTAGTAGAATTGGTTATAGTTTTAGATATTATAACAAGAGAAACAGAAATGCTTCTAAGTTTCCTTCAGTCTAAGACATAATGGTTTTTGGAACATATGTTTTCCATGAGTTTTAGAAATCTCAATGATAACTGACTGAAAAATTTTAGCACTTGCATCCTCATTCAGCCAAAGGCTGTTTTATGCAGCTAAATAACTCTCTGGAGAGGATCCACCTAAGACATTTAACAGCTGGGTAAGTTTTGAGGTGTTCACAGAGCAAAAGTCCGCTCTAAAAAATAAACTTAAAGCTGGGTAACATTTTCAAAGTAATTTTCATATTTATGGCAAGAAATACTTATGAAAATACATCTTTCTTTTAAAACTTAGTCAATAGATTCAATTTTCCATAGCTGTTTTAATCCATGTAACTAAAAGATATTTGGGAAAGGTATAAAGAGAGAAACTCGATTCCCTTGGGCCCTGCTCCAGATGTCCTTTTAAGAATGTTTCTTGTTTTAACCAAGTTACTTATCTTGACACACGGACTGCTGCCTAATCACATGACTTATAAAAATTATGATGTAACGTAATGATGTTTTCCCTCTACAGGTAATTCTGAGGCTTGTTCTGTTACCACACTGAATGATCTTCTGGATAATCTTCTGTGAGTGGAGTAGAGAGTATACTTGAACAACATCTGACTAGGCCACCTTCTCCTGCTGCTACAAAAGAATGGTTTCTTCCCAAGTCACAAATCTATCCTGAATGTTAATTAAATATTTACAAGGTACTTTAAAATCCTCCCTGAATGCTAATCTGAAAATAGTAACCTATGTTCATTTGAATAAGCAGAAATTTCTGCCTGTCGAAATTAAGCATCTCTGGCCTCTGAGTTTAATTCAGATAATTCTATGACTTGGGGGGGGGGGCGGAGAACTGACTACCTACTATGTATAAGGCTCCATGTCAGATGTGGAAATTAAACTTTTTAGGACTAGGAAATTTGTCATAAATTACAACAATTTATAATATTTAATTCACATCATTTCCCTCTGGGCTTAAAAGTTAAATTAGATGCAAAATACTCACCTTTTTAGAATTAAGCTTTTACACTGTTCCTTAACATATAACACTGTATCTAGTTACATAAAGATGCAGTATTTTCTACATATTAACACAGATTTCCACATTTTATTCATTAAGTTTCTGAAAGAGTTTTAGCATGAAGTTTCCATTTATTGTATCAAAAAATAAAAATATCATCAAAGTCTTTTTGCAACTCCCAAAACACAGTTAGAGAATAATGATCATATGCTAAAAAATGTAAAATGCAATTTGTGCTGTGCCCCATTTACTACAAAATCACTACGAACAATGCATTTTGTACAGTATATTGCTCCAGGGAAAGTGGATCAGCATCAGGAATGAATAAAGAACACTGCATTTGAAATCAGCTAATTCTGCCTCAGCGCTTTTAAAAACGATTTGTTATGATATTACCTCCTGTCAAGCACATAATGTGATATTTTCCTCAATAAAAACTAAACAGTTGCTGTAATTTCAGCTTCTCTAATTTTCTACTTTTTAAGCACTAAATATTTAAACAATGCAGACCTGGAAGTCTCAAGCCAGTCATCTGATCCTCCCATCTTCCTGCCTAAGGTAGAGTAACTATCCATACAGGGGCCTGTTCTGTAACAGACATACATAACGGCAGCTGTTGAGGTCCTTACCTGCCCACAAGCCAGGCCCATTCCTCTTTCTCCCATGCCATGCGGACACGATAAATTTAATTCCAGGGCATCTGCTCCAGAAGCCTTTAAGATGAGGAAGGAAAATGAAAGAAAACGCAAAGCTTTAATTGTGTACTAATAGGCTTTCACCACCGATAATACAACATAGGTCACATTTGCCTAATTTTAACTACTCTTTGTCCTGCACCACGGCTATTTTATGAGGTATATTCTGACTCTGTCAAATGAGGGTATCTATACAAGGATAATTCAGCTCAGTCGCTCAGTTGTGTCCGACTCTCTGCGACCCCATGGACTGAAGCTTGCCAGGCTTCCCTGTCCATCACCAACTCCCAGAGCCTACTCAAACTCATGTCCATCATATCGGTGATGCCATCCAACCATCTCATCCTCTGTCGCCCCCTTCTCCTCTGGCCTTCAATCTTTCCCAGCATCAGGGTCTTATCCAGTGAGTTGGTTTTGCGCATCAAGTGGCCAAAGTATTGGCGTTTCAGCTTTAGCATCAGTCTTTCCAGTGAATATTCAGGACTGATTTCCTTTAGGATTGACAGGTTGGATCTCCCTGCAGTCCAAGCGACTCTCAAGAGTCTTCTCCAACACCACAGTTCAAAAGCATCAATTCTTCAGCACTCAGCTTTTTTTATAGTCCAACTCTCATACCCATACATAACTACTGAAAAAAACATAGCTTTGACTAGACAGACCTTTGTTGGTAAAGTAATGTCTCTGCTTTTTAATGTGCTGTCTAGGTTGGTCATAGCTTTTCTTCCAAGGAGCAAGTGTCTTAATTTCATGGCTGCAGTCACCACCTGCAGTGATTTTGGGGTCCCCAAAAATAAAGGCTGCTACTGTTTCCATTGTTTCCCCATCTCTTTGCCATGAAGTGATGGGACCGGATGCCATGATGTTAGTTTTCTGAATGTTGAGTTTTAAGCCAGCTTTTTCACTCTCCTCTTAGACTTTCATCAAGAGGCTCTTTAGTTCTTCACTTTCTGCCGTAACAGTGGTGTCATCTGCATATCTGAGGTTATGGATATTTCTCCTGGCAATCTTGATTCCAGCTTGTACTTCATCCAGCCCGGCATTTCTCATGATGTACTCTGCATATAAGCTAAATAAGCAGGGTGACAATATACAGACTTAATGTACTCCTTTACTGATTTGGAACCAGTCTGTTGTTCCATGTCCAGTTCTAATTGTTGCTTCTTGACCAGCATACAGATTTCTCAGGAGGCAGGTCAGGTGGTCTGGTATTCCCATCTCTTTCAGAATTTTCCACAGTTTGTTGTGATCCACACAGTCAAAGGCTTTGGCATAGTCAATAAAGCAGAAGTAGATATTTTTCTGGAACTCTCTTGCTTTGTCCATGATCCAGTGGATGTTGGCAACTTGATCTCTGGTTCTTCTGCCTTTTCTAAATCCAGCTTGAACATCTGGAAGTTCATGGTTCACGTATTGCTGAAGCCTGGCTTGGAGAATTTTGAGCATTACTTTACTAGTGTGTGAGATGAGTGCAATTGTGCTGTAGTTTGAACATTCTTTGGCATTGCCTTTCTTTGGAACTGGAAGGAAAACTGACCTTTTCCAGTCCTGTGGCCATAGCTGAGTTTTCCAAATTTGCTGGCATATTGAGTGCAGCACTTTCACAGCATCATCTTTTAGGATTTGAAATAGCTCAACTGGAATTCCATCACCTCCACTAGCTTTGTTCGTAGCGATGCTTCCTAAGGCCCATTTGACTTAGCATTCTAGGATATCTGGCTCTAGGTGAGTGACCAGACCATAGTGTTTATCTGGGTCATAAAGATCTTTTTTGTATAGTTCTTCTGTGTATTCTTGCCACCTCTTCTTAATATCTTCTGCTTCTGTCAGGTTCATATCGTTTCTGTACTTTATTGATCTCATCTTTGCATGAAATGTTCCCTTGGTATCTCTAATTCTCTTGAAGAGATCTCTAGTCTTTCCCATTCTATTGTTTTCCTCTATTTCTTTGCACTGATCACTGAGGAAGGCTTTCTTATCTCTCCTTTCTATTCTTGGGAACTCTGCATTCATATAGGTATATCTTTTTTCTCCTTTGCCTTTAGTTTCTCTTCTTTTCTCAGCTATTTGTAAGGCCTCCTCAGACAGCCATTTTGCTTTTTTCTATTTCTTTTTTGGGGGGATGGTCTTGATCACCACCTCCTGTACAATGTCACGAACCTCCATCCATAGTTCTCCAGGCACTCTGTCTATCAGATCTAATCCCTTGAATCTATTTGTCACTTCCACTGTATAATCATAAGGGATTTGATTTAGGTCATACCTGAATGTTCTAGTGGTTTTCCCAACTTTCTTCAATTTAAGTCTGAATTTGGCAATAAGGAGTTCATGATCTGAGCCACAATCAGCTCCCGGTCTTGTTTTTGCTGACTGTATAGAGCTTCTCCACCTTTGACTGCAAAGAAAATAATCAATCTGATTTCAGTATTGACCATCTAGTGATGTCCACATGTAGAGTCTTCTCTTGTGCTGTTGGAAGAGGGTGTTTGCTATGACCAGTGTGTTCTCTTGGCAAAACTGTTAGCCTTTGCCCTGCTTCATTCTGTACTCCAAGGCCAAATTTGCCTGTTACTCCAGGTAGCTCTTGACTTCCCACTTTTGCATTCCAGTCCCCTATAAGGAAGAGG
The DNA here is from genome assembly GCF_910594005.1 of Cervus elaphus. NCBI lineage: Eukaryota > Metazoa > Chordata > Mammalia > Artiodactyla > Cervidae > Cervus > Cervus elaphus. The sequence continues at coordinate 69,075,750 of NC_057834.1, read as the reverse complement.
ACATCTTTTTTGGGTGTTAGTTTTAGAAGGTCTTGTAGGTCTTCATAGGACTGTTCAACTTCAGCTACTTCAGCATTACTGGTTGGGGCACAGACTTGGATCACCGTGATATTGAATGGTTTGCCTTAACAAACAGAGATCATTCTGTCATTTTGAGATGGCATCCAAGTACTGCATTTTGGACTCTTTTATTGACTATGATGGCTACTCCATTTCTTCTAAAGGATTCTTGCCCACAGTAATAGATATAATGGTCATCTGAGTTAAATTCACCCATTCCAGTCCACTTTAGTTCACTGATCCCTGAAATGTTGATGTTCACTCTTGCCATCTCCTGTTTGACTACTTCCAATTTGCCTTGATTCACGGACCTAACATTCTAGGTTCCTATGCAATATTGCTCTTTACAGTATCAGACTTTACTTCCATCATCTGTCATATCCCAACTGGGTACTGTTTTTGCTTTGGATTTGTCTCTTCATTCTTTCTGGAGTTGTTTCACCATTCTTTTCCAGTAGCATATTGGGCACCTTCCGACCTGGGGAGTTCATCTCTCATTGTCATACCTTTTTGCCTTTTCACAGTGTTCACAGGGTTCTTAAGGTGAGAATACTTAAGTAGTTTGCCATCCCATTCTCCAGTGGGCCACGTTTTGTCCGAACTCTCCACAATTACCCGTCCATCTTGGGAGGCCGTACATGGCATGACTCATAGTTTCATTGAGCTAGACAAGGCTGTGCTCCACGTGATCAGTTCGGTTAGTTTTCTGTGATTGTGGTTTTCATTCTTTCTGCCTTCTGATGGATAGGGAAAAGATCCTTATGGAAGTTTACTGATGGAAGAGACTGAGGGCAAAACTGGGTCCTGTCTGGATGGGCTGGGCCATGTTCAGTAAATCTTTAATCCAATTTTCCATTGATGGGCAGGGCTATGTTCCCTCCCTGTTGCTTGACCTGAGGGCAAACTATGGTGGAGGTGATGAAGATAATGGCGACCTCCTTCAAAAGGTCCCATGCAAGCACCGCTGCACCCAATGCCCCCAGCCCTGAAGCAGGCAACTGCCAACCCATGTCTCCACCAGAGACTCCTGGACACTCATGGGCATGTCTGGTCAGTTTCTTGTGGGGTCACTGCTCCTTTCTCCTGGGTCCTTGTGAGCACAAGATTTTGTTTGTGCCCTCCAAAAGGGCTTATGCCATACCCAGGTCTGCTGCCCCCAGAGCCCCTGTGGAAGGCCACTGACGACCTATACCTCTATAGGAGACATTCAGACACAGTTCTAATAACAAAAGCAAATACGTGTTGAGTGTTTATGACACTCACTGCTCTCTGTGAGTTGTATTTCTTATCTCTAACTCTCATCCTCCTTGGAATAATCAGGTACCAATTTTACAGATGAGGAAACTGATGCACAAGGGAATTAAATGACCAGTCTGGTTATCAAGTGACACAACAGAGATTTTTAACTCAGGTCTGTTTGATATCATGTTGATTCTGCCCTATACAGCTTCTGTTTTTATAGAAACAAACCTCATTAGTTCTGGATAATTGGTACTGAAGGTAGCAGGGCAAAGAAAAATGTAGCAGGCTAGATGGAATAAATATGAATAAAATTTTAAATGTTCTTTTATCAGTTAACTTTTATTATTTATTAATACTGCTTTCAAATGCTTCAGAGCACTCAAGCATGTTAATTGCCCAAACTGGGAACACCATTCATTGTATTCTATGTTGCTTTAAAAAAATTCAAGTGGAAAATAAGATTGTGGTAATAGGTCAAATTAAATCAAAATATATAAAAATATAAATAGTTTTTCTCCTCTCTCTTTCAATTTTGTACCTCTAAAGTAATCTATGTTAACAATTTAATGTGTAATTTTCTACTTTTTCTATATGTTAAAAAAAGTAAAGCACACATATAACACATGTATCAGGCTTATTTTTTCTTCTTGGTTTTGCTCTTTATATTTTCATTTTTTCTTCTAGTTTTATTGAGATACAACTGACATACAGCACTATATAAGTTTTTGGTGTATAGCATAATGATTTAATTTTAATGCACCATGAATGATTACCACAATAAGTTTAGAGCACATCCATCATCACATATAGACACAAGATAAAAGAAAAAAGTCCTATGATGAGAACTCTTAGGATTTTCTCTGTTACATATTGCAGTATTAATTATATTAATCAAGTTGTACATTACATCCCTAATACTTCTTTTGTTATAACCAGAAGTTTAGGCCTTTTGACCGCCTTCACCCAATAACTCTGGTAACCACAAATCTGATCTATTTTTCTATAAGTTTGTTTATTTTTGAATTATAATTTATCTATAATACTATGTTAATTCCTGGTGCACAACATTCTTATACATTACACATAATCATCATGATAAGCCTAGTCACCATCTGTCGTCACACAAAGATATTACATTACTATTGACTATATCATGCATTTCATACCCATGAGTCATTTCTTTTGTAATTGAAAGTTTGTACCTCTTAATTTTCTTCACCCATTTCTCTCATATTTTTAAACTGAATCAATTTTATTGTATTTTTTAAAAGTCCATCTTAAGAAACATGAAGTACAGATAATTTTGTCTTACTTAATAATTAAGTAGGACTCTTTCTTATTTAAATTATTAATTCATACAAATGGGACCTATAGAAATGAACAAACTATTTCACACTAAGCATTCTTAAAATAACTGGAGAACCATAGAATTCTTTAGAAGTCTTCTGTAAAAACTCTAAGAACAATTAAAACACTTTTTTAAATTTGAGAAATGGAAGATAAACGAAATGATTCTTTTACCTAACATCTAGAATCTTCAATGCCACCATTTCTTTTTGAGTAAGGTAAACGTGGCTCAGTTTCCACAATATTATAACATGTTTATCACATCATAGAAAGACTTTTTTAAAAGTTCATTATTTTCTAAGAATATCAGACCTTTCTTTAGACCAACAGCTTTTTTTCAAATGTCTCTTTTCTTCCTAATCATTCACGATTTTTTCCTATTTATTAATTTTAAATAAGACCTCAACAAACAAGTATTCTATCGATAGCTACATCTTTCTTGGTTGACTTTCTTACTCGCCTTTACTCATGAGTGAGCCTGCTTTTCCTTCTTCACATTTGTGAAAGTTCAATAAGTCATTCAGCCTGTTTTCTAACATGGTTTTATCATGGTTTTTGTAAATGCTTCATGTTATTTGAAAATTATTTGAATCAGAGTTCGGTGGTAAGCTTTGACAAAGCACAACCTGCTAACTCTGAGTTCTAATCCTAGATCTGCTAAGGAACTTGGGCAAGTCAGTTAACCTTCTTTGTTCCCATCTACTCAAGTGTAAGGGCTTCCCAGATGGCTCAGCAGTAAAGAACCCATCTGCCTGAAATGCAGGAGACTCAGGAGACATGGGTTCCACCCCTGGATCAAGAAGAGCCTCTGGAGGAGGAAATGGCAGTCCACTCCAGTATTCTTGCCTGGAAAATCCCATGGACAGAGGAGCCTGATGGGCTACAGTCCATGGGGCCTCAGAGAGTTGGACACATTTAAGCAACTAAGCATAGACACATTCAAGTGTAAACTGGAGACAATAGGACCTATCTCAAAACCAGGTCATGTGGGAATCTGCAGCTTAATTAAAAGGCTGTACACTGCAAGTATATATATTTTTCTTATTATGTCTTAGTTATTTCAAATATTTCTTTTAGACTTATTTGCTTTAGACTGCTAGTTGAAATGCAGCAATTAAGAGCAAATCAATTCAACAACATTTTGGAATAAGCCTTAGGTGTCATTTGTATAGATATTTACATTATACATATTTTCTAAAATTTAAGTGCAAGCTTACAATTAGATTCATAGTCGGCAATAATAACTAACATTTATCGAACACTTACAATATGCCAGACACTTTACTAGGCTTTTTATAATGGATATATCATTATTCCCATTTTGTAACTGATAAAATCAAGGTACAAAGAATTCAAGTGACTAATTTATTATTCTAAAGCTTGTAAATGAGAATAGGATCTTTAAATCAAGTATTTTAAGCATAGAACCTGTATTCTTGGTCACTATCATTACTTATTAGAAATCAGGTATTCCATGGCTAGAATTGGTTTAACGTGATAACAAAACATTACAACTCAACATCTTTCAAGTTTCTAAATATTAAATAGTTATTAAAATCTTGTAAGACCACTTATTAAATTTAGTCTTTTCAGTGACTGTCAAAAATTTTCCCAGCATTATATATATATACAAATGCTAACCCACTAAACATACCCATAAAGACCTTTGAAATGAGGATCTAGGCCTCAAAAACAGATAATCCTGCTCAAAATAACACCAAAAGCTGGGGAATATTCATTTGGCCTCTGCTTCAATATTCTTGTCATACGATGTACACCACCTTAAAAGGCAGTTAATTCTATTTCCAAGCAACCACATGCATTCAGAAAGCCTTAATTGCTGAATTACCATGAAATGTTAAATTAACTGAAACTGGGCATGCATTCTGACTCCTGTTAGTCACAAGCTTTTTAGTTTAGTCACTTAGCCCAGAGTTTATTCTGCCTCACCTAAATGATTATACAATAAAATAATCTAGTGAAGGCAGTGACATAGAAAATTTGCTGCTTCTAATTTCATACATTATCTATTTATCATCTGTTTATCGGCATGAAGTAGAATGATATGTTAATAGCATGGACTATGGAGCCAGATTTCATGGGTTTGAATCCCACTTTTACCACATACTAGCTGTGTGAACTTGGGCATATTATTTAACAACTTTTGGCCTCAGTCTCCTCATTTCCGAAACATGGAAAACAGAAAAGTACCTCATAAGGTTGCTTTTCTAAGGTACAAATAAATTTAATAAAAGCAAATGACAGAACAGTGCCTGGACTGCAGTAAATATTATGTAAGTATAAGCAGTTAATCTAGTCTAACTACCTGTCTCACTGTCTATCCATCTATCCATCCATCCATCTATCCATTCAGTTACAATCTCCAACTTGCCTTTCCTCAGCTTTGATCTGAGAAAGAATATAAAGTAGCTATATACACACTTTGGGGGCTTCGCAGGTGGCTCAGTGGTAAAGAATTTGCCTGCCAGTGCAGGAGATGCAGGAGACGAGGGTTCAATCACTAGGTTGGGAAGATCCTCTTGAGTAGAAAATGACAAACCACTCTAGTATTCTTGCTAGTATCCTCTGTCCATGGAGAATTCCATGACTGAGTGACTGAACAACGAAACAACAAAAATCCATACTTGGGGCTGGGGGAAATGGTGGCAGAAAACTATTCTAAGAAATTCTCAGAGTCATGGTAGTAACGTGATTTCTAAAATTCTCTGAATCACTTTGTAAAACCTCTCAGAGAAATTAGGGAAGCAAAACCACAAACCCTTGTACAATATGTCCAACAAAATGGGCTACACGGTTCTTTTCCTTCTCCTTTCCTCACCTCTCCCTTCCTTATCGGTCTATGTAGTTCTAAAGTCACTGGCTGGGGATGAGCAAGGGAGGAAGTTTGGAGGAAGATCCATGAGGGCCCAGTGGGGGCATCAGAGCCTGAGCACAGTGAGAACGACAGAGGGTGGCTTGGGGCTGTACATCAGAGCCCTAGTGCGAAGAGAAGCCTTCCATGGGTCAAGGGGAACAAATAAAGGACATAAGAGACCAAGCAGGGTAGAAAGACATGAAGCTACATTTCTTGGGGTCTGCTCAGTCAGTCACTCAATCATGTCCAACTCTTTGTGACCCCATGGGCCGTAGCTTGCCAGGCTCCTCTGTCCATGGAATTTTTCAGGCAAGAATACTGGAGTGGGTTGCCACTGCCTACTCCAGGGACACTTCTTGGATTCTCTCTAATTTTCTTCTGTTAAAAGAATACATGAGGCCCACTGCCAACTTTCTACATAGCAACACTGTCAGTCAGTCTCAACTATCCAAAACTGGGGACCCAAGTTCTCTGGGATCTTAGACCACTTTGAAATGGACCTGGGACAAGTAAACACTGGATTGGCCTGGGCCCCACTGGGCACTAAGTCTGTGACTATCTCTCATCTCCAAGTAGACATCTATCTTTCCTGATTCTGTTCCGTCCTGCTGACTGTTAGTGTTCAGGGACTTATATCCAACTGGTCCTACGTAGTCCTATCATGTACCTCTGTCTGCTTTGTGTCTCAGCCTATTTGAGATTTCCTAACTTCAACATCTATTTAATTTTATGAAATACTGCTAGTCCAGATCCTAATTTAAAAAAAAATGAAAGGAACCTGGCTTCAAAGTGGTTTATTTGGACTCTCTGCTAGGAATAGTATGGTCACCTGGTTTTGACACCTATGCCTCTCAGCTGGACCTTCCTTGTCTTGGCATACCAGTTATAGTCAGACCCTTGGCAATCACCCATCAAATCCCTGACCTTCAGCTTTGGATTTTAATCACCTCAAGTTCATGGTGACAAATCAAATCCATTCTTCCCATTGACTCTGTAATTGCTTCCTTTTGTTTGTCACATGCCTGTATATCAGCTCTTTGCCTTTATTTTGCTTCATTCAACAAATATCTGAGGACTGTCCACTGACCAGCAAAGCCCTGTGTTTGGAATTGGGGGTTAAACAGTGAACCAGATGAGATGTCCACCCAGACAGTTTGCTTTGTCATAAGAAGACAGGTGAAAGAGCTGATGACATCACTGTTAATCACCAGTTTTATTAAATTCTGTGGAGAAAAGGCATGAGCAGAGGTAGACCCAGATTTGGGGGAGGAGCCTGAAGTTCATACAATTTGCAGATACTTCTTTGAAAATAAAAATGATTTAAAAATTAAAAAGAGAAAATCAGGTACAGGGCCTTGGAAGTAGCTTGTACAAGTAAGGGCTCTGAAGCTTAACCTTCATTAACTTTATGATAATGATATGACATCCTAGCTCCTGAGGATAGGATTTCAGAAGGAGTAGGACAGGGGGTTAAACTACTAGTCAGGGAGCTCCGAGAGGAGGAAGAGAGAACATTTCAGCCCAGGGTAATGGCAAAGGCTCTGAGGTACAAGTGTGTTGGAGGAGTAAAAGAAGGCCATTGGGGTCTGGAATGTAAAGAACAAACCCAAGGAGACACCAGGGGAATGGCCAGGTACCAGACCATACAGGTCAAGTTAAGAGTTTTACATGGTAAGAAAGCTAGTGGGAAGACTGTGAGTTGATTGAAAGCAAAGAGATTAATGGGGCTTTCAGATTAGGATGGCAGCAACTCATATTGAGGGCTTCCCAGGTGGTGCTAGTGGTAAAGAATGTGCCTGCCCATGCAGGTTAGATAGAAGAGCAGGTTTGATCCCTGGGTTGGGAAGATCCCCTGGAGGAGGACAAGGCCACCCACTCCAGTATTCTTGTCTGGAGAATCCCATGGACAGAGGAGCCTGGCAGGCTGCAGTTCATAGGGTCACACAGAGTTGGACATGGCTGAAATGACTTAGCACACACAAGCGCAATGCATATTGAGCCACACCTAATTAATATGTCTCCTCAAATTTGGTGGCCTTACTTGCCACCCAAGCTTTTGCCACTAGCTTAAAAAAGAACCTTGGTTCCTATTGCTATCCTCTGCCTTCCTGTCACTGCCAGCTCTCATAGCTCCCTCAGAATGAGAGCAGGACTCTCTACTGAACGTGTCAGAGTGGGAGCTCCAAGAGGGCCAGTGCTCTCAACATGCTGTGGGATTTGGCTTCTGAAGCAGCTGCTTAAGGAGGGAAGGACCCGCAGCCCAAATGTGCAGAAGAAAGTAAACCTTTGGGGTATAAAATGTGATGAATGAGAGAGAGGAAACAGAAGGAACCAGTAGATATGTCCTTCACTCATCTTCTTCTCTAAACTGTTGTGAAGCAGGATGATCCCACACAGCCCTCCCATCCCACATGGCTGAGCAATTGGCTCCATCTCCTTGTGAAGTGGCAGCCAGCTCTGGAACGCACCACGCTCCATCTGCTTTCCTTTCTTCCCATTGCCTTCACTCCCCTCCCCGCCCCCCATTCTTATTGCTTTGGAATTGAATCCTTCAGTGAAGCATCTTCACATTAATTTTGACTCAGGCTCTGTTTTCTAAGCTAACACACATTAAGAAAGAAATGGATTCCAAATCTATTCAAATGAGTTCAAGATCTATTTAAGATCTACTATGGGGTATGGTTCAATTTGGTATACACATTTAAACTGTGAACATGTCTACATAGCTGAGGCTATACCTTATTCACCTTTGTTTTGGATGGCCAGGGACTCTGAAAATAGTAAGTGCTTCAGAGATCTTCCTTCCATGGAATTGGAATAGTTTATCTATGTCCCAGAAAATTAGGATAGCATGTGATCAGATACCTGAACCAAAGAAATTGAACCAAGTCTAACAATGCTACTGATTTGACACCAAGCTGTAAAACCTTTTCCGGAGGCTGCTTCTGTTTTATGGTGCTCAAAAAACAAGACAAATTAAAACCAGGTTGAGGAATAAGACATTAAAAGCATGTATATTCTGGAGAGTTAGAGTGAAAAGGAAAGTTGGTTCAACATGGTTCTATTTCCAAGAATATGCATGTGAAAAAAAGGGTATACTGCATGCACACTGACTTTTAAAAACAGCATCTGGTAGATTTTACCATATTTTAAGAATGTACTAGGTTTCTGTTTTGTTTTTTTTTTTTCTTTTAACCCCCACACATGGTCTTAAATGTTTATTCAAAATAATACAATAAAGTGGTAGTCTCCAACGAAATAAATAATAAGGGTCCCTTCTTGTCCAAATTTTCATTCTGATATAGAGTTTCTCTCTCAATCTCTATTTTTTCATGTTCTTGTACAACTGGATCTGCTCTGCTATTACACACATGCATTTCTGTTTTCAGATATAACAGTGAAGAGCTGATAGCAAGATTTTCTGAATTCCCTGTTGTGCAATTCAAGAATTAATCTACTCTATAGAGAGGAACTTCATGAATTTAAAGCATATCCGTCATCATATTAAGTGACTTGCTGAACTTAAAAGCAATGGCTTGTAGAACGGCTGGTGTGTTCTCTCGATTCTTACCCTTCATTATCACCACCCCCAAACAAATGTACACTGTAAGTAGTAGAGTAACTTTGGCTTGAACACTTTTGTTTTTGTTGATTTGTTTTAATGTGGGCTCTTCCATTGTAAGAAAATCTGTTTTAATCTGCTGTGAAGCATGTGTTCACGGAAACAAAACCAAATACTGACTCTACAAAGCTTTACTGGGTGCTTACCATATGAGCTATGATGGAATCATGCTGCCTATTGCTTCCCTCCAGGGGAATATGAAGACCTGGGGATAGTTCCTTCATGTGTTATGCCCTGAGCTGGTCCATATTTCAAAGATGAGAGGGAACTTTTTTTTTTTTTAATTGACACTATAGGTCGAACTCCTTGATATGTAAATTGCTCTTCTGTTGAGAAATCTAACTGACTATTTTGACTGAATGGAAGGCATATCTTTTTCCTTTTCTTTCTTTCAAACACATTTTCCTTTTCTTCCTCCTTCCCCTTTTACTCTGATTGATTGCTAATGAGAAACTAGAAAATAATATTGAATAAAACTACAATTAAAGAATTAGATATATGTGAATACTATATATCTCACATATGAGATATACGAGATATCTGAGATATATGTGAGATAGATATATATTAGATATATGTGAGAAATATGGAAATTATCTTTAAGCTGTATCTTTATGCATATATAAAAGTTTTTGACTTTTTAAAAGTAAAATTGGCTTATTTAAAAATTATCGTTACCATCTTTTTAAATTCCATATATATGCGTTAGTATACTGTACTGGGGAACACATGTAAATCCATGGCTGATTCATGTCAATGTATGGCAAAAACCACTACAATATTGTAAAGTAATTAGCCTCCAACTAATAAAAATAAATGGAAAAAAAATCATAAAGAAAAAAAAATTAACACATTATTGACAAAAATACTTTCAGTATCTTATTCTACAGAAGGCAGAGGAGCAAGTAGTGTGATAAAGCCATTCATCATAGTCAGATTTAAATTGGCAAAACTCATGCCAAACCTGGGCTCTGTGGAAAATTTCATGGTCAATTAGGTAAATACATGTGTAAAACGGACCCAGCAACAAAGATCATGAAGCCAATTACTGATCATATTTAATTTCATCCCTCTAAGTCCCAGAAACAATTTTTGCCCTCACAGATCTAAGATATCTAAATAAACTGTACAATCACAATATTTAAATGCTATAAAAAGCTTTATAACATTTTATAAGGCAGAGCTGTTAGTTCACAATTATTGTTAGGTTTAGTCTTCACATCTTACAAGTTTTCAAGAAACCCCAGCTACAGTGTTTTTCACGATAGGACAATGGACATAAGTACATAATTTTAAGTATGTATTTTTCTATTTGAAATAGAAATTTGAGGCACATGGTTAGTTGTTTGCATTTGTGCAAGATTCAATTTATATTATAGAAAACTCGCTGACTAGTGTTCCATTCAGGAGCATTCTGTCCTACCATTTTATGCATGTCTGTATTCAAACTAGAATAGTATTAAATGAACCTTTTATATTTTAAATATTCAAGAGCTTTATATTCAAAATTTCTTTTCTTGCTGTCAAACTAGCTTGCCTAAAGGCAAGGTAAGATCAAGTTAGACTCTCAAAGGTAGAATTAAATTTTATCATGGCATCCATCATAATATACAGTTTGCTTAATATGCAAATAAAGAGTATATGGAGTCAAAGAATAAAGGATTTTTAGGCAGTGTGTGAAATCTAAGGGACTACTTTTATAGAATAGATTCCTTTTAAATTTACATTTCCATCATTTTAATGAAAACACAGGGTAAACAAATTGTAATAGAAATGTTTTAAGTTACCATTTTTCACTCAATTTTTCTTCTACTGGGTTATTTTTCATGACAGCTCTTTATTTAAAACTAATAAAAATAGAAGAGAAGAAATAAAATAAATATAAAGAAATCATTACCTCAGCCTTTCTGGAGAGTTCCATCCAGTCATTTCTGTTGTAACTGCACATGATGCTAGCAATCACAATCTTTAAAAAGAGAAAGGAAAGAAAAATTAGTTCAAATAGTTTTGTCTTTGTACACAGGGGTCTATTTTATTTATATATATATGTTTATAATGGTAAATTATATCATAAAAATTAGTTTTCCATCTGCTGAAAGAAATCAGTAAATTACAGCATGGAATTATAGTGAAGCAAAGGATAAGATCTGCGGCTTCAGACTTAGGTTAGAGACTTTCTCATTTACTGTCTTTGAATGCTTGAGCAAGTGACTTAACTTTCTGATCCTCAGCATTGTCATTTTTAAAATGGAGATAATAATACTGACTTTGCCAACCTCAAAAAGTGATAGTGAGAATTACATGAACTTGCGTATGCAAAAAGAGTTGTTTAAGTTATATAATGATGGAGTGTGTGTGTACTCAGTCATGTCCAACTCTTTGTAGCCCCATGGACTGCAGCCCAGCAGGCTCCTTTGTCCATGGGTTCTTTCAGGCAGGAATACTGGAGCAGGTTGCCATTTCCTACTCCAGGAGATCTTCTTGACCCAGGGAATGAACCCTGGTCTTCGGCATCTCCTGAAGTGGTAGACAGATTCTTTACCACTGAGCCACCTAGGAAGTCCATAATGATGTAGAAATATTTATTAATGTAATTACTGGTATAGCTAAAAGGTTTCAAGGTATGGAAAGGAAATAAATTAATGTCTTCTTCAATCATACCTTACTATAATATGGATAATTACACCTTACATATTCAGAGTGAATTATAGTTCTAAAGTTTGTTAAATATTGATTATTTAACTACAGTATTACAGTATGTTATAATGGAGGCTTCATGGAGTAGTAGTTACTAGTATCTGCTCTGAAGCCAGAATGTCTAGATTAGAGTTCAGACTCTATCACTAACTGTGTGGTCCTGGACAAGACATTTAATTTCCTCATTGGTTAAATATGGATAACACTACTATCTACTTGCTGCTGTTGTGTCTGACTCTTTTGCAACCCCATGAACTATAGCCCACCAGGCTCCTCTGTTCGTGGCATTTTCCAGGCAAGAATACTCTAGTGGTTGCCATTTCTTTCTCCAGCAGATCTTCCTGACCTAGGGATAGAACCCATGTCTCCTGCATTGGCAGGGCCTTTACGACTGAGCCACCAGGGAAACCCACTATCTACTTAGAAAAGTAATAATCAAATTGCTAAGAGTTTATGGCTTTAATAATGTACCAGGTAATGTTTTAATGTATTTTATCCTATTAACTTACTTAATCATTCTCAAATTATTCTTCCCATTTTACAGATGAAGATGCTGAGGTACTGAGACACAAAGGTTTCAGAGCTAATAAACAGCAGAGCCAGGACTCAGACCCAGAAATTTAACTGAGAATCTGTGCTTTTAGCCATTAGTTTTTGCTGGCCTAATGCAAATATTCAGTATATGTCAGTAATTACTTTCTATAATTACCATTTAAAGACTATGAGATCATGACACAAAGTCTGTGCCAAATCTAAAGCCACAGAGTCTAGTGGAAGAGTCCACTAAAAGGCCCTGGACTCTCACCACAAGCAGCTTTTTTTTTTTTTTTTTTTTTTGCCTTACAAAAAAACAAAGATGTGATGAACAAGTCAGATGAATGCTTTTATCAGTAAGAGAAAGAAAATAAGCTATAATCATACAGGAGAGAGTTCTGAATACTAGAGCTCTAAATACTGAATAAGCCTGTCCTTAACGCTGGGTCAATTTTTTCCTGATAGACTATGATCCTCCATGGGTGCCTGGATTGCTCTGCACCATTCATCATTTTATCTACAATAACCAGCATGATGTTTGGCACATAGTAGAATTGATTGAATAAATGTACGAGGTCACTAAAGGTTTAGGAACAGAGAGTTGCATTTTCAGTTTATCCTTTTAAGATTAAGCAGATATGAACACCATGAGTTAGAGAAGGGAAAAAATAAACAATTGGTGAAAACTTTGGCAAATGATTATTGTATGATTCAGAGAGAAGAGTGAGCAGAACTGTTGTGAATGCTGGTCTTGGTGACAGAGAAAGGGTCAGATGTCAAAATACACAGAAACTGTGTGTATTAAGATGGAAAAAGAAGAATCAGGAGATCTGAGAGGCTGACTGTGAGTGACTGAGAAAATCTTACAACTTTAGTCAGACAAAAGTAAGATGATGCTGAAAAAAAAAAAAAAAAAGTAAGATGATGCTGAGCAAAAAGGAAGCCAGGAGAAACAGTGTATTCAAACAGATTCCTATGTAGAGAGAGGAACAGAGAAAAGTAAAAGTAGATGATGAATAGAGGAAGAAAATTAAGAATGCATGATTGTTTTCTTATTGAGTTTAGGATTCAACTTTTGTGTAGCTTTTAAGAACTGGGGAGGAAAAAAAAATGTAAGAATGACCCTTGGCCTTTTCTACAGGTGCTGAAAGAAAGTGAAAAGTCAACTTCCAAACTTGCCCATCTGCAAGCAAGAAAGGGTCTCCAGCATAATTATGCATCTTCAATACACTCTTTCTGCCATTTTTACATGCTATAAAATCTGACGTTATTCTCCCCACCCTCCAGTTAGAAAACAGACCAGGGAGAAATTCTCCAGAGAGGTACCAGACCTTCAGGGACTACACTATTACCTCCTCTTGAATATTCCTTGCATGTAAAAGAGGGGGACTTCATTTGAAATGAAAACCAATTGGGATGAGGGCTGGGGGCAGGTGGACAGATCCTACTGTCCTCAGTGGCCTCGAGGTCAAGTCAACAAATACATCTTTTTTTATTTTTTAAATTTATTTATTTTAATTGGAGGCTAATTACTTTACAATATTGTAGTGGTTTTTGCCATACATTGACATCAATCAGCCATGGGTTTACATGTGTTTCCCATTCTGAACCCCCCTCCCACTTCCCTCCCCATCGCATCCCTTTGGGTCATCCCAGTGCACCAGCCCTGAGCACCCTGTCTCATGCATCAAACCTGGACTGGCGATCTGTTTCACATATGATAATATACATGTTTCAATGCTATTTTCTCAGATCAGCCCATCCTCGCCTTCTCCCACAGAGTCCAAAGACTGTTCTATAAAGAAAGGTCAATCTAAGGATTTAGGGAAGGAGCAGACTCCCCGAGCTTGCTGGTAAAATGTCAAGAGCAAGGTTAGATTCAAAGATTCAGACTGAAAAAAATGACTTTAGCATTAGATACTGATTCTGTGGTGAAAGAGACAAACAGTAGAACTAGGTTTTTAGGGAGTTCTATTCAAAACCAAGAAACACAGACAAAAAACAAAAACCAAACTTGCCTCCAGTTATGACAAAGTAACGCTCAAGTTTATACTCCCATATAAATATGAAGTGACTGCTAAATGAGGATGGCATCCTCCTCCCCAGTGTTCCATTCAGGCGCCACAGAGGACAACAGGGACGATCCTTCTAGTGGGCAGGGTCCAGGTGGGCAGATGGGCTGACCAAGGAAGCCACTTCCGGGAAAGCAAGGTTCACTGGCCCTGACAACTGGATATGATAGATGTTCTCAAGTAGGGACTAACATAGTTCCTCTTTACTAAATGGTGATTTTTATTTTGACAAAGCTGTTTTTTCTTCAAATATATATTGATTGTGCCTGGATTGGTTAGAATCATCATTCACCTTTTAAGTCCCCAAGATTATGAGGAGTACATTTGGGCTTGATAGAGAGAAGTAAATAACACTCAGAGAACTGTCCTGGACATTGAGAACATTGGTGCCATCAAATGCCTAGGAACGCAGTGACTGGGTATGATTTGGGGCATGCTGTCCTTGGGGAGGGGTGGCCACAGGTGGGAGAGATAGATTATGCTGAGCAGACAGAAGTTTTGTGTGCTCTGAATAGCTAAGCACCACCCTGTTCCTCATCTTCAAAAAACAGACTCTACCTTCTTACCCAAAAAGCTGGGAAAATATCTCCAACAGGGTTAATCACAGTAATCAGCTACTCTACTCTCATTGAAGTCCTTCAGTTGAGCTGGGGAGATAAAGACTTTTTTCCTCTTTGGTCCCTAAACTGGAATAAAGTGTGTTCATAGCAGCTAGTAATCAGTGACGGATTCCTTACTTACCCAAGCCAACCCTCCCACTCCCACTCAAAGCTAGCTGCACTAGGATGATAAAAAGCAGAGGCAAAGCAAAGTAGAGATGCAAGATGGAGACACGGTTCTGTCACTTTTAAGTCTGGTGTACCACTAACATGCCTGTTCAAGTGAACCAATAAATATCACATTTGACTTGAGAAAACTCAAGTTATATTCTGGTTTCTATCACTGACAGTCTTGACAATTACTACATGCAAAACTAAAACTGTCACTTTTAAAATAACTTCCTAAGCATTTTTTTTCTGTCAAGTAAATTTAAAGGAAAAATAACTTTATACCTTATTTTTAAAGGCTAAATTATCTAAGAAGTCTAAATATCTTTATCTAAAATCAAAGGATGGTTCGTGAAAATATATGTTGACATTCTATTTCAGAGGAATAAAGATGACCCCAAATCATTTTATTCCAAGGATTTTTCAAAAAGCCAGGCTAAAACACATCAACAGTAAAAAAACACTGAACAGAATTTAATCTTTCTTTGAGGATTAGAAAGCCCTTCCGTGTTTTGCAGTGCTTGGTTTTTAATCAAGCAAAGGAAGACAGGTTACTTTTTTCTTATGGAAAAAAAGAGTTAATGTATATTTTATATTGTGAAACATTATGAAAAGTTACTAGAAATGAATACCCAATGAAACATTTTTAAAACACAGCAACATTGCCCTATATTTCATTTAATTTATGCCATTTCTAATGCCCCTTTTTATGGCTTATATTTTAAAACACATAAAAACCAAATGCTATAGTTTTAACTAATCCTACATTTTATGAACATTTTAAGAGTCAAGTGAGAGACTCAAACAATATTAGTTAATCACTTAGTATGAAAACTGAGTACCTACTGTAGTAGGCACTAAATGACATATAGAGGAGTTTAAGACACTGATTCAGAGTCTTTGATTATTCAACAATCAGTATTTCTTTGAGACCTATGTGCCAGTATCTGTAACTCTAAAGTGATGAAGGAAACAGGGAAAGTCCCTACATTTTTAGGAGGGGAAAAAAGTCATTAAAGAATACATTATTTGGACTATTTTCGGTTCAAGATTTAAAAACATTACAGGTGAGCAAGATGGAGAATCATAGGGATGCATAAAGCCACATTAGATGAGTTGCATTCCAGGTACAGGAACTCTGGAGTAGGAGTGATCATGATACACTTAAAAATAGAAGGCCTTTGTCACTGGTGCTTCATGACAGGGCAAGAAGAGTGCAAAAGGAAATGGAAGAAGAAGGAAGCAGTCATTTCTCTGGGAGCTGAAACCTGTGGGAGTGAGGGTATTTTTTACAGGGGTAATGGGGCTTCCCTGGCAGCTTAGTGGTAAAGAATTCACCCGCCATGCAGGAGACACAGGAGATGCCAGTTCCATCCCTGGGTGGGGAAAATCCCTTGGAGAAGGGCATGGCTACCTACTCCAGTATTCTTGCCTGGAAAATCCTATGTAGCCTGGTGGGTTACAGTCCATGGGGTCGCAAAGAGTAGGACACAACTGAAATGACTCAGCACACACGTATGCATGCATATGGGAGGTACCAGGAGACCACTGAAAGGTTTAAGAAAGAGTAATAAAATGATCTGATTTACATTTTTAAAAGATGCTGGCTACTTTATAGGGGAACGGAATGAGGGGGCTGTAGGGTAAAAGCGGACAGTCCAGTTAAGTTGAAATAACATGACTTGTGTAATATTCATGGAAATGGCCAGACATGGAAATCTGAGCTAGAAGGGTCAATGGTTATACTCAGGAGATGAGAAAAAAGAAGAAATTAAGGATGATCCCTAGATTATTGGCTTGAACCACTGAATGTAACATAGATGCTTCACTGAGATGGGACAAAGCCTAGTGCAATTATAAGTCAGGAACTGTTAAGATGTTTGACTTTAATATATTACATATAAAATATTTAACAAACTATTAGTGATGACATCACTTGTGACACTGGATACATGACTATAGAATTCACTAAAGAAGTTAGGGTTGAAAGTGAATATTTTAAGACTTCATCATTAATGGTATTTAAAAGCCACCTGGCTTAGTGACTTTACAAACAGAATAGAAAAAAACAAGACAAAATGAAAGAGATGAGGATTGACCTAGAGTCACATTAGAATGTGGTGTCACAAACGCCAAGAGGGGAAAATGTTCCATAAAGAAAGGAGAAATTTATGAGGATGGGTGCTTCTGAGAGCTGATGTAAGAAAACAGAGAAGTGTCCAGAGGATTTGGCAATACAGATGCCACTGGTAACCTTTACAAGAGAACTGTCAGTGAAGCAGGGAGGACAGATAGTCAGACTATAGTAGACTGAATAAAGAGAACATGAAGGAATTAGGGAAGCGATACACAAAGCCTTCTAATAGTTTTGGTGGGCTTGCTGAAAGAGAAATGAGACAGTAAATGAAGGGCTGTGGGAGGGAAAGTGAGAGTTTGTTCTTTTTTTTAATGGGCTATATATTACATATGTTTTTATACCGGTGGAAGTGACATGGAAAAGAGGAGGCAACTGTTGAAAAGCCAAGAGGTGATGATGAATCTACCACATAAGTAGAGAATGTAAACTGTGCAAGGAGCAGAGGCATTGTTTCCAGCCTAACAATGTTAAAAGTCAGAATAGACAGAAAACAGGAATGGATGTAGTTGAGTTTACAGATTTGGTGTGGAAAAGATGAAATTATCTTCCATGATGTTTAGATTTTCTTTACCGTGTAACAGATGAGGTCTCCTACTGATAGTTAAGAGAAGTAGAGACAGAGGTTTAGAAGGATGAGAGGGAGATGAAAGTATTCACCTAGACATCTAAGAAAATGGGAACAAAAATTTACCAAGGGGTTATGGTAAGATTACTAGGCTAGAAAGGCAAAAATATTTAATCAGTATATGTTTTTGTAAAATGAAATTAGTAAAAGGACAGTATAGTTTAGAAAATTAGAACAAAGAAGAGAGCTCTCTTTACACGGCTGACCATAAAACAGGTTTTATAAATTACTTTAAAGTTGAAACTCATCTTATCAAGATGTTTTTTGTTGCTTCAGTCACTAAAATTTGATTCATTCCATAAGAGGGCATTCTTATATCTAATTCTGTTGTTGAGAGAATACTTTTAAATTGCAGTTTTACATAGTTTTGACATTCACTTTGACTAATGCATATAGCCTAAAATTACAATGTGTAAACATTCAATTTCTATTAAACATTAATGTTCTAAAGCATATAAAATGCCAACTATAATAGTTTATGAATCAGATTTTGTGTTGTTTCTCCCTGAAAAAGACTTCATAGGTTAAAAAAAAACAGGACACTTACTCCACAGCAAGAAAAAATAGTGCTAAATGGCTTCAACTGTCATCCTTCAAAGCTTTAAATTAAAGAATCACATTTCCTGGTCAAATTATTTTTTATATAATTCATTTCCTTATGGAATAAGTAAAATGATTTTATTAAGCATTTTTTTCAAGCTGAATGACAATGAAGTCTGCATGTCAAAAATTAAGGTGAAGAACAATATAAAACTTCCAAGTTTTATCTTTGGCCGTCTCGTCAAATTTCTAAGCATGTGCAGTCTATGATTACAACACAGGTTCGGAAATACTATTTTGGTATTCTGTAATCATTCTGTGATGTACAATGGAAATTTAGTCAACAGTTCAGCTTCAAGACAACCTAAAGTTTTTAGTAGGGAAAAACTGGCAAAGTGCAAAGTGACAAAGGGGAACAGTGTAACAAGTAGTCAAGTTAGGTTTTCTCAAACAATTTAACAAAATCTTTCCTAACACTACAGGGATTATACTACATTGAGGAGGAAAAATAACATGGGACATGTGATTTTCAAAGACATTTAAACAAAAAAAAAAGTTCATTAAATATTAATTAACTGTAAAACATTCAAATTGTAAATGTTCTTTATGCCATTATATGAATATAGTGAAAATGAGATTGGTACAATTTTCCTGAAATGTACACATTGAGAGAAGAACATTAAGAGTAAAACTCACAAGCTCTTCAAATTTTATATGGTTATTGCTAACTTAATGGTTGCAAATGAGAATAGTACTCTTGGAGTTCTTCTTTATATTATTTTAAAATTTAGTGTTTTCTTTCTTTGCTTATTTTGGGACATACACATATCTTGCTTATACAACTATTTCTAATATGTAAAAGTCATGTTCAAAGTTACAGAATGTGCACAAAGTTTTCATAGAGAAACGTGTACCCCAATGTTCATCGCAGCACTGTTTATAATAGCCAGGACATGGAAGCAACCTAGATGTCCATCAGCAGACGAATGGATAAGGAAGCTGTGGTACATGTACACAATGGAATATTATTCAGGCATTAAAAAGAATACATTTGAATCAATTCTAATGAGGTGGATGAAACTGGAGCCTATTATACAGAGTGAAGTAAGCCAGAAAGAAAAACACCAATACAGTATACTAACGCATATATATGGAATTTAGAAAGATGGTAACGGTAACCCTATATGCGAGACAGCAAAAGAGACACAGATGTATAGAACAGTCTTTTGGACTCTGTGGGAGAAGGTGAGGGTGGGATGATCAGAGAATAGCATGGAAACATGTGTATTATCATATGTGAAACAGATAGCCAGTCCAGGTTCGATGCATGAGACAGGCTGCTCAGGGCTGGTGCACTAGGATGACCCAGAGGGACGGGATGGAGAGGGAAGCGGGAGGGGTGTTCAGGATGGGAACACATGTAAATCCATGGCTGATTCATGTCAATGTATGGCAAAGACCACTACAATATTGTAAAGTAATTAGCCTCCAATTAAAATAAAATAAAGCAATATGAGCAAAAAATTAAAAAAGAAAAAAGAAAATCAGAGATGTTTTCCACTGGAACAAGAAATGAACAACTGGAGACTACTCAGAAACTACAGTAACTGCTGTTTTTTCCTCTTCTTTTGATCACTTCTTACTAGTTTTTGGGCTTCCCTTGCAGCTCAACTGGTAAAGTATCCACCTGCAATGCAGGAGACCTGGGTTTGATCCCTGGGTTGGGAAAATCCCCTGGAGAAGGGAAAGGCTACCCACTCCAGTATTCTGGCCTGGAGAATTCCATGGACTGTACAGTACAAGGGGTTGCAAATAGTCGGACACGTTTGACTGCCTTTCACTTTTACTTTACTAGTTTTTTATCTAATTTTCATCCCCTTTGTATCTAGAAACTGATCTACCATTGGTCACCAGTTACAAAAATTAGATACTTTTCAGCCCAAACCTTTACCAGAACTCTTTCCAGCACTGAGGTGGTTAACCACCTCCAGCTTCCTGATTGAAACCCTCCTCATGTGGGCTCTTGAGATACATCCTTTCATCCTTATTGTTCCTATTTTTGCTATTCCTTCTCAGCCTCGTCTGCCCCTGACCGTCTTTTACATGTTAACGTCCCCAGGTTGTACTCATGGTCCTCTTTTAGCATTGTTTCATGCACATCCCTTAGACATCATATTCATAATGATTTCAGGTAATACCTATATGTAGAAACTTCAGAAATGCCTCCAACCTATGTCTTTCTCCTGAGTATAAGAACAGCATATTCAACTACCTTAAAGAACCTACATTCAACTTGCCCAAAATCAAACTTAAACTTCTCCACCCAGAATTTGCATTCTCTCTCCATTAAATATGCTTATACTCTATGCTTTTGTTCCAAGTTAGAAAATTAGATTTTCTTTCTACATTTCTCTCAGTGCCTACATCCAACTATTTCCAAATACTCTCTAGTCCACAGGTTTTCAAAGTTGCCTGAGCACTGAAATCATCTGGAGAGTTAAAAACATAACTCCTACATTTGTATGTATTTAGGCCCAGACATCAGAGTTTTCTCAAGGACCTCCAGGTAATTCTAACCTGCAGGAAAGCTTGAGAAGTATTGCTCTAATTTACTCCTCAAATATCTCTTCTAGGTGTCTCTGACTCTTTCATCATAACTGCTTTAGTTAAGATGTTCACGCTTGCTCCCCTGGATTACTGAAATAGATTCCTATTAGTTTCCCATCTCTGATATCAGCCTAAGCCATCTGCCAGATCTATCTAAAGAGACAAACCTGATCATATCACACTTCTGCTTCAAATCTGACTTCAAGATAAAAATCCAACTCTTTAATATGCTATACAAGACCACAATGCAACATTTGTTTCAACCACAAAGAATTAAATACTTTGTTTCCTGAACGTAATATGTATTCTGTATTCTCTTGACCATATGTCTATTCTTTTTGTTTGAATGAATAAGGAATGGTCCCTGTGCTCTAGGAGCATATGGTATAATAAAGCAGACATATGTAAATTGATACAAAAATAATTATAGTGTATGAAACAGCATACAGTGAGAGCAGAAAGGAAAGAGTGGTTATTTGTACCTGTGTGAATCAGGGAAGGTCTCATAGAACAGTAACTCTTAACTGATTCTGAAATCATACATGAGTATTTATTGGAAACCGATTAGAATAAAACAGCCAAGACTACTCCACTTGTACTAAGCAGCAGAAACAAAGGCAAGGTGTGTTGCCTTTAAGGAATATGCTCTGTTTAAGGACTCTCAAGAAGTTCAGTTAGCTTTGGGGGAAATGAATGGCTTCACTTCATGGGCAATGGAGTTGCAAACATAGGTAGAAGCCAGGTTTATTCAAGCAAGGGGCTAAAACAATGGTTTCTAATCAGGTGATCATTTGGCTTTGAATTTTAGATTATTCGGCCTAGCAAATCCCTGCTCTTCTTTTGGACATTACCTCTCCTAGGAAGGCTTACTTGTTCACCCTTCCCTCTCTTTGTCAGGCACCCCTCTTCTGACATCCCACAGCATCCTTTGCATTTCTTTATCATAACATTTGTTATACTGTATTAAATTGGTGTTTCTACGTTTTTCAAAAGATGACCAAAGTTTAGTTGGTTAGAGCCCA
The DNA here is from genome assembly GCF_910594005.1 of Cervus elaphus. Lineage (NCBI taxonomy): Eukaryota > Metazoa > Chordata > Mammalia > Artiodactyla > Cervidae > Cervus > Cervus elaphus. Next base: position 69,053,603 of record NC_057834.1, on the reverse strand, counting down.
TATTTTTCATCACTGTATTGCTAGCATCTAGCTGTTGCTATTTTTCAGTCACTAAGTGATGTCCAACTCTTTGCGAACCCATGGACTGCAGTACACCAGATTCCTCTGTCCTTCACTATCTCCCAGAGCTTGCTCAAACTTATCTCCATCGAGTTGGTGATGCTGTCTAATAATCTCATCCTCTGCCACCCCCTTCTCCTTTTGCCTTCAACCTTTCCCAGCATCAGGGTCTTTTCCAATGAAAAAACTAGCATCTAGTATTTTACCTTACATTTAATTAGGATTCAAAAAATATTTGCCTCAAAGGAATACTGAAATAGGTAACTGAGATAAGAGATTGAAAGTAACACACTTTGCAAGTAATCCAAGTAGTTAAATAATACATTGCATTACATTTACAATATCTAAATGTAAGTAAATTTTTATAGTCTACAGAGACAATAAGAACAGACAGATGGTTCAAGGTAAGAGTATTCAAGAATCTCTCATACTTAATAAAATGTACTTTATATCAAAGAATAAAAATCATTTATTTATATATTTACACTTAATACACACTTTCACATCTATTATTTAATTTATTTAGCATAATAATTTTGAATGTAGAAAACCTTATATTGAGAATAATGAGCACAGATAATTTATTTTACCAGGGGCAAATAAATCAATAGCAGAGGCAGGGATTAAGCTCTGGTCTTTTGACTCGAAGTTACTCTTGACTACATCAAGACAATACCATATTGATTTCCCATCCTTTCAATTTACATTAGAGATTCTAGTTGATTTTGTGTTCTCAGTCCTCTTGTGGTAAATCATTTGAACAAAGGTGTGCCTTCTCTGCACTCATACCCCTCTGCAATGTAGTGTGTTAGTTGCTCAGTCGTGTCTGACTCTTTGGGACCCCATGGACTGTAGCCAGCCAGGCTCCTCTATCCATGGAATTCTCCAGGCAAGCATACTAGAGTGGGTTGCCTTTCCCTTCTCCAGGGGATCTTCCCAACCCAGGGATGGAACCCAGTTCTCCCACATTGCAGGCAGATTCTTTACCAGCTGAGCCTCCAGGGAAGCCACTGCAATGTAAATGTGCAGCGACTCTTTAAGTGGGGGATTTACTTACCTGCCTCTTGAATCTGGGCTTTGTAACTTGTTTCAACCAACAGAATATGGCAGAAGTGATGCTGTGCCAGTATCAAGCCACAGCTTGAAAGAGGCCTGTCCTCCTTTTCTGTTTACTCTCTTAAAATCCTGCCTAGTCGTGTGATCAAGTAAGCATGGCCTGCTGAAGGATCAGAGATCACACGGAACAGGGAAGAGCCAGCCAGCTGAGGCTACTTGGGACCAGTCAGCCCATCGCCCACCCGGAAGCTGACTATAGATGGAGCAAGACAAGCTGAGACCAGAAGAACCACGGTTTAGCTCAACCCAAATCACTCACATGCATGCAGAATTGTGAATTAAATTAAGAGTTGTTTCAAGCAACTAAGTCTGGGGTGTTTTGTTATATAGCCAAAGTTAACTGATACCACTTTTATTAAGTTTAACAATAACAACAGTAAGAAATAGCACTTGCTGTGTACTTGCACGTGCCAAGCACATAGTGTGAGTGAAGTCGCTCAGTCGAGTCCGACTCTTTGCGACCCCGTGGACTGTAGCCTACCAGGCTCCTCCGTCCACGGGATTCTCCAGGCAAGAATACTGGAGTGGGTTACCATTTCCTTCTCCAGGGGATCTTCCCCATCCGGGGATCGAACCCGGATCTCCCGCATTGGAGGCAGACGCTTTAACCTCTGAGCCACCAGGGAAGCCCCAAGTACATGCATTACCTCTAATCATGATGAAGAGAAACTTATCAGTCTGGATTTGCATATATGAAAGAAAAAATGTATTTAAAGAAGTTAAGTAATACTCATGATTGTATAGCTAACAAGAGTAACTATACATCTTGAACTCTCTACCTATAGTATTTTTTCCTCTGAATCATTTTTTGCGTTCCTTAAATACACATTTATAGAAAACCTTGTGGGTTTATTTTTATACTCAGTAGATTTTATTCAATGTGTGTCAATTTTTATTACTTTTATTCTCAGAGACTAACATTATTGCTGTGTTCTTGCTCAATGTATTATTTCAGTGTGACTCTATAAATACCATCTAAGCTAGGATAGGCAGGTGGAACTCCCTAGGAAATCATGAAGTCAAAGGAAGATCAAGTGAGAAAGACCCAATGAGATGATCCGCTGTTTCCTAACCACCTAAAAACATTAAGGAATGAAAATAGGGTAGTACTGGCCCCTTATAATCTGGCTCCAAATCACCTTGCTGTCCCTTATCTTGACCCACCAAACTGAATTCCCTATATCTACTGGCCACCAGATTGTTTTTAGGTTTCCATTCTCTTCTGTGTGCAGATTCTTCTTTTTATAGTCCTCTCCATTCCTCTGACCGTATATCTTCTATTCACTCTTTAAGTTTCTAACACAGAGCTAACTTCTATTCTACTGCACTCAATGATCTCAAAGACAGAACTACTGTCTTTACTGATATCTGAGGGTGATGAATTTGCTTCTCTACTCCAGTTCCTGTCACACTATATCACAAATGTGTGCTTATTTATATCACTGTCTTCCCTTACTCCACTCAATGGAAAAACATGTTACTTTTTATTCACCTTTATTTTCTTATCTTTTGGTTCAGCATTGCATAGCATCTAATGCATTTAACAAATGTCTATGGAAGGAAGGATGTCCTCTTGTTACTTATTATTTGTTAAAAAAAAATTCTAGTTCATCTCTATAAAGATTATAGTACTTGCTGCAATAATGGAGAAAAAGTGCATATATAAAACTACCAAGACTATTATATATTTTTATACCTATAAGCCATTTACTGCCTTCATAGCATGATTTTGACACTGGCTTTAATCTACGATGTCTAACTGGATTTAGGTTGTTAAAGGAAAGTTATGACCAACCTAGACAGCATATTAAAAAGCAGAGACATTACTTTGCCAACAAAAGTTCGTCTAGTCAAGGCTATGGTTTTTCTGATGGTCATGTATGGATGTGAGAGTCGGACTGTAGAAAGCTGAGAGCCGAAAAATTGATGCTTTTGAACTGTGGTGTTGGAAAAGACTTTTCAGAGTCCCTTGGACTGCAAGGAGATCCAACCAGTCCATCCTAAAGGAGATCAGTCCTGGGTGTTCATTGGAAGGACTGATGCTGAAGCTGAAACTCCAATACTTTGGCCACCTCATGCCAAGAGTTGACTCATTGGGAAAGACCCTGATGCTGGGAGGGATTGGGGTCAGGAGAAGGGGATGACAGAGGATGAGATGGCTGGATGGCATCACCGACTCGATGGACATGAGTTTGAGTAAACTCCGGGAGTTGGTGATGGACAGGGAAGCCTGGTGTGCTGCGATTCATGGGGTCGCAAAGAGTTGGACATGACTGAGCAACTGAACTGAACTGGCTGATCACTGTTGACCCTTCATTGAGGTTGCAGTAAGTCAACTGAAGTCATAAAATTTGAATTCCACGTACACAAAAATGTTACCTACATAAAACCTGTGTATGAGATTTGATTTTTCTTCTATTTAAAAGGTCATGATATGTTGCTGTATTGATGTAGTTCACTCAAGGACTTAGCCTTTCAAAGGCACATAAAGGAGTTGATTTGAAATATAAAGTTTCTATATTTCAGTTTAAAACTTTTTCTATTTAGAGGACATAAATATTCACTTAATTAAATACCTTCATAAATTAATAAGGTTAACTAATACCATGTTAAAATGTGACATAGGAATTTGAAGGAAAAAAGAAGTTAAAAATAAAATAATAATAAAGAAACTCTCAAGAAAATTATGTGGAATGGTGAACTACATGAGATAGTCTGGGCACTTCTTCCAATACCAAACATGTAGCACTTGGGTATTACAAAGATTATTTTCTGTAAAGACTTTAAATCCGAAATGAAAATTTTATGTAAATACTAAACATTATTGTAATTGTTTTATGAGATGTAGCTCTTTTGCTCTCATTAACTATGACTGCATGTTTAATGCATGTTCAATTAGATAATCCTGTTGTGTACGATAGTGGTATTGTGTCTTAAGCACTGGATGGTAAGCTTCTGGAGGATGTAGGCTGTGTCTTCCATCTCAGCATATGTCCCTTGTGGGCTGGGACTGCTTGTTCTGTTTACTAATGTACTTGACACATATTAGGAACACAAAGTATTCGTTGAATACAGAAATAAATAAAACAGTTGAAATGCAGTAAGTGTTCGTTAAAAGGAAGGCTTTTAGGAAGTCAGGGACTTTTAAAAACACACAAGTTACTCGTTCCCAACTATGTGCTATTACCTCAGAGAAATGCTACCAGTTCAGTTCAGTTCAGTCGCTCAGTCGTGTCTGACTCTTTGCCACCCCATGGACTGCAGTACGACAGGCTTCCCTGTCCATCACCAACTCCCGGAGCTTACTCAAACTCATGTCCATCGAGTTGGTGATGCCACCCAACCATCTCATTCTCTGTCCCTTCTCTTACTGCCCTCAATCTTTCCCAGCATCAGGGTCTTTTCAAATGAGTCAGTTCTTCACATCAGGTGGCCAAAGTATTGGAGTTTCAGCGTCAGCATCAGTCCTTGCAAAGAATATTCAGGACTGATTTCCTTTAGGATTGATGGTTGGATCTCCTAGCTATCCAAGGGATTCTCAAGAGTCTTCTTCAACACCACAGTTCAAAAGCATCAATTCTTCGGAGCTCAGCTATAGGAATGCTTAAATCCAACTTACTGTGGGATAAGCTGCCCACCCTTGGGGGACTCTGACTCTGCCTCAACCTTCCATATTCTTCTCCAGACACCCACAGGCACTCTCCCATACTTCCCTCCTGTCTCTGTTCAAATGTCATTGCCTCAGTGACACTTTAAGATTGCAAACCATCCCCTCCCAGCTCTATTTTCTTTCCCATGGCACTATTATGTCATTTTATTTAAAATAGTTAATGTCTTTCTCACCTCAGTGGGAATGTATTCTCCACTGGAGGAAGAGTTTGGATACAGAACAGTGAGGTGATTCTACCTACTTGTTAAAGGAATAATCAAATACTAACATATCATTTAGATATGTTTTTGCATCAGCTACCCAATCTATAAAATGGGAATAATTTGATTTACCACACTTATTTCATAGGGATTATTCCAAGAATAACATAATGTTATATACTTGACATGAAATACTTTTCAATGAAATTCAATTATTTTTTATGACTAAGAGAATAATATCATATTCAGATTTGCCATTTTCTACAATTTAGAGTGCAAACAATGACATTTTGAAATAGCACTACACTTTGGTTTTAAACATCCACAGATAAGACTTAAAAACATGCCATTGGAAAGGGTAGAAAGCATCATCTTCATGTGCTCCTCTGATCTTTCGGTAGTATCATATTGTGGGCATATTTGTAAATTAATGTAGTTTAAAAAAAGGAGGCAGATCCATAGAATCAAATTGTATAGATCAATTCACATCTTGTAGATATTTAAAAATTGTTTAGATTTCACTAAAATACTAGGAAATTGACTAATAGCTAGGATACCATTTATTAAATTTTATATTTTTTGGCTTAAATTGCTTTATCAGAATTGAGATTACAATCTTTTTCCTACTCACTCAGAAACAATTCTAAGGACTTTGAGCCTCCGACATGTATGTTTTCTTACTTGGAATATCTAAAGAGGACCAATATTGTAAACAAATTCCATGTTAAAGATAGAGTAGCATGCTGCAATGGGTTGTGATGTTGGCTGAAGAAAGTCTGGAGAGTGGGAGAGGACTTAGGAACCATGCCCTTTCCCTGAGAGGTCTAAGGAACATGCACTCTAGACCACAAAGCTGGAAGCATTTCTTCTCACCCATGCTCTGCGGGAGAAACATGCATCTCCATTGCTCCTGTCTTTCCCCTATGCACTTCTGTAAGCACTCCTTCATTACCTTTCTCCCCATGAGACCACCTGCTTCAGCTCCTGCTTTGAAACAGGCACGGAAAAGGAGCTGGGTGAAAACCACATGACTGAATAAACGGAGCCTGTGCACCCTCCTTTCACACAAATGATTCCATTTTTGCTTTCGTTCTGCTTTCCTTCCTCCTCTTCATCAGACCCCAACTCCACCACACTTTCCCTCACCTCATCTGACCTTTCTTTACAAGAAGCTTTTCCCATGTTTGGACCCTTACGCTTCCTCGTCCTCCACTTGGAGCTGCTGCATCTGCCAACAATGGGCACTTTGGTTAACAACAGTAGAACCAAACCCTCTAATGCGCTTCACTTTTCAGGACAATGATGAATGATATTCAACTAATAAGCATTCATTGTATCATTGAATAAATGATTCCCATGCCTTCATATGCTATTGATACTTGGGAATCAAATCAAAGATATTTCCACATTTTGTAAACATCTTAGGGTTTCATCTACATTCCAAATTTCAGTTTGAAATGATCCTTCTCAGAAGCTTGGCATAGGGATTTACAACAGAAATAATGACAGGATCTTTTTCAAAGTGATTGGAACCTTTCTGGTATAAACTTTATACAGCATAATGAATGTGTTGGCATTTTGAACTTATTTGCATACTATAAAAATACAACAGAGAGCACAGCAAAGTCCCTGTTAAATTCACATTACCTGTTAAATGAAGACACCAAAAGGCAGTGTAGCCTAATTAGAATCATGAAATGGTATTCAAGCCATACTTCTAAGAAAACACATATGCACTAATAGTTACAATGAATGAAATGGGTTTACCTCTCATTAAGCAAATTAGAAAATCCTCAAATTTCTTTGCTTTACTCATTTCATAAGATATTTCTAATAGCAATAGTACCTATTTCAACTGCTGAGCTAAAGTCACATTTGTCAATAATCAGTGTACTAGGACTTCCAATGCAAAGCGAAATCTGAAGGACCTTTTCAGAGTTTAAAATTTGATGTTTTTAACAATAAAGTTTAAAAATTGGACATTTTCTTTCAAATATTCTTTTTCCTGATTGTTCACCCTTTCCAGCTTCCTCATGATTGCACAGATGTGATAACAATGCTGTTTTTAAGTAACAACAAGGTGTTTGTTTTATAATCTTTACTCTCCTATATTCCACATATAATTATGTGATCTCTGAAACTTTCCAAACAAATAAGAGAACAGTAGCCTTTCAAAATAAACTGATTGTAAGGCTGGAGTTTGCAGTCCTCTAAATTAAGGGCAGATTATACATCTTCCCTACTATGTAAGATTTGCCAACTTGAAAGTTAGTTTTAAAAATGAATTTATAAGCATAACATGTCATGGGAATTATTGTATAAAAGTATACACAATTAAGAGTTGGGAAAAGGCATAAGACTAAAATTTTGGTCATTGAGCATTTTCTGTTTTGATAATTACCACTATATTTCAAAAACATTATAAAACTATAGCACTGATTATTTTAATTACTTGAATATGGCAAAGAACAGCCTCTAGAATGATTTGATTTAAAAAGCAAATTTCTGTAAAGGTTTTTTAAATTATGTACAACTCCAATTGTTCTATCCTTTGAGGAAGGAATGGAGGGGTGTCCTTACCTCCCCCATAGAACAAGTCATCATAGTAGATAACAGAAAAGCCTGTGATCAGGATTTTAGTCTCAGATGCAGCCCATGTCCCCATATGTCTCATAAATTCTTCTAATGCTTTTTCACATGCATGATCATGAATACCTATTCAGTGAAAAGGTTTACCATATGCTCCATTTTTCAGCTACCAAGAACAAAAGGTGAATGGTTCCTGGACTCCTATATGGAACAAAAAAGCATAAAAGCAAAACAAAAACCTCTTACAGTTTTACTAAATAAAGGAAGGAATGAAGAATTGTAAAGACTGAGTAGAAGCCTCTTTGGGCACCATGCTGTTCTTTTCTTGAGACAAAAGTGTTCAATGAGGGACAGATAGGGAGGAAAGGAGAAATAAATGTAGACCTCTCGTGTGTCACCCAATCCATCTTCTCCTTAGTAAAGAACTATTTGCTACAGTATAGTATTAACTGCTTCCTTCAGCATACTTTCAGTAACATGAATTTTCATTATTTCTTTAGGAACAAATCACAATAGGAAGTTACTGTCAAGAGTTTGTGGGTTTGTTTTTTTTTTTTTTTTCCTTTCCCTTTTCAAGATACTCTTGGGTACACCACCTCTTGAATCAGGTTAAGCAATCCCTTTCCTCTTTTAATATATTTTAATGACTTGGCATATTATTTCTCAGTAGATATTAGTCAGCCAAGCTAGAGATATTTACTGCATTGGCTAAATTTAAAATATAGTCCCCTGAATTATTTATGTAAGTAATACATATTGTGATGCATAGAGGGCTTCCCAGGTGGTGCTAGAGGCAAAGAACTCACCTGCCAATGTAGGAGACGTAAGAGACTGGGGTTCAATCCCTAGGTCGGGAAGATCCCCTGGAGGAGGGCATGGCAACTCACTCCAGTATTTATGCCTGGAGAATCCCATGGACAGAGGAGCCTGGCAGGCTATGGTCCATGGGGTTGTGTAGAGTTGGACACAAAACTTAGCGCACACACATGATGTACAGAAATCATATAGAGATTATATGCATACATATAGACATATACTTTCCCTCAGTCAACTACCCCAATTACCACTACAGTGAATCAGCCACTTATGAGCCTTTATTACTCAAACATACACACGCACACACACACCATTCTCAGAATTAAAAGGAAAAATCCTTGTATACAAATTTAACCTTAAGATTTTGTCCTATCTAGGCAAAGTCCTTCTTTTTGAATTGTAATTTATTATAAGTCATCTTTTTATCAATTTAAGGTTACCACTCTTGGTTGAATGCACAAGCAATTTCTGGTAAAGGACTCATTGTATCAAAATACCATAACCAATGAGCTAGGTGCTGTGAGGCTCATTATATGGGGTATCATCTCTATCTTACACACATGGTCTTAGAACTGCCAGAATAAATTCACTCAAAGCAAATTAGTGGCTACATTTCATGTATTAAAGGACATGTGTAGTTTTGCTCTGGTGTCAGTTTCCTGGTGTCATTTTTCAATGTGCATCAGAAGGGACCCAAAGTGGAAAATTAACTTGGGCTTTTTAACTGTCACAGCAAGATGCTCATCTTCTCAAAATACATATGCCTTAATGGTGGTTTTCTTCTCATGTAGAATTACTCTGCTCCACTCCATTTCTTACTGCCTTCTTATTTATTTGCAGTAGAGCTATCACTCTCCATTGAATATGCTGTAGCTATAAAATTGCAAAGAGTCAAGTCTCTGTAGGTGCAAAGTATTTTAGTTCACAACCTATATCTCTTTGTGTATGCTAACAGCAAGCTATATTGAAGCATTTCTCTTGCCTGACTTGGCCTCTGGTCTGGTTTAAAGTGTCAGCTTCTTCCTCTGTTCATTTTATCTTAAATAACTTTGTTGATGAAACTTTTTTAGGCCACTCTAAAGAATCTTTATTAACTTAGGTATGTCATTCTTGTTAAATAAACTCATCAACATTCCTTACTTTTCATTCAATTTTCTTTTATCAGACTAAAACTTCATTGCCAGTAGCATGGCTGTTTTTACTTCATATGAAGCTACCCTCCCTGAAGCTATGAGGAAGAAGAAAGAAAAACATTTAAGGAAAAGAAAATAAAAAACTCTAGGAGACTTTTAGAATGAAAATATGGGGAAATTACTATCAATCTACATATTTTTCAAGGACTTCCTTTTTAAGCTACTGTTATAGCAGTCATCAATCCTAATAAACTAATCAAATAATTTTTTCCATAATCTCCATCTTTGATGAAACAAAACTTCATCTACAATAATAAAAACCATTATGCTTCCTGAGTTGTCCATATTTCAATGAGATACTAATCAGCAATATGGCATCTTCCATGCCTTATTACTGATAAAGTTTTTCCTGACACCCCTATGGCATCAACCCTTTTCTGTGATAGAGTTACACTAGCAGCATATGTGTGTGTGTGTGTGTGTGTGTGTGTGTGTGTGTACTCTTGTAGTGCTTATAGCTTGTAAAGATATGAATTTTACAAAATAGTCTCTTTAAAATAAATTATTTTGGATGTGTTTGACCTGTCTTCCCAAGTATATACCTTTTTGATGGCAGGGATTCTTATATATGTATTTTCCCATGTATAGTGTCTTATATAAACTATTCCCCTGATTAGTAGATATAAAAACTATTCAATGTCACCTGGCTTACTACAAAAAGATGAAGGAAATGATTAGTATAGCAAGAGAAATCCAGTTAAGGACTGTTAATGTTTTCAGTTCTCACTTTGTCAGAATTTGCTATTAAATTACTTGTTGAGAACTTGAAAACCATGGCAGGATATAGGCTTCTTTATTGCTACTCTCCAGGTTTAGATATACATACACTGTAATTAGAATTGTTGGCAGGATGAAATTTCATTTGTGTCAAAAATATTAAAAATGCCCTTTTTGGAAGGACTAAAGAAAGCGCCTTATTTGCACTTAAACCACATTATAGATGTAAAAGTATATGACACGTATTTTGTATTTAAAACTAGAAGGGGACAATCAAATTTCTTATAGTTTTGGAAAGATTTCATAGTGTGTCATCCCACCCACCTGCAAGGACTAAATTCACATGAATTAGCCTCTCATGCAATGTGGTGCAGGAACTGATTGTCTTGTCAGTGGCTCATGTAGAGCTATAGTTTGGAACAGGCGAAGGAAATGCATCCAGTCACTGTGTATGGTGCTAGGTTCTTCCAGAATCATTGAGTAAACGCTTTACTCTCTGATTTGCCTTATCCATAAGCATCCAAATTGGGACCTACTTCATTTTTAACTTTGAAGATGCTATTTTGTTTTAGATTTTAGGTATATAGCCACATTTTTTTCCCATAAGAAATGGATTCTAGAATACTTTGAAGCAACTGGCATAACATTTCTCTCACAGTACTTTTTGTGGTAATTAGCAGTTGCCAAAATATAGCATTATTCTTGGCGAGATAGAAAAACGCTCTATCTGGAAATCATTAGAGGTCCATGCCCTATAAAACTTTGCAAACTCAACACAATTTTAAACAAATGTGAACAAATGTGAAAGTGCTGCTCCATTCATCACTGGGATGACAGAATTAATCCAAACCCTCTGGGATATCTTCAACTGAGAGGTGCTCCCCGAATTCCCTTTTAATTAGGTCCTGGTTTCATCTCCATCTCAAAGGATTTCTTATTGACTCATATCTTCCTACTATTCGTTCTCAACATTTACCCTCTACTATTGTCACAAAAGGTTAATTAATTTAGTATTTCCTAAGGTGTGAGAGCTCTTTGACTACTGGCTCCCTTGCTTGCTGTTTGAACACTGCCAAGAAACATACTTCCCTAAAGTCAACAAAGGAGGTCACATGAGTGAAAAGAGCTTGGGCTTCCACCTTTATTAGTTGTGTTTAGGTAAATTTCATAGTTCCTTGGATACGAATCTTTGTGAGCCTCAGTTTCCTTATCTGTAACATGGGATTAATAATAACTGCCTTGGTGAATTCTTGAGTTGTTTTTTAAAAAGCATTTATATTTATTTGGTTATTTCTATATCCACTTGTTATCTCTAATCCTATCACCATTTCTGCTTCTATACTTGTATTTCTAAATGATAAACATAAAACACCCCAAAAGTATTAGCTAGCTCTTTTGCCTCTGTAATTATGTAAAATTAGCATATATTTCTTATATATAAATATTAAATCAAATATGTAAATTTCAATGTCAACAAATAACCCATTATAACACATGCCTTTAAGCAGAAGAATGGCATTAGCAGAATGATTGATAGCAATATAAAAATTGAATTTCTTTCAAACAAAGCTATATATAGTAAGAAGAATATTCTTTAAACAGACATATTCTATTGCCTGATATATTTGATTTTTATTTTATTTTACTGTGTTGTTTTGACTTCAATTTTTTCAATATTGAAATACAAATATGCTTCTTATTAAAAACTACCTAGAATATCAAATCCCATGCAATAAGAGTGTTAACCATTGTAAACCCTGTCATGTCTCTGAGAAGCAAAGGAATTATCTTGTTATCAATTTAATAATAGAACATTGAAATAAATGACGCCATCCACTGACACCAGTAACACTGCCTCTCTGGGGAAATTCATGTCTGTGAGAACTGTCAATCTAGATGGATACGGACATATTAAACATACTCCCTTCAATCCATAATTCTACTCTTTCTGGGATGCCTTAATAAAAAGATTCCTTATTTTGATAAAGACAAGCTATGCAGAATATCTTGACATTACTGATCTATAATCCTTTTATTTGAAAAAATATTTCTTGGAAGGGTTAGTAAATAATTTACCAAATTTTCTCCTCCTTCCTTTGTTTCCTTTAGCATAATCTGTATGTAAAATATGTTTCTGAAGCTTTAGATGATTGAAGTACTACAATTACATAAGAGATGTAAAAAGCAGATGTAGGGTTATTGATTCAGCTATTTGCTTTAGCAAACTTTCTGCAAAATACAGTTTACCTTTGTTATTTTGCCTTAAAATTGCCTCTAGTTCTAATTCAGAGGAATATAAGATGAAATAATGTGTCATACATTTTTCCATGAGAATATATGACAAGAAAAGTAAAAATCATAAGCATAAATATATCAATCAAATATACAGTACTAGAAAAGACTGAAAATCTTCTTGGTGTAAAAATACATTGCCAGAAGAAGTAGAAAGCAAGAAATCAGTGCAGTTGTACTGTAAATTTATGAAGATGTTTTCGTATCTTAGAATGCTGATGCAGGTTAAATTGCATTAACAGACACAGACAGGTTTTGGCTGAAACCTACAAGTAATGATGTTATCAATGCCTAAGGACTGCAAAAAGAAGAGCACACACTTTAAGGGGTAAAAAAGTTCAAGGTGGAAGTAGGGATTCTAGAAAAGTTTCTTGAAATTTCCAATTGGTTTTGAACCCTCACTCCCACTGTCACCACCCCAGATGATGATATACCAGGATGAAGAGAGGGTCAACTTGCCATGCTATCATTTCACCTGCTCTTGTTCAAATGCCTTTGTAGGTAACCCAACTACATATCCTACAGGCACCAGAAACACTGTACCCAAAGCCAAACTCGCCATCTCTCTCCCCAAATCTGTATCTCATATTATTATATTCTATCTTCAGTGAATAGAACCGTCAAATAGAGTTAAGAGAACTAAGAATCATTCTATTATACTGTATTTCCTTTATGCAATAAACTACACTAGTTAGTAGTACTTGAATAGTCACTATCTCTAGCAATTCTAATTCTTACACTTTCTAAAACGTATCACCTCTTCTATGTCCATTACTGTTGTCCGGTATTCCCATTTATTACCTACATGAGGTCCTTCTATAAATCTGGTGCCTAACAGCTACTTAAGATATACTATGGCGTTAATCTCACAACAGTGTTATGACATAGGTACAAATATCCCCATTTTAAAGGTTTTTTTGTTAAATTAAAATCCATGTGTATTAAGGTTTAGATAATTAAAAGTTTAGGAAAATGCAATATGAAGAATAAAAACTTACCTCTAACTCTATTCTCTGCCTCTAGAACCTTCTCCCACAAATATGAATACTATTAGTATTAAAAACATATATTGTTACATCAAAGAGATCACATCATGAAGATGGTTCTGCAACTTGAACTTCAATCCCAAAATTTATCTTTGATATTTATTAAATCAGCCTGTCTATATATTTTTTCTTAGTTTTTTACAAAAACATTAAATAATACCACAAAAATATTTTGTACACATATGTTGGAGACTATATTCATTGAGTAAAACCTTAATGAAGAGATTTCTGGGTCAAAGGGCACATGCATTCAAAATTTACAGCTAGGGTCAAACTGCTCTGTAGAAATAGTGTATAAAAAATACATATGCTATTCATACACTATCAGTGTATGAAAATGTCCATTTTCCTATAATGTTATATTAATCAGAGTCCTGGAAGAAACAGATGGTATACTCAATTTGGGTAATTTGAGTAAAGATTCATAAAAGGGCTGTTGACAAAGGTATACACAGGTGTAGAAAAACCACAGGGGACCGCGGAGGATACTAGAGGAGTAGGGAGCCATTGGCATGCCAAGACCTGAAAGCTGGTGAAGAGGGCCATCAGAGGAGCTGAGATTTAGTGGCATTCACAGTGACCCTGTCGGGAAGGATCTCCCCAACCTTTCCACAATCTCTCTGGTCCCACTGACTGAGCCCAGCTGGAGGCCAGAGGACAAGGGGCCCACTGACACAGGTCAGCCTTCCAAATATAGGTACTGTGTGAAGGGGGAGAGCAGGTCTGAGCAGCACACTGAAGATGTCGACCATATCTTGTCATTTCCCAGAGCTGAAAATTAAAAGGAGTTTGTGCACAATGCTGAGGCATCAGAGTATTTCGGTTCTGCCATGTTGCATTCTGAACTACTAAATACTCCTTTGCTAACTGGTTTTGGTGTCTCTGCTCTTGCTCTTTTTCCATTAAGTTTCTGCAGAGCTACTTAGGGATCGTTCCAAAATGCAAGTGGGGTTGTGCAACTTCTCTGCATAAAATCTCTCAGTAGTTCTCATTTTCCTGGATAAAGTTGCAATTCCTAGGCAAGAATAAATGGCCTTCATAACTGGACCCCTGTGGTCTGGAGCCACCTCTCTAGCCATTATGCCTGCCGCCAAAAAACACCCATTTGTACTCAGTTCTCAAGCAGTAAATGGGCTTGCCAGGTGGCACAGTGGTAAAGAATCTGCCTGCCAATGCAGTTTTTGCAAGAGATGTGGGTTTGATCCCTGGGTCAGGAAAATCCCTTGGAGTAGGAAATGGCAACCCACTCCATTATTCTTGCCTGAGAAATCCCATGGGGAGAGGAAACTGGCAGGCTACAGTCCATGGGGTTGCAAAACACTGAACACAACTGAGCGACTGAGCATATACACACTCAAGCAGGGTTGAGCCATTTGCAGCTCTCAGTTGTGAACCATTTTCTCACACTTGTATGTGACTGCATTATTTGGTCAGCAAAACCAGTTTCTCCTTTGCACAGATGGCCAACTCCTATTCATTTTTCAAGATGCCACTCCAGAGGCTCTGCCCCTGGAAGGCTTATCCCAACCAACTCTCTTTTGGCAAAGATAGACACTCAGTACTCTCAACCTCTTTGTGACACTGTACATTTCTGCTCATAGCTTTCTGAACCTGTTTACTTGTTTATCTTCCCCTTTATGCTGTGAACAACTTGAGAGAAGGGCTTCTTGCTTGCTCACTTTACTCATCTCCCTCTTTGGTATGCAGCAGAGATTCTGATGTCTCATGAGCATGAATCCTGAAGCCTTCGCTAATTTGCTGTGTGCACATGCTAAAGTTCCTTCTTTTCTCCAAGTTCCTTAGCTGCAAAATGGGTGTAATATAGTGCCTTGCTCTTACCATTCTTGTGAGAGTTAAGAGTTCTAACTGTGCCAAACCTTTACCACTATATCTGGTATAGAAGCACTCAATAAATTGTTGGTCATTAATCTTGTCTATGGACTTACCAGGTGGCACTAGGGGTAAAGAACCCACCTGCCAATGCAGGAGACATAAGAGACAGTATGACAAGATACATAAGACATAAGATTCAATTCCCAGGAATGGAATCCCTCCTCCCTCCCTGGAGGAGGAAACAGCAACTCCTCCAATATTTTTGGCTGGAAAAACCCATGGACAGAGGAGCCTGGTGGGCTACAGTCCATAGAGTTGGACACGACTGAAGTGACTTAGCACACACACAATCTTGCTTGCTCCGGAGTTTATGTATCATATCAAACGACCAAGGATTCCATTTCCAAGAGTTTTAGAGTGCTATTTACATGAAAAACCACTAGATTTCCCTGGAGTAATGTGAAAAGGTTTGGGGCCTGACATTAAAACTCCTGAAGGCATCAAGTTATGGACAGACAAAAGAAACAGGTGGCTGCCTAAATCCCTGGGTACCTGGAGAAATATTAGGGTAGACTGTTTTGGTCAGTTACTGCTCATTGTGTAATCCATAGCATACATGTCTGTCTAGCATATAACAGGGGATAATAATATTTGGTGGAAGAATGTATATGCTTTAATTGGGACACAAATTGCGTATCACATAAAGTGACATTCATGCCCTTTGTCTGAGTGACTGGGAAATTACTGCAACTCCTCAGGAGGGTGGAAACACTATTCAAAAAGCATGGCAACAATGTAGGGTCTTAAAAACTGTTACCTCTGGTGGGAAGTCCTCCTTAGCTTTGAAGACCTGATAGCAGAACCAATAGGATGAGTGCTTCCAAGAGCAGAAGCAGGAAGAAGTTCTGTAAAAGAAGAGGTTCTGAAAGGTAATGTACTTGCCTCTGAGGACAGAGGCAAGGAATACATAACATAGGAACAATAGCGATTGAAGTTCTCTATTCACACTGAGAGCTGCTACTGAGTTAAATGTTCCTGAATCCTGATTCATTCCTACTCCTTGTTTTATCTTTGTGAAAAGGCAGATATATAGAAGAATTATCCTCACCAGTAAGTCTAAGTGGTATTCTGAAAAAACTAAAAAAAAAAAACCCCAAATCTGAGTTTCAAATTATAATATTAACAATATTAAGAAAAATACCACTGTTTGGATAAAGAATTGTTTACAGTTTAGAAAATGCACATCTTTTAAAAAATAATACATTCATTAGGGAGGGTTTTACAATTAAAGAAGACTATCACAAGTTGTTTAGTCCTTATCAATGTACCATGAAAATGAGAAGATAGAGCTTCAGAGGGCAAATGGCAGTAAGTGAATAGGCTGAGGTCACATTTGCAGACTTCCTCTGATAACATGTCCACTGCTGAGCAGGGACTGTGGTAGGCGGGCTGACCTGGGAGAAGACCATGAAGTCAGCAAACCAAGGAGGGGTAAAACACAATAAACTACTTTTCTCATTAGGGTCTACAACATCTCACTTCCTACTTCCTTGGTGTTGTCAGGTCAGTGGCGTTGTCTCAAATCTTACAGGTCAGACTAGACTCTGAGCACAAGACAGGGTGATGGGCTCTGGAGCGTCATTCACTGAATACCTACTATCTGCCAGGAGTTGTGCTAGGTTCTAGGTATAGAATAGTCATGAAAATATGTGATACCAGCATACACACTCAAGATTACTGTCCAGTAAGGAAAAGAAACACTCACATTCCTACAAACTGTGATGAATGCAAGTAGGTTGTTACAGTATCCAAACAAACATATACAACAAGAAATAATGTGAACTTAATACAGATTATCCTTTCGGGTAATGTCTACACATAGAAGTGACTTGCAAGTGAAAGATCTGTCAGATGAGCAGAATTTGGGGGGTGAAAAATGGCCGAATTCAACTAAGCGGACTATCATATATCAAGACCCAGATGCAGTAAGAAGACTAGTGTTGCTGGATGGTACCCACAGGATGAAATGGTATTAGATGCTATCATGCAAGCAAATAGGAACCATAGTAAAATGCTGGTTTCAGCAAATGAAACCACATCGTGATGATTTTACTAGGAATGAGCTAGAAAACTCTCGAGCTCTCCCATGCTGCCCATATGCCTATTTTCTTCAACTTGACGGTGGAGTTGAACATCACTGAATTCTTGATTTCATTCAACTCTGTAGGTAACCACACACTCATACTGTAAGCTCTTTTTCTTGTCTAGTTCATCATCTGGCCTAGTGGGAGGAGGGGTATGATTATGGCTAAGTGGGGTGGGTGAAAGGAAAGAAGCAACTTCTTTTGTTCCTTTCCTTTCAGACCTGATATTATCCTGAAGAAGAGAGTACAAAATGACATTGCAGCCCTCCTGCTGGGGAGAGTGCAGAATTGGTCATGGGCAATTGTGAGCACTGAGCTGACATAGTACCCTGGTGACCCGAGTGAGTTAATGTATTGTCCAGAAGCTCTAATTTACAACCGGGAAGAATTTGGGGTATTGAGAGGCAGATTGAATAGGTCCATTTTGGCCCATTGTGATTTCAGTGACAGGTCCAGTTTGCTCTAGTCTAAACCGACTCACCAAATCAAGCATTCAGACAATTAAATCACCAGCCCTTTGACACACTGGAGGATTTCTGCAAAGTGACACAGCCCTGTCACTTCAGGTTCCAGCTTAATGTGCCCTTTACTTTCCAGTCCTTTTCTCTTTTCAGGCATTTTGCACTAAAAATCTTCTTTGACACTGATTTTAAAACAAGATATGCATAGTGTTGCTTATCCTACTATTAGCCTATGAATACAAAATCTTGCCTATAAGTCTGTAATAAAACCAGATACACAACCAGAAATACAGCTAGTCATCTTGATTCTAAGATTCGTGCCTTTTTAATTAATGAACATTATATCATCTCTGTTTAGTGTTTTCATGTGAAACTTTCTTAGTATACAATAACTATTACATTTAATTTTATCTACTGATGATAAAAGATTATTCCAAAAAATATATATAGTCAAAGAGAATTAAAAAAATACTTTCAGAGTGGTTCATAAAACTAATGAGAATCACATCTGGGAAACATTTAATATTTTTTCAATCAAAATACCTGTGGAAAAGTAGCCCCTATAATAAAGGGTATTCAGTGGTTACATGGGAACACTTCAGAACTTTTGTTAGGGTGGTTATTCAGAAGCAGCCATTGCATTGCTGGATGGAGGCAGGATGGAAATATGTCTTTCATCACATGGGTAGAAAAAACAACTGAGAGTGTTAGTCAGAATACTATTGGCAAAGAAAACACAGACATGTGGCTCAGAGAAGAAAGAAAACTGTCATGTGGAAATAAGACCAGCTAGATTGTGAAAGAAAGATCCTTTGGCCCTACTGGTTAAACTGTATCACCAGAACTACAGTAAGGGGGAAATGAACATTGATTATGAAACTAACTATGCATCAATTATCATTTGTTATGCAAATACTTATAGTGAAATTCTTCATAACAAGCATTATAGAGTTCAGGCTCAGTAATTCTTCCAAGATCCTTCTGTCACTTTCATAAGATCAATTTGAAAATAATCTTCCTCTTCTCCAGACAATGATATTAGTATATGACCTAGTGTGCCCTTGAGTATTATGTTATCTCATGCCACAGTGAATAAAACCCTTTTCCACATGCTGTTTTAATGAAGGTTAAACTTTTCTTAGAGTTTTCTAAAATATACAAACCAAGCAAGTAAGAGTCCTTAGTTGGCCATTCCTAGTTTGCCATATTATCTTTATTCTAATATGTTCCAAATGCATAGATTAACTGACTCAATTTTTCAGATTTAAAATTTTTCTTGTATTAAAAATGTATAAAGTTATAAAAATAGAATCACATTTATTGAATATAGATTGCAGAATGAGTCTGCCTTAAAAATTTTAGGGTATATCATGACCATGCTTAGAGTAATGCATTATAAAAAAATGGTAAAATTAATTTGAAATCCCTATATGATTAATACATGTACATTTGGCATACATAATTAATTCTTTTATTAAGTGTATATTAAAATCAGCAGGATAACTAGATGTTACCAAAATATTTCAGTACAAGAAAAACAAATATAAACTATCTCTTTCCTCTTTATAACAATACAATAGATCATTAAGCTGATATTTTAATAAACTGATGATTTGCCTATTTAGTACATTTTGATAGAACACAATTAAGCAGATCAAGATATTTCAGTATGGCAACAAGTTATCAAAGTAAATGGTGGAATTATCATATTGTCTTATCAGTTAAATACTAGTCGGGAATATTCTGTTACTAAAATTAAAACTATAAAGATATCAGAAGAAAACAGAAAATCAGAAAAATCTATTCTTCTTTTATAACTACAACTTTCTGAAAACCCTAATCTCCTATAATGATTCAATTCTTCATTATTCCTGAGGAAAGTTTAAACGGGACATTTTATAGAAACAGATGTCTATGATAAGTAAGGTTTCATACATGATTATGCTCCTAGATTACACACAAACTTCAATGGAAATAAAAGTATATTTGACATTTTATAAAAGCAGGCTTCATCCAAACATGCTATGGCTTCACCCCTATCCCCCAACTCTGGTCAAATCCTCCTACATTTGATCCTAAAAACATTCTTATTGAAACTTTGACAGTGTTCTTTTAATGATTCCTCTTTTCACAACTTCCATTCCATGCATGCATTTTAACTGTATACTTTCATGCATATTATATCTATTGGCTTCAGCTTACTGAAAAATAAACCTGTCTTCTTTACAGCTTTAAAAAAATCTCTAGTAAAACAAGTATGAAAAAATCTTAACATTGTTAGTCATGAGTAGTGCATACAAAGATGTTTGTTACATTATTTTATATAATTTTCATTATTTTTCATTTTTAAAAAATACTAAGATATAAGCATGAATTGAAATGTGCTTATTGAATACACTATAGAAAAGGACAGCTATAGAACCCAGAGTGGGCTGAGAGTTGAAGAGAATAGAGTGGAATTAAGAGGCAAGAAGTCATGGAGATATCCTTTCACATGTGGAGGGGGTTATAGAAGGAAAGGGCTTTTGTTCAGAAATAGGATCTCAGCCTTCAAGATGGTAGAGGCTGCATAGTTCTTTGGGAAACAAAACCAGGTGCTGTCCATGGAAAAAAAGCTAGTAAGACATGATGGCAAAATTATCCAGAGGATAAAAAGTTAAGACAAAGTAACAATGCTGATAAAGTTGCCTAGGATGATAGCAGATGAAACTTAAAAGTGATACACTAAAGGTCTCATGAATATTTGAAGATGAGGGAGCAGAAAAGGGAATACAGAGCAAGGGTCCACAAGGCTATAGGATAGGAAAAGTATGGCTTGATTTCATGGAATATGGTTCATTGATAAGGCACAGTTGACTAGAAAACTAGAAAGGGTATTGGGAAGCTAGAAGAGTGCTGAATGCAACTACAGGCCTGAGTAGAGACATGAATGTGTAGGGGGTAGGGCAAACAGGAGGCAGGAAGAATGGGGAAAAGTGACCTCTATTTGAGAGAGACTTAAAGAATGCTCCACTTTCTGAGGGGAAAGAGATATTTTTGTTTAGGCAAAGTGGTAGATGCAAGACTTTAGGAAAATATTAACATTATCAGAAGATAGTAGAACATGGGTTTCACAGGGCAGAGTAAATTAGAAGGAAGGTACTCAAAGAAAGAATAAAGTTAAGTCCTATAGAGTAATAACTAATCAGAGAGATTTCACCTTCAGCAATAATACAGTACTCAGGATAAAATAGGAGGAGGAGTTCAATCACTACTAGTGACACTAATAGATGTCACTATTCAAGCCATTTTTACTACTTAGGATTTTGTTTAATACAATGTTCATGTTCCTGCAATTTCTATGGCATGAGAGAGTTAGGATTCAGAGTTGGCAGAAGAACTTCATCATTTACGCAGCATTTAATATATGAATTAAGTTGTTTTAATTCTGCACTATTTCACATTTAATCCTCAGATACATTCTTTGACAAAATTTCTATCAATACCCACTGACTTGGAATACTCTGAGGCAAAAGGAAAGGCATAGAGCCAAGGCTTTGTCCTTTATTTTTTGAAGTAATTATCTATTTGTTCATAAATCCATTCAAAATATAAGCTTTCTAATATTGGAAATCTTGATAATTAGACAAAAATGACCTCCTTTATTTTTATTTATTTATTTTTTTACTGGTTATTATCTCAAGAGCCAACATAAACCTATTTTTATTTGGGCTTGGTCAAATGACTGACATTTTTGAGTTCCCAAAGACCTATACCTTCATCACATACAAGCTGTAATACAAAACTCCTGTTTGTCTATTCTAGGAAATTATTAAGAAAACATAACCCCAATCCTTCACTCTACACTAGGTACCAAAATAATTTCACAGCTGATTTAAAACTCTTACCCTCATCTTCATGCCCCAAGTGCAATGTGACCTGTCTAGCCAGGAAACTAACAGAGCATTTTCTCCTTTCGTCTTTCTGCAGTGTGTTCCCCAGCTCCCAGCAGTGGTCTGTTCCCATAGTTAACCTCACAGACAAGATAAAGCTTTCTTGCCCAATGAAGCAAGAAGAAAAAAAATCTCTTTTTGAAAATGTACCTCCATCTCAAATTTTTTCCAGAAATAGATATTAATCCTGCCCCTTTGCCCACTCAGCCAATAGTCAAAAAACCTCTGAATACAAAAATTCTCAGTAATTTTCTATGTTGCTCCCATAAAACTATTTCATTACACATGACTAAAATGGAGTAGGGAATAGAAAATAGTATGTATTCACCTCTGGAATGATCTCATATATTTTCTGAGCATGAGATCCCATTGGCTTCTCTTATGTGCAATTCAAAGATGCCTACAAAATGACTAAGTGTTTACGGTTCAGTTAAAATGTAAAAGTGGTTTCTTCTACTATTCAATACCCACTACAACAAATACTACTGCAATCTAAGCTACATGATACAATAAGACTTCTCAGCCTCAATGAGAGATCTTTTTAATCAAATCAACGTCAGAAGTGCAGTATTATTAGGGTAGTGATAACATGGCTCAAGCTCTTTGTTTATGGATGAGACTGTGACTTGCCCAAGTTCATATGGTTGCCAACAGAGCTGCAAAAGACTGTAGTTCCCAGCGTTTATTCATTTATGTCCTAAACTCCATTACTGTCCCCCAAACTCACCCTCCTCCCCTCCTCATCCCCCTCACAAAGTTGCAGACTCCCTGATCTCAGTTTCAGTCAGTTGCTTGAAATTATTTTAGAAAGACAAGTACTTCTTCAAATGTGAAACCTGAAAAGGACACAAATTCAAAAAGTTAACAGCTAATAAATATTTGAGTGTTACCATGTGCCAGATACTGTAGAACAAAATTAATGAGGTGGAATCGTAGAGGGAGAAAGGCAGTAGGCTTTGTTCACACGAGGAAGTTTTACAGTTTGAGCTTATTAGTTAAAATAACAAGTGGATCATGTGCTAGGAGGCAGCTAAGACAGATATCCTATCAACCAACCAAGGAACTAGAACTAAAAGCAAATCAAATACCCATGGTCCTGAAAAAAATACTTGACAACATCACTTATACTAATAAGTGATTCATATAATTTGGTGGAGAGGGAGGTGGGAGGGGGGATCGGGATGGGGAATACGTGTAAATCTATGGCTGATTCATGTCAATGTATGACAAAACCCACTGAAATGTTGTGAAGTAATTAGCCTCCAACTAATTAAAAAAAAAAAATAAAATAAAAAATTAAAAAAAAAAAAAAGAAAATTAACATGTTCAGAATCCAACAAGCCCTTAAGTTTTTTTGAGTATATTTAGGTGCTTTTAAATTTGTTCATGTGAGTACCAGTAAGAAAGGTTTCTTTTCAAAATGTGCACATGGTTATGTGCAGTAACCATGCAGTATTGATTTGCAGTACAAACTGCATGATTAATTTTAATTGATAAAATGGCTTATTTTGTTAAAGAGAATATTGGGTAACTAGAGTATCAACATTGTAAAGCATTTAGAAAATTTTACAAGGATGCAAATGACATCACAACATCAGTTCAGGGAAATTTAAGAGCTTAAGTAGTAATACAGCATGCGTCTTTAAAAGTGGACATTAGACATAATTTGGATTTTGGTAGAATTAATACAAACTATTATGCATCCTTTGTAACTATATAGAGAAATGTGTTAAATGGTTAGCTCAAACTATTAATAGTATAAAATGATATACATCTTTGTAAATTTGAGTTAATGAGGACTGTACATTTTGTACTATGTGTATGATTGTAAAGGTTGGTATGCTTTATGGCTTACTTTATTTCACATAATTTGATTTTATATGATACTTAATTAACTTGTATGCTTCTTATATTTCAGTAAATCAATAATAACACTGGTGAAAATATTTTATATAAGAAATAAATTCAGCATATTTTGTCTAAGTGTGAAAGTGTTAGTCACTCATTTGTGTCCAACTCTTTGCGACCCCATAATTTGTTTGCCTTAAACCTAAATATGCAGAAATATCTATCATTCTGGTCTGCAATTTCTTCCTTTATATTTTTTTCCTTTCCTTTTTCTTCTTTTTGTATTGTTTTGTCTTGTTTTTGGGTGAAGAATGACTAAGTAGATATTGTTACAGGTAACTGCTGTATATTGGAGAGACTGAAAATTTTGAAGTTCAATTCCTGGCTTTGCAACATTCTATCACTTTTTTCTTAGGTATTAATAATTTGCTTCTCATTTCTTAGGATTAGTTTCCACATTTGCAAAGAGAGGAAAATAATACTTTATCTTTAAAACTATGATGGGCACTAGTGATCAAGTAGGTCTATTTCTCAGCATAGCAACTGGCACAATAATAGGTAGTTAATATTAATACTAATAAATTTATTTATCACTAATTATGATACTCTTACTAATAGATACTGGCAAAAAGTAAGTCTAAAGGACATGCCCCTGAGCTTTAATAGTATTCTCTTGGGTGTGTCTTATTCTTGCGGGAGAAGTAAGGGGTGGGAAGGGAACATTAATAATAACCAAAAACATGTATTTAGGAAAAGAGGCATGAGGTGCTTAATAAATGTGGACAAACTGAACACTAGTTTGTATCACATTGGGATCAGTATCTTCAACCTGCATTTTTCTCCTTAGTAAACAGACTGAGCCAGATGATGCTTGACAATTAATGATTCAAAGATTCTCTGGCATTCAAGGACTCTATGGCTTAACAATTCAATTACATTTATTGAGAATGCTAAAGAATGGCAACCCCAACTTTTTCTATCATCATCAGCTTTCCCTCTAAGATTAGAAGGCTGCTTCAGTGATGATTGGAAGCAAATATTAACATAAATCAGAAAATCACAGGAGATGGACAGAAGTTCCTTAGTTATATCTAAGAAAAAGGAATATTACTCTTGGAAAAGTCAAGTATATGGTTCAATATATGCTATGTATCAATCGGGCTTCCCAGGTGACAGTTGTGGTAAAGAACCCACCTGCCAATGCAGGAGATGTAAGAGATGCAGGTTCGATCCCTGGGTCAGGAAGATCCCCTGGAGGAGGGCATGGCAACCCACTCCAGTATGCTCGCCTGGAGAATCCCATGGATAGAGGATCCTGGTGAGCTACAGTCCATGGGGTCTCAAAGACTCAGACATGACTGAAGCAACTTAGTACACACTCATGTAATCAATTACTGATAGACTTTGACAGATTTAATCATCTGTTTTGTTAGACTCAGTCAACATGGCTTAGGGACATGGATTCTTAAATAAGTAATAATTTAAACTAAGTATTTGATAATTGTTTTTTCTTTAAAACAACACAAACAAAACAAAACAAAAAAACTTTCATGGCATGTGTCATTTAATTATGTGGCTGATTTTTATAAATTATTGAAAATATTAAGAAATATTCACTTCTGCATGAAAATAACATATTATGATGTATATGACAGAAAAACAATTAAACTGGGCTCAATATGTGGTGTGGCCCTAGAAGTATCGAGGGACCATTATCTAGAGGGAACAGAGACATATATGCAAATAATTACAAGGAAGAGTGATATATGCACAGACAGAAGTATGATTATCCTTCTCGCATAACTAGTTTCTTTTGTAAAAATTCTAGTTTACATTGATATACTTTTCATATCTGTAAAAAGTGGCGATGTGTGAATCAATCCTTTTGAGAATGTAGAAGTAGAGCCTGGGGGTTAGAAAGAACAAAGAAGAGAAACAAAACATAGCAGAACAAGCTTAAGCATTTTTGTCAATCTCTGGCCAGACAGTGTAAAACAGGGCCTTAGAAATGACCCTTAGAAAAATTCATTTATTCATTTTTCTTGAGACATGTTAAATGAGCTCCTCCTATACACAAGCTACTGTTCTAGAAGACTGAGATTCAGGAGCAAATGAGAAAAAATAAAAAAGGTCCTTAACCTTATGAAATTTACACTCTAGAGAAGAAATACGTTTTGTGAGAAAAGGAACTAGTTGAATACTATGTTCTAAAATAGTTTCTGTCACGCAGTATATATTCAATAGCATTGGTAAAATTTTGCTTCTGTGGGTCTTTTTCTTCTCTTGTGTTTCTCATCTAGAGAAGTCTCTTTAGCATTTGTTGTAAAGCTGGTTTGGTGGTGCTGAATTCCCTTAGCTTTTGCTTTTCTGTAAAGATTCTGTTGTGCAGTACGGGGAGCCCAGTTCAGTGCTCTGTGATGACTTAGAGAGGTGGGATGGGTTAGGGGTGGAAGGGAGGCTCAAGAAGAAGGGGACATATGTATACACATGCTGACTTACTTCATTGTACAGCAGAAGCACGACATTGTAAAGCAATTATACTCCAATTAAAAAAAATACCAGTAGAATTTAAAAAAAAAGAAACAATTTTGACAGCAATGAGTGCTGCTGGAGTTTGTGACAGGGAATGCTCTCTACAGGATGGTTAAGGAAAACTATTGTAAAATGGTATGATTCAAATTAATAACTTGTGCTTAAATTTCTCATTTATTGATAAGATGCAATTATATGAATGTTAAGGGATGTGATATTGTCCTACAGATCTCAGACACTGTGACATATTTTTGTTTTTTAGTTTGAGTGATTTCTATTACCCTGTCTTCAACTTCACTGATTCTTTTCTCTGCTATACCCAGTCTCCCTCAAGTCTATATCATGAATTATTGATTTCTGAAATAGTATTCTTCATATATTTCCATTTGGATCTTCTTCATATTTTATAACCATATGATAAAATTCTAGTTATCTTTCCATGACTGTATTTCCCCTAGCCTGTTCCCCCCGCCGCCTTTCACATTTATCATGATAATTCTAGAGTCTCTATCTGATCTTTACAATCTTCTTTCTGGATTAGCTTCTGCAACTTATAAGAAAACTCTCTTGACCTGGGTCACATTTTTTAAACTTATACTTTTAAATTGTGTGCCAGAGAGTTTGTATAAAAGAACAGTAGAGACAAATAAAAATGATCTCAGAAAAGGGTGCATCCCTTTCTATTACCAGGCTGCTAATGTAGAAGCATGAGTCTGAGGAAATTCCAGGAGATGGTGAAGGACAGGGAAGTCTGGCATGCTGAAGTCCATGGGTTCTCAAAGAGTCAGACACGACTGAGTAACTGAACAATGACAACATAGGAGACTGACTTGATCAAATCTGTAGTTGAGCTATGAACTCCAATATATTTGCCTGGAGAATTCAATGGACAGAGGAAGTGGTGGGCTAGAGTCCACCAGGTTACAAAGAGTCGGACATGACAGTGACAACATTTTCACTTTCATTTTTTGTGTTGGTTTTACCAGATCTAGTTCACTAGCTTCAAATGTTGTGAGGGTTGGATCAAAGCTTTCTGTTCAGTACAACCTGGGAACTGGGCCACAGAAAGACTCCAGTGTCTCCTTATTATGATTAGTCTAGCCTCCAACATTCCAAACCATGGGATAGCTCTTGCTGCTTGCAGGCCAGCTGGGGAGCTTTTTGTGTTGCTGGGGAGTTCTCTTTGCTCTCTAGTTCTACAATGGCTTTCTGTGCTTCAGAGTATCTTTCTGCTGAACTTGCCTTCCTCAAACCTTCAAAGAGCTACTGTAGTATAGTCAGTGAAGGCCTAGAATGCCTTGGGGAATTCCTCACAGGACTCTCCCTACCCCAGAATTCAGCAGGCCTCTGCTTTGTAACTGGGAAAGGTCCTGCTTCCCTTTGGGATGATGTCTCTGGGATCTCCTACCTTGGCTCTACATCTGGTAAGCAGCTCAGTGAAGTTGATAGAGATAGAATCAGATAGTTATACAAGTAGAAGTCCCAGTAGAGGACTATGAATAGAGAAAGAAACCTAGGAAATTCTGGGAGACCACTTTAAGTTAATGATCATTCAAGAAAGTTACTGGAATGTTGTGGAATGAAGCAGGCTTGCTTCATTCTATAAAACCATAAATAAAAGCACGAGATATGCCCCAGGCCATTAGGTGAAAGAAAAATATCACCACCCTTCTACTGTTTTGAATAAGTGCTATGATAATCCTAGTTCAGCATCATAGGGTCAAACACCCTCCTGCCCAATAAGAAAGGAAGAGCTAATGATGTAAGCCTGTTGTTCAGTCACTAAGTCATGTCCAACTCTTTGTGACTGCATGGACTGAAGCACGCTAGGCTCCCCTGTCCTTCTCTATCTCCTAGAGTTTGCTCAGATTCACATTCATTGAGTCGGTGATGCTATCTAACTGTCTCATCCTCTGCCACCCCCTTCTCCTTTGCCTTCAGTCCTTCAGAGCATCAGGATCTTTTCCAAAGAGTCGGCTCTTCCCATCAAGTGGCCAAAGTACTGGAGCTTCAGCTTCAGCATCAGTCCTTCCAATTCAGGGTTGATTTCCTTTAGGATTGACTGGTTTGATCTCCTTGCAGTCCAAGGGACTCTCAAGAGTCTTCTCCAGCACCACAATTTGAAAGCATCAGTTCTTCAGTGCTCAGTTTTCTTTATAGTCCTCTTCTCACATCAGTACATGACTACTAGGAAAGCCATAGCTCTGACAATATGGACCTTTGTCAGCAAAGTGATGTCTCTGCTTTTTAATACACTGTCTAGGTTTGTCATAGCTTACCTTCCAAGCCACAGGATCTTTTAATTTCAGGTTGCAGTCACCACCCATGGTTATTTTAGAATCCAAGAATATCAAGTAGGTCATTGCTTCCACTTTTCTCCCTTCAATTTGCCATGAAGTGACAGGACTGGATGCCATGATCTTAGTTTTTGAATGTTGAGTTTTAAGCCAGCTTTTTTACTCTCCTCTTTCACTTTCATCAAGAGACTCTTTAGTTCCTCTTCACTTTCTGCCATTAGAGTGGTATCACCTGCATATCTGAGGTTATTGATATTTCTCTTAACAATCTTGAATCCAGATTGTGATTCATCTAGCCCAGCATTTCGCATGATGTACTCTTCATACATGTTAAATAATCAAGGTGACAATATACAGCCTTGTCACTTTGCCTGTCACTTAATTCCTTCTGTGTTGAGACACAAAGAACCTGAGCTTCATTAAGTCCTAAAACCAGGTGTGTTATCTTAGACCATGAGTTTGGGGCAGGTTTGAGTTTGGCACGTGGGTTCAAGTTCCAATCTGAGGTGAATAGTATCAAAACGACATGGTGAAGATTTGGTTGCTAACAGCTGACAGTTTTCTGCCTGGGCTCTTTGAGGTTCTCAAACATCATACCACTCCAGACACATCCACTAAATATTCTTTAAATCTTTATTGGTTCCTCTATTGTGATTTCCTTCCCCTCCCACCATTCCTCTAAGAAGAAAAGCAGTCAAGAGTCTCTTCTCTCCCCAAAAGAGCTTATTACTTTCTGGAATTTAGTTCATTAGGGTTAATCTGAATGGGTTTAAAAAAAAAAAAAAATCCTATTTTGCTGATTATATGATTTGTTCTGGTTTTAGGGTAGGAGTGTAATCTCTTCTGGCTTTCCCTCTCCTAACTAGAAGCAGAAGCCCTGCCTGAAATTCAAAGTCACAGTCTAACCATATTGTATTTATCCTGGCTGAGTTTGAATTGGGAAGGTCTTGGAAGGTGTTAAGCAGAGATAAGGCTACAACTCTGAGTCATAAAACATGATACAAAACCCTGCAGTTGAACAGTAAGTACAAAAGTGTATTAAATTTAAAGTATTTGAGGTATGATTATAGTAACAATGACAATATTGTTCTATACCATTTTTATGTTGATTTCTAAGCTGTTTAATAATTCATCTAAACACTTATTGCACACATAGTTTTTCCAATATATAAATGTGTTCATTTCTTATATTAAGACACTTCCCCCCAATCTTACAATCCAAGAGCCATAACTAAATATACAATTTTAACTAAATCAACCACAAAACAGTTACTGATCATTTTAATGTTGGAGATTTTAAAGGACATACTATGAAAAAATTAAAATGTGAAAATCAGCACAAAGTTAAATTAAATTATTTATTATGGAAAGATTAGTCAATCTAGTTACTTCTCTAAATTTTTCATGAATAAAATATTATACAAAATTTCCTTTTGAGTGATCAGTACATAGATCAGAAACTCCCAGAAGAAGCTGTATTAATAGTTAACTCATTCCTTATTAATACTCTAGGCATTATAACAACATGAGAAGTGAAGTATCTCTCAAAAATGACTTTAATGATAAGTTATTTCTTTACTTCAAGTATATAATGGATAATTAGTTTAGGAAAAATCTCAGAGGGAGAAAAATACCCAACTGTGAAATCTGCAAATACTTTCCCTGGATTGGGTGAAAATGCTATTCAGGCCAATACCAGGGATGCATAAATTCTTTCTATCCTATTTACAATCCCGTCTTGATTAGTTAGGAGCTCATTTTCCAGTTTGCAAATTATCTAGGTCTTTGATTCTTCTCTTCCCTCTGGCTGATTACCTTTCCCATTTCTCTGCTCATTAGCACCTCCACAAGAAGGGGAAGAAAATCCAGGTGAAAACAAAAAAAGTAACTCAGACCCGGGACAATTTTAGGTATTGTGAAGCTTGATTTTAAAAAATATATGCAGACATATTTTTCCTATTGTGAGTGTATGTATATCAGACTTCTGTTATCAATTTGAAATTATACCTCTCACAGTCTGAGAAGTATCCTTGGGAAATTATCTTCATCTGGGTATCAGACTCTAACATGGATTGGGGATGATATTTTCATGCATTCCCTACAAGGTTATTGTGATATCAACTCGGAGAAATACAAATTTGTTTATTGTAAATGGCTATACAAAATTAATAAGTTGTTAGGTTTTGAATTCATAAAACCTCTTTGTCAATACTTGCTTCCTTTTCTTCTATTAAGATTCAAGGTTTGCCTTGGGAAAAGGCTCCTTGACAAAAAATGTGTTTTTTTTCTTCCTGCCTTGTTTTTTTAAGATTTCTTTTCTCTTAACATGGTTATGAATTGTACTCTTGGTAGAAAAGCAGAAGTGACTGGTAAACATACCATATCTTTACTAATGTATTTCATTCACCAATTCTTCTCCTATCCTCTATTAGAACGGATAGGCTCAAGTTGCCGGTATTAATATACAGTCTTACCAAAATAGACCTCATTTTAAAGTATATTTTCATGACTTTGATTGTTAAAATGAAGACACAAATTTTACGTAAATTAGAGGGTTCAATATCCGTATGTTTATTCTATTAAGTTTGCCTCATTTGTGATAAAGAATTCCCCTGCCAATGAAGGAGACACAAGGTGGAAGAGATGCAGGTTCACTCCCTGGGTCAGGAAGATCCCCTGGAGAAGGAAATGGCAACCCACTTCAGTATTCTTGCCTGGAAAATTCCATGGACAGAGGAGCCTGGTGGGGTCACAAAGAGTCAGACATGACTACTTACGCACACACACAAGGATGAAGTACCAAATTTTACTGTGTGATTAAATTAGTCCAGTACCTCTGTGACCATTTCCCTTAGATTGTTTACGATTAATTAGATCATATTTGCTCATCACAGATATAGTTTTAAATTCTAATAAAATTGAATCAATTACTCAACCATAAATAATGGTTGAAATAAAAGACAGTTATTAAAGTACAGTATATTAATCTTTAAAATAGTACTAAGTATTTATTTTTTAGAAAACTGTCTTAAAGAATAAAAAGAATACTTTTAAGTAAATACCTCAGAAGACCTAAGGGGAAAAATAATGAAATTTGTTCCTTGTGAAAAATAAATCTCTGGAATATTCCCTGTAGGAATGTTCTCTGTAAGGTACAGTATAAAAGAATAAAATAACTAGTGGCAAAAAAAGGAAAGTAAAATAGAATAAGTAGTTTGTAACAAAGTTAATGCAACACATATAACTACAGTGTAAGCGCGCTAAGTCTCTTCAGTCATGTCCAACTCTTCATGAGCCCATGGACTGTAGCCCACCAGGCTCCTCTGTCCATGGAATTCTCCAGGCAATAATACTGGAGTGGGTTGCCATTTCCTTCTCCAGGGGATCTTCCCAACCCAGGAATCGAACCTGGTCTCCTGCATTACAGACAAATTCTTTACCGTCTGAACCACGAGGGAAGTCTCCGTCCATACCTTATGGTAAATAACAACCTTTATTTGACAACTTCTTACTTCTAGCCTCTCATAAAATCTTGGTTCTTTTTAAAGAATTAACGGATTAAATGGGCCATTCGAGATTGGAAAAAAAAAAGAAAGAAAATGCATTTTGGGGACTTATAGGTTCAGGGGCAGTAAGAGGTTTTACTTTATTCTTTCTCCTAGTTTCCCTAATATTTTTAAGAGAAGAATGCATTAGAGTTGACTTCTCCACAAAAAGAGAACACTGACTGATGTGAAATATTACCAAAATGATATTAATTAAATTGAGTCCACTGAACAAACCTCTGCAGTTATTTGAGTATGGACTTTGTTTGTATTTTATGACATGGTCTCATTATGTAGTAAACATATATAATTTAGAAACAGTCTCCATTGCCCCTCTCATGAGCTAAAGCTTATACCAATAGAGTCTAAATTCAATGCAACATTGCCATCCCCAGGGTCTCTTTCACAGAGCTAACTGTGTTGGACGCTATACTTCCAAACCAAGGAGACAATGTGCGTGTGGGTGCATGCTCAGTAGTGTCCAACTCTTTGCCACCCCATGGACAGATATTGTTACCCAAAAGGCAGCCTGACAAATTACAAAGTAGAGGAGAATATGAGAAAAAGTATGTTGTAGGCAGTTAATGCTTGTATACACAAAGTGATTGAAAAGCTTTGATGGATTTTCTTGAGATTTTCCCTTAACTGAATGAGACAAAGCACTAGCATTTTAATCTCCTACAAAGCAGCCACTTAAAAATCCACACATTTCTTTCCTTTCTTAACACTGCATAAGGTCATCTTTAACATTATGTTAATTCCCATGTCCGCATATCAAAGTGAATACAATCAAAACACTAGAAAATTTCATGAAAGTAATAATTGACTGCTGGCTTGGGCAGTGGGTAGGTATTGAACAGTTGGGTGACAGAGGTTTAGCCATTTAATCCAACATGGGATTAATTGCCAGTACACATCCCATGAAAAGCACTTTGGTAATTTTAAATTTAACCTACTGAGTCTGTTAAAATAGATTTACTGAAATATAATTGTATATGTTACATGAAGTATAACATATAATAATTGCACATATTTAGAACTTATACTTCTATGAGTTTTGACATGTGTATATACTTTGAAACTATTATCAGAATCAAGGTAATGAATATGTCGATCATGCCCCTGAATTTCCTTCTGACTCTTTATAATTCCTCCCTCCAACTCCTCACCTGTCTATCAGATAACCATTAACTTATTTTGTGTCCTTATAGATTAGCTAACTGTTCCTACAATTTTATTATAAAATGTATACTTTTTTGAAGGAAGGGAGGCTGGCTTTTTTCCCTCAGCATAATTTTTGAGATTAATTCAAGTGGTATGTATCAATAGCTCATTTTTCTTACTGCTGAGTAGTATTTTATTGTATACATACACCAAATTTGTTGATCTACCCAGCTGGACATTTGAATCATTCAGAGTGTTTTGCTATTGCATTTATAGCAGCTGTGAACAGTCCTGTACAAGTCTTTGTATGGACATATATTTTGATACAAAAATTTGTAGTACATATGCAGAATGGAATATTACTTAGCCATAAAAAAGAACAGATTTGAGTCAGCTAGCCTGAGATGGATGAACCTAGAGCCTGTTACATGGAGTGAAGTAAGCCAGAAAGAGAGAAACAAAAATTGTATATTGACGCATATATATGGAATCTAGAAAAATGGTACTGATAAACCTATTTGCAGGGCAAGAATAGAGACATTGGGGAAGGAAACGACAACACACTCCAGTATTCTTGCCTGGAGAATTCCATGGACAGAGGAGCCTGTTGGGCTACAGTCCATGGGGTCACAAAGAGTCGACCACGACTTCGTGACTGAGAGAATGGAGACACACATGTAAAGAATGGACTTGTGGACACAGCGGGGGGAAGTAAAAGATGGGATGAATTGAGGGAGTAAATTGAATTACATACTCTACCATGTATAAAATACCTAGATGGGAGTTGCCATACAACAGAGGGTGCTTTACATCACAGCTTGGTGCTCTGTGATGACCTAGAGGGGTGAGATGGAGGGGTGGTGGGAGGAAGACTCAAGAGGGAGGGGACATATGTGTACTTACAGCTGATTCACATCATTTTATGGCAGAAACCAACACAATATTGTAAAGCAATTATCCCTCAATTAAAATATTTTTTTAAAAATTGGATTATCTGGGTCATTTGGTAGCTGTGTGTTTAACTTTTTAAGAAACTATTAAGCTTTTGTCAAAAGTGGTTTTACCACTAGCAATGTATGAGAGTTCTTATAATTCCATATCCTTGCTAACATTTTAAAGTTTAGACACTCTAGTAGATGCATATCTCACCATGGCTTTAATCTGGACTTCTATAATGACTAATGATAGTGAGCATCTTTTCATGTGCCTATTTGTCTTTTATGGTCTTCTTTGGTTGCAGTGTCTCTTTACCTATTTTGCTCAAAGTGGGAAGAGTTGTTTGCTTTCTTATTACTGGGTTTTGAAGGTCCTTTAAACATTTTTGGATACAAGTCCTTTACCAGATATGACTTGCAAATATTTTTTCCAGTGTGTAGTTTGTATTTTCATTTTCTTAGCAACAGGTTTGAAGAGCAAAAGTTTTAACTTGGAAGAAATCACATTTATCATCTTTTTCTTTCAAGGACTGTACTTTTGGTATGCATCCAAGAAATATTTGCCTAACCTAAAGGTCACAGAGACATTCTCCCTTCTTTATTTTTTTAAAGAAGTTTTATAATTTTAGGTTTGTCACATAGGTCAATTGACTATTTTGAGTTAATTTTTACGTATAGTGTCAGATATGAGTCATTTAGTTTTTTTTGCATGCGTGTATGCTCAGTTGCTTCAGCCTTGTCTGACTCTTTGTGACCCCATGGACTATAGCCAACCATGCTCCTCTGTCCCCAGGATTCTCCAGGCAAGAATTTTACCAGCATTGTATGTTGAAAAGACTATATGTTGTCCACTGGATTTCCTTTAAGTATCTGTCAAAAATTATTTGTTCATAAAACTAATTTGTATGTTGCTTTCTAGACTTGTTATTCTGCTCCAATAATCTAACTTTACACCAATACTATACTACTCTAATTACTGCTAGTCCTGAAGTCAGAAAGTTTTAAATTTCCAACTTGGTTCTTTTTGAATTATTCTGACTATGGTAAGCCCTTTGTACTTTAAATGAATTTCAGACTCAATTTGTCAAATTATGCAAAATATCATGCTAATATTTTGATTGCAATTTCATTTTACCTTTAAATCAATATGAAGCTACTTGACACCTTAACAGTAGTGACTCTTCTGATCAGTGAACACGATATGTGCTCAGTTTTTAAGTCATCTGACTCTTTTGCAACCCCACGCACACCAGGATCCTCTGTCCATGGGATTTGCCAAGCAAGAATACTGAAGTGCGTTGCCATTTCCTTCTCCAGGAGATCTTCCCAACCCAGACATCAAACCCGCATCTCCTGAAATGCAGGAAGATTTTTTTACCACTGCGCCATAAGGAAAGTCCTCCCATGTATTTAGTTCTTCTTTAATTTCTACCAGTAACATATTGTAGTTTTCAGTGTTTATATTTCATATTTTATGTCAAATTTATCCCTGCTAAATTTTTTTGCTATATAGATGTGATATACCTATTTCAGCTTCCAATTGTTAATCCCTAGTATATAAAAAGTAAGAATGATGTTTAAAAGTTGATCTTGTATCTTGCAGTCTTGCTAAACTCATTTATTATTTAAAGTTGCATTTTGGCAGGCCAAGGCCAGATTGAGGCAAGTTAGGCATTTGCCTGGAGTGCAGAATTTAAGAGAGTGCAAGAAAAGTCAGTAATGAAAATAAACAGTATTTCAATGTCATTTTTTAAAAAGTCAAATCTGAAAACAAGAGCTTGTAAGCTAGCTACCTACTTTTGTAAATAAAATGGCTTTATTGGTATATTTAGTCAGATTTTCTATATAAGCAATTATGTCATCTGTGAATAAAGGCAGTTTTACTTCTTCCTTTGCAATCTGGATATCTTATTTCTTTATCTTCCCTTATTAAACAGTGTAGGAGCTCTAGGACAGTGTGTCCTAGAAATGGCAAAAGCAAATATTGTTGTTTTATTTTTCTTAGGAAGAAAATATTCAGTTTTCTACCATTAACTTAGATGTTAGGTATAGCAATTTTTTAAAAATACAATTTATAATTTTTATAATGCATTAATTAAATGTATTTAATTTGGGAAATTATTTTTCTATTCTTTATGTGCTGAAGCTTCTTAAAAATTAGGAACAGATTTTTGGATTTCTTGAAATGTTTTTGTTCTGTTTGTGTTTTGGGTGTTATTATTTAGTTTGCAATTTTTGTGAACAGCATTATTTTCAAATGTTAAACTTACTAGAATTCCTGGAATAAACCTCATTTGCTCACAATCTATTATATTCTTCATATATTATTGGCTAATATTTGTAAATTTGTTTAGAATTTTTGCATCTGTGCTGATGAGGGACACTGGTCCATAGTTTTCTTGTTCTGCCTTTGTCTAGTTATGATATCAAAGTGTTGGCATTAGAAACTTAGTTAGGAAGTACTTCTTCTGCCTTTCTTTTCTGAAAAAGTATGTGTAGAATTAGCATTATTCTTTCTTAAATGGTTGGTAGAATTCAATCATGAAGCCATCTGGGCCAGTAGTTTTAATCATGCAAATATTTTGACAGAAATTCAACTTCCTTAATGTTATCTATCCATTGCTTCCTGACTTCATTTTGAAAGCTTGCGTCTTTAAAGGATTTTGTCCAGTTCACCTATGTTGACAGGTCTATTTCTATAAAATTGTTCATAATATCCTGGAATTTTCCTTTTAATATCTGTAAAGCCTGCAGTGTGGTACCTCTCTCATTCCTTATATTGTTTTATGTTTATTCTCTCTTTTTTCCCCAGGTCAGTCTGGTTAAAGTTTATCAATTTTATGTCTTCTTAACAAATCAGCTTTATCTTTCTTGATATTTTCTATTATATTTTTGTTTTTTATTTCATCAGTTTCTTTCTCTGATTGTGATTATGTCCATTATGTTATTTATTTTGGGCTTAATGTTCTCTTGCCACAGTTTTTGAAAGTGGAAGTTGTGGTCATTTATTTGAGGCCTTTCTTAATTTCCGATACATGAATTTGATGCTATAGACTTTACCTCAAGTAATGTTTTTATGATATACCACAAATTTTGATATTTTATGTTTTAAATTTCATTCAGTTAAAAATACTTTTTAATTTTCCTTATGATTTCCTCTTTCATCTAAGTGTTTTTGAGGTATATTATTTACTTTCTAAATATTTGACGATTTTTCAAATACTTTCCCACTTTTGGATACAAATTTAATTCTACTTTGAGCAGAGTATATATCTTGGTTGACTTAAGTTTTTTTAAATTACTGAGACATCTTTTATGACCCAGAATATGGCCTATTTTAGTAAATGTTATGCATGTATTTGAAATGACTGTGTATTCTGCCTTCTTTGGATGGCTAGTCCTACAAATGTCAACTAGATAAGTCATTTTTCAAATCCTCAATAGCCTCATTCTATTGTTTAATTAATTACTGACAAGCAGGTATGAAAATCTCCATTTATAATTTCTTTCCACTGCTCTTTGCAGTTGTCTCATTTTTTTGTATTCAGGTATCCTGAAGCTCTGCTATTAAGTGAGTGAAACCATTAGGATTGCTATCAACTCTAGATGAGTTGATTTTTTAATCATTATAAAATGATTGTTTTTGTCCCTGGTAATATTCTTTGCTTTTGTAACTACTTTATCTTCTATTAATATTACAAGATTTTATTTGAATAGAATTAGTATGATAAATCTCCTTCCATTACTTAAGTATTCTCTTTGTATCCTCATATTTAAAATCATTTTTTTTCCTTGTTGGCAGCATACAGTTGAATCCCACTTTTTATCAAATATGGACATCTCTCCCTTTTAATTCAGATGTTTAGACCATTTACATTTAATGTAATTATTGATGTCAGTTCAGTTCAGTTCAGCTCAGTTGCTCAGTCGTGTCTGACTCTTGGCGACTCGATGGACTGCAGCGCGCCAGGCTTCTCTCTCCATCACCAACTCCTGGAAGGTGCTCAAACTCATGTCCATTGAGTCAGTGATGCCATCCAACCATCTCATTCTCTGTCGTCCCCTTCTCCTCCTACCTTCAATCTTTCCCAGCATCATGGTCTTTTCTAATGAGTCAGCTCTTTGCATCAGGTGGCCAAAGTATTGGAGCTTCAGCTTCAGTTTCAGTCCTACCAATGAATATTCAGGACTGATTTCCTTTAGGATGGACTGGTTTGATCTCCCTGCAGTCCAAGGGAATCTCAAGAGTCTTCTCCATCACCATGGTTCAAAAGTATCAGTTCTTTGGCTCAGCTTTCTTTATGGTCCAACTCTCACTTCCATACATGACTAATGGAAAAACCATAGTTCGGACTAGATGGATACGGTTAGGTTTAACTCTACTTTCTTTTGGTTTGAGTAATTTGACTCTATTTCATGCTTTATTGTTTATGATTTACCTGTAACTCAGTCACACAGTTTCAATTATTTTTAGAGCTTAGTGTATATATCTTTAAGTTATCATTGTCTGTCTTCAAGGGATATAAAACTTTACATATGATAGTAGTATACCTCCATTTCTTCCTCACAACTTTTGCATTATTGTTGTCATGCATTTTACTTTCATTTACGTTATATACTCCCATGCTATATTATGTTTTTGTTTAAACAACAAATTCTCTTCTAAAGTAAGTTAAATGATTAAAAAAATATTATCCATGTAGTTACAAATCCTAGTGCTCTTTACTCTTTTGTGTAGATCAAGACTTCAACCTGGCATCATTTTCCTTAACAAAAAACATTTTTTAACATTTCCTGGAGTGCAGATTTCCTGGTGATGAATTCTTTCACTCTTTTTATGTTTGAAAAGAACTTACTTCACCTGCACTTTGAAAGACATGTTACTGAATTTTGAAATCTATGTTAACAGCTTTTGTTTGCTTGTTTTTTTAAACTTTCAGCACTTTAAAGATGATGTTAGTTTGCATTGCTTCTGGTGATAAATTACAGCAGAATATTATGTTTTTCTTATGTTATGGTTCTCTGTATGGAACATGCTTTCTGTCCCTAGCTGCTTTGAAGTTTTTTTTTTTCTTTATCACTGGTTTAATTAATCTGATTATGATGTACTACCTTGCTGTAATTTTCTTCATGTTTCTTACACTTGGAGTTCATCAAGCTTCTTGTTTATTATTTCTGTTTGTTTTTGTATTGGCTGTGGTGTGGGGAAGTCTTTTTGTTTTAAGAAAAATTGAGAAAATTTGGTCCATTATTTCTTCAAATATCAGGAATTCCTGAAATTTGTATATATAAGTTGTCCCCAGCTCACAAGGTGTATGTTTAATTTCTTCTCTCTCTCTGTGTGCTTCATTTAAGATAGTTTTCATTGCTGCATCTTCAAGTTACTAACTGTTTCTTCTGCAGTACCTAACATGCTGCTAATAAAGTTTATTGTGTTCTTTACCCTTTGAAATGTAGTTTGCAGACCTGTAATTTTGATATAGGTCTTTTATCTATCTTCCATAGTTTAACTTGGATTTTTGAAAGTAGGGAATATAGTTGTAAAAACAGCTTTAATGTATTTGTCTGCTAATATTAACATAACACAGTTTTAACTGATTTTTTTAAATTTTGTGTTTATGTTCTGGTTTCTTTACAGGTTAGGTAATTTTTTAATTAGATGTCAAAAATTGAATTTTATATTGTTTGATATTAGATAGTTTGTATTCCTATAAATATTCTTGAGCTATCTTTCTCAGTTGCAGTTATACTCAGTTCAGTACAGTTGCTCATTCATGTCCAACTCTTTGCAACCCCTGGACTGCAGCACCCCAGGCTTCCATGTCCATCACCAACTCCCGGAACTTGATCAAACTCTGTCCATCAAGTCGATTATGCCATCCAACCATATCATCCTCTGTCGTCCCCTTCTCCTCCTACCTTCAAACTTTCCAAGCCTCAGGGTCTTTGCTAATGAGTCAGCTCTTTGCATTAGGTGGCCAAAGTACTGAAGCTTCAGCTTCAGCATCAGTCCTACCAAGAAATATTGAGGACTGATTTCCTTTAGGATGGACTGGTTGGATCTCCTTGCAGTCCAAGGGACTCTCAAGAGTCTTCTCCAACACCACATTTCAAAAGCACCAATCTTTAGCGTTCACCTTTCTTTGTGGACTGACTCTCACATCCATACATGACTACTGGAAAAACCACAGCTTTGACTAGATGGATCTTCATTGGCAAAGAAATGTCTCTGATGTTTAATATGCTGTCTAGGTTTGTCAGAACTTTTCTTCCAAGGAGCAAGAATCTTTTCATTCCATGGCTGCAGTTACCATCTGCAGTGATTTTGGAGCCCAAGATAATAAAGTCTGCCGCTATCTCCATTGTTTCCCCACCTATTTGCCATGAAGCAATGGGACCAGATGTCATAATCATACTGGTATTCCCATCTCTCGAAGAATTTTCCACAGTTTGTTGTGATCCACACAGTCAAAGGCAATAGTCAGTAGGCACATTCAAAAGGTGTAGTCAATAAAGCAGAAGTAGATATTTTTCTGGAATTCTCTTGGTTTTTCTATGATTCAATGGATGTTGGCAATTTGATCTCTGGTTCTTCTGCCTTTTCTAAATCCAGCTTGTACATCTGGAAGTTCTCAGTTCACATACTGTTGAAGCCTAGCTTGATGAATTTTGAGCATTACCTGCTAGTGTGTGAGATGAGTACAATTGTGCCATAGTTTTAACAATCTTTTACATGGCCTTTGTTTGGGATTGGAATGAAAACTGACCTTTTCCAGTCTATGGCCACTACTGAGTTTTCCAAATTTGCTGGCATATTGAGTGCAGCATTTTCACAGCATCATCTTTTAGGGCTTGAAATAGCTCAGCTGGAATACCATCACCTCCACTAGCTTTGTTCGTAGTGATGCTTACTAAGGCCTACTTGACTTCGCATTCCAGAATGTCTGGCTCTAGG
The DNA here is from genome assembly GCF_910594005.1 of Cervus elaphus. Classification (NCBI taxonomy): domain Eukaryota; kingdom Metazoa; phylum Chordata; class Mammalia; order Artiodactyla; family Cervidae; genus Cervus; species Cervus elaphus. Next base: position 69,012,258 of record NC_057834.1, on the reverse strand, counting down.
TGAGTGATCACACCATTGTGGACATCTGGGTAATTAAGATCTTTTTTTGTATAGTTCTTCCGTGCATTCTTGTCACCTCTTCTTAATATCTTCTGCTTCTGTTAGGTCCATACCATTTCCGTCCTTTGTTATGCCCATCCTTGCATGAAATATTCCCTTGGGATCTCTCATTTTGTTGAAGATGTCTCTAGTCATTTTCATTCTATTGTTTTCCTCTATTTCTTTGTACTAATCACTTAGGAAGGCATTCTCATCTTTCCTTGCTATTCTTTGGAACTCTGTATTCAGATGGGTATATCTTTCCTTTTTGTTTCGCTTCTCTTCTTTTCACAGCTATTTGTAAGGCCTCCTCAGACAACCATTTTGCCTTTTTTTCATTTCTTTTTCTTGGGGATTGTTTTGATCACCACCTCCTGTATAATGTCATGAACCTCTCTCCATAGTTCTTTAGGCACTCTATCAGACCTAATCTTTTGAATCTATTTGTTACTTCCACTGTATAATCATAAGGGATTTGATTTAGGTCATACCTGAGGGTCTAGTGGTTTCACTACTTTCTTCAGTTTAATCTTATTTTGCATTAAGGAGTTCATGATCCGAGCCACAGTCAGTTCCTGGTCTTGTTTTTGCCTGCTGTAAAGAGCTTCTCCATCTTTGGCTGCAAAGAATATAATCAGTCTGATTTTGGTATTGACCATCTGATAATGTCAACATCTGGTAATGTCCAAGAGAATTCTCTCTTGTGTTTCTTGAACAAGGTGTTTGCTATGACCAGTGCGTTCTCTTGGCAAAACTCTGTTACTCTTTGCCCTGCTTCATTTTGTACTCCAAGGCTAAACTTGCCTGTTACTCCAGGTATCTCTTGACTTCCTACATTTGCATTCCTGTCCCCTATGATGAAAAGGATATCTTTTTTGTGTGTTGGTTCCTGAAGGTCTTGTAGGGGTTCATAGAACCACTCAAATTCAGCCTCTTCAGCACTGGTGTTTAGGGCATAGACTTGGATCACTGTGATATTGAACGGTTTGCCTTGGAAACGATCTGAGTTCATTCTGTCATTTTTGAGACTGTACACAAGTACTGCATTTAGGACTCTTGTTGACTATGAAGGCTACTCCATTTCTTCTAAGGGATGCTTAGAAGTAGTAGTAGTAGATATAATAGTCATCTGAATTAAATTCTCCCATTCCAGTCCATTTTGGTTCACAGATTCCTAAAATGTTAATGTTCACTCTTTCCATCTCCTGTTTAAACACTTCAAAATTAGTTTGATTCATGGGCCTAACATTCCAGGTTCCTATGTAATATTGTTCTTACAGCACTGGACTTCCATGACCCAGTCACATCCACAACTGGGCGTTGTTTTTGCTTCATCTCCATCTCTTCATTCTTTATGGAATTATTTCTCCACTGTTCTCCAGTAGCATATTGGGCACCTATTGACCTGGGGAGTTCATCTTTAGTGTCATATCTTTTTGCCTTTTCATACTGTTCATGGGGTTCTCAAGGCAAGAATACTGAAGTGGTATGCCAGTCCCTTCTCCAGCAGACCAAGTTTTGTCAGAACTCTCCACCATGACCCATCCGTCCTGGGTGGCCCTACATGGCATAGCTCATGGTTTCATTGAGTTAGACAAGGTTATGATCCATGTAATCAGTTTGGTTGGTTTTATGTGATTATGGTTTTCAAATTGTCTGTCCTCTGATGGATAAGGATAAGAGGTTTGTGGAAACTTCCTGATGGGAAGGACTGGCTGTGGAGGAATCTAGGTCTTGTTCTGATGGGTGGCTCCATGTTCAGCAAATATTTAATCCAATTTTTTTGATGGGCTGTGTTCCCTCCCTTTGTTCTCTCTCTTCAAAAGGACTTATGTCAGCACTGTTGCATTCAGTACCGCTGACCCCATGGCAGGCCACTGTTGACTCACGCTTCTTCCAGAGACTCCTGGACACTCACTGGCAAGCCTGGCTCAGTCTTCTTGTGGGGTCACTGCTCCTTTGTTCTGGGTCTTGGTGTGCACAAGGCTTTGTTTGTGCTCTCCAACAGTCTGTTTCCCAGTCCTGTGAAAGTTCTGTAATCAAATCCCACTGGCCTCCAGATCAAATTCCCTGGGGGTTCGCAGTCTCTTTGTCAGATCCCCAGGTTTGGGAAATCTGTTGTGAGTCCTAGAACTTGCGTAACAGTGTGAGAACTTCTTTGGTATAATTATTCTCCAGTTTGTGGGTTGTCTGGTGGCCCCATGGTAGGTCTTAAGGCGACCTCCTCCAAGAAGGCTTATGCCACACACCTTGTCTCCCAGATCTGCTGCAGCTAGAGCCCCTGTCCCCACGGCAGGCCACTGCATCCACAGGAGATGCTCAAACACTCAAAGGCAGGTCTGGCTCAGTCTCTGTGGGGTCTCTGGGTCCTGGTGCACACAAGGCTTTGTTTGAGCCCTCTGAGTGTATCTGGCGGGTACGGAGTTTGATTCTAAATGAGATTTTTTCGCCCCTCCTACTGTCATGTTGGGGCTTCTCCTTTGCCCTTGGACACAGGGTATCTTCTTTTGGTGGGATCCAACATTCTCCCATTGATAGTTGTTCAGCAGCGAATCGCAATTTTGGAGTTCTCACAGGAGAAAATGAGCACATGTCCTTCTACTTCACGTTCTTAGCAGTTACATTACTTAGACATATTTTTATCCTTTCAGGTCTGGCTTTTAAGGTTTGTTGGGCATACCCAAACAAGTGTTTGGCCTATGGCTAATTGTGATTCATAAGGTTTTTCACTGTGGCTGTCAGGAAGAGTCATAAAATTTCCAGATATATGTGAAAATTGAATAATAGTCCCTCAAATCCATTCTGAAAGTTCTTTCTGTAGTCTAATTTACTAACAGGCATAAGCTGATCTGTTAAATACTCAAGGGATCTTTTGCAAATCTCCAAAGGCCTTTCTGTATGCAACTCTCTACTTTCTGATGCTTTATCTCGTGAATGCTAGTCATCCTTGTTCTCTCTGGATTCTCAGTTCTACTTTTCTGATTTCTGACTGGTTTTTGCTGCCTTCCCTGTAGCCTGGAAGTTTTCTTGGGCAATGGCAGAGTTCATTTCCGTTGCTTTCCATCTCTCAATGACCACTGTCCTTACTGACTGATGTTCTACCTCTTAAAAATTTTTGTTTCATATATAAGTTTTTGGATGCTGCTATTTCAATTGAGAAAGTAAATCCAGTCCCATTACTCCATGTAGGATGCTGCTAATGTTTTCTTTTAAGGAACTAGGAATGTCTTAAGAAAATGCTTGGCTACATGGAGCCAGAAACAAATCATGTAACTATGAGCTATATTATGTTTTCTTATTAATTTTGGCTGCTCTTGTTTTGTGGAATTATAGTTTAATTTTTCTTCACTTCTATGCTGAAACCAAGAAAATAACTGTCATTATTCTAGTTTTATTTTAATCAGAAGCTAAGTCAAATGAATGAATGATATTAAGGCAAAGAAATACAATGAATGAAACATTGAGGAAAGAATCAGAAGACCTTACATTCTACATAACATATAATTAACTCAACTTCAGAATAATCACTAAAAGTATATTTATTAATTTAGTATTTAATTTTTAATTGATAATTATTTCTGAAATAGCATCTTTTATATGAACTGTTTATAAATGTTTTGAAAATCAATTGGGCAATACGATTCAAAAGCTATAAAAATGATGTTTCCTTCTATTTGCTAAATCTACCCCTCAGAATATTTCATGAAAACAAATTATTATTTTTAGTAGAAATAAAAGCTAAATGCATAAAGTTATTCTATGAAGTGTTTCCCAGGTGGCTCAGTGGTAAAGAATCTGTATGCCAATGCAGGAGATGTGAGAGATATGGGTTTGATCCCTGGGTTGGGAAGATCCCTTGGAGAAGGAAATGGCAACCCACTCCAATATACTTGCTGGGAGAATCCCAGGGACAAAAGAGCCTGGCCAGCTATAGTCCATGGTGTCTCAAAAAGACACAACTGAGTGACTAAGGACACCTTCTCTGCAGTATAAAGTCACAAATACTTGCAATATGTCAAGCCCATTACCTATTTTTTTTTTCATTTATTTTTATTAGTTGGAGGCTAATTACTTCACAACATTGCAGTGGGTTTTGTCATACATTGACATGAATAATATCTCATTTAATTTTTACAACAAACTCTGAGAGATGGTATTATCATCATACTGATGAGAATGAGGCTAAGTATCAATAAAACAACAAGTCAGAGGAGCTGCTGGGATTTAAATCCATTCTGATTCTAAACTCTATGCCTTTCATCCCTGGACTCCATATACTCTAGAAAAGTGAAAACACATACTTGTTAAAATAACTGGACATGGACTGTTTTGCCCCATCCACTTTAATATTTTAAATTTCCATTTTATGATTCATTTTTTAGACTATGATATATTTAAATATGATTTATTCTTATTTATATAAACTAAATAGATCTTTTAAAAAATAATAATGTCACTAGATAATTGTTTGAGATTTTAGCAAAAAAAGGAGGTTAGAAAATATATGTCTTCTGGAATTCACAATGTTACAAAATCACTACTTAAGTGATGGTGTGAAAAAGGAAGGGCTTCCTAGAGGATTTACTAGGCTTCCCTTCAATGCCTGATCCAGCACTTTTCTTAAAAAAAAAAAACAAAAAAAACCAGTTTTATCTAAAATAAACCAGCATGGGAACATGTAGAAGTTTACAGAAATGTGAACTTAATAAGCTCAAATAATTCTGGTTAGAGCAAATGAATGATATTAAGGGAAAGAAGTACAATGAATAAAACATTGAGGAAGAAATCAGAAGATCTTACATTGTACATAAAGTATAAGTAATTCAAATTCAGAAGAATCACTAAAAATATGAGATTCTTACATCTCTGTTCGTGAAACCCTTTTCTTGGGATACGAGGAGAGAAGAGCTAGGGTGCTGTTTGTACTTTATAAGCTCTGAGGTAGGAAAGCAAAAGTAATGATCGTGTACTGATCACTGCTGGCTGATAATACATTTACTGTAGTTTTATTTGTTACTAAATTTTATTTCTCTGACCAGATTGCATGAGTAACACACCCCCCTATTTCTAATTAGTTAGACTTAGTTACACATATGCCAAAGAAAAGAAAGCCCACTTCTGCTGAGTCAGCCTCCGGGACACCCGTAAGAAGACTGTACAGGAATGATGGGGTGATGAAATGTCTGCTGAATAAACAGAGAGCGTCCTCCTGTTTGGAAGATAAATAGATCTGACTCTCAACTTCCTATTTCCAAATACAGGATTTAAAAGGAGGCTGGGTAACAAACCAGTCCACACCAAGTTGCTGGTATTGTTTTCTATAGATACACCTCCATCTCTGCAAAGCCAAAAGAGCTAAGCCATAAAATGTTCTTCACTGGAACTAATGACAGAACTTTCTTTGTCAAGTGAAAAGATCTGGGGTTTTAAATTTTTTTGAGAGTCTGCAGTTGAGAAAGCGCAATCTATTTGGACCATATCAGCAAGGGAGGATTGTAACACGTATGTTTCTTAATTCCTCAGGTTCCTTATAGTCAAATGGAACCTGCTTCATGGTATAATGGGATGATTTCCAGTTTCAATGCATTAACTTACTAACTCTGTGATCTGGACAGTTAAAGCAATATCTCTAATGTCAGTTTCCTCATCTGTAAAATGGGGAAAATCTTTGTTTCACAGATACATAAAACCCTTAGTACAGTTCCTGGAACAAATAAACAGCTCCCAGTAAATAGTTCTGATTTAGGAGTTTATAAATATTTAATGATATATACAAAGTTCATGAGTGATATTGATTATATATGTAGTAAAATCAATTGATGAACTTTATAAAGATATAAACACACATAAATACGTATCTATACACATGCTTACATATACATACACATAGATATATATTCACCTTATCCATGCCAGAATTACTGAAATGATTCAACTAGTATAGGGCCTAACTCTCTCAGAGATTCTTTTTTAAAAAAAACAAATGCTGAATCATTTTTATATCACCTCCTTCATACAGACTTAGGTACTTTTCAACATGAATCATCTGCAAAGCACAGAAATATTTTTAAAATTAACAAGTTAATGTTATACAAAATCCATCCGAAAAAGACACAAACTTTGACATGGTGTTGAAACCTTGAGTCTTTGGTCCTAGAGAGGGTCATAAAGAGTAAAGTAAGTCTGAGAGAGAGAAACAATATTGTATATTAATGCTAAGGCTAGTCTTAAAGACTGAACTTATGACTTAAGATGATAAAATGATGTGACCATTTTATTAATATATAGATATAATTTCCTAGAAGTCCAACAGATCAGGTATGTGCTAGGAGCCAGAAAAACACCTGAGTTAGTAGTCCTCCTTTGTTGGGAGGCAGACATTGATAAACAGCACAAATGTCGACAGACCACCGTGAACAGTGTCATGAGGATTGAAAAACTTTTGACCACACCAGAGGACCTGGCCAAATCCCAGAGGAAATAGGGAGGGTTCGCTTGACCTGGGGTCTGAGAAGGGGAGGCAGAGAGCTTGAAAGTGAGGGAGGCAAGGGGAACTGCACACCCAATAAACACCTGACATGATCTATCAACAGAGGGGGTAGAGCTTAAACCCTTCATTCTTCCCAGACACTTGGAAGGGGCTCTGGATGTAGGGACAGGCTGATTTCTATGGCTCAGTGGTGGGAGACTCTCCAAAACTCTCTCTGCAAACACCAGGCCAGAGGGTCTTCTGTTTGAAACCTATAGAATCTTTCTGAGTTGAGGCTGAACATTGTCTAGGGGGGCAGCAAGCGTCCCTTCTAACAACTTGCTAACAAGTGGTCTGAAACAAGGCAGTGTGGTGGGGCTTTACTGTTAAGTCTGTAATGCTAAATATTTATTCAGTGACTTTCTTTTTCCTATGAGGCTGGACTTAATTTCTGGGTGAAGTCAAGTTCACCAACAGTGAAAGTGGTAACTGAGTAGGATGCCTGATCTTGGTCACATCATTTCAGTCAAGCTAAGACTTGGTGCTGAACTTTTATTTCTTTTTTTTAATTTAATATCTGGAGTATTTTTAATATTGAGAATTTTTATCACTGTCTTTCCCCTTTGATAGTATCTTATTGCCTGGATGCCTAAAGAATTCTTCTATCTTTCCTTACAAGTATATCAGCTTAACTAAGACATATCTCAGATTCACGTTCTGGTTATAAATTTCCTAGAACATACTGTGCCTTTTAACTTTTTTTTTAATTGGAGGATAATTGCTTTACAATATTGTGTTGATTTCTGCTTTACAATATTGTGTTGATTTCTGCTGTACACCACCACAAATCAGCCATAATTATATGTGTATGTGTGTGTGTGTGTGTGTGTGTGTGTGTGTGTATACACTCCTACTCCCGCCTATGCCCCCAACCCAATATGACAGAGCAGCTTTCCACCAGCTATCTATTTTACACTTGATAGTACATATATATGGGCTTCCTTAGTGGCTCAGATGGTAAAGAATCTGCCTGGAATGTGGGAGACCTGGGTTTGATTCCTGGGTTGGGAAGATCTCCTGGAGAAAGGCATGGCAACTCACTCCAGAATTCTTGCCTGGAGAATCCCCGTGGACAGAGGAGCCTAGCTGGCTAGAGTCCAAGGGGCCACAAAGAGTTGGCTGGACGTGACTGAGCGACTAAGCACAGCACAGCACAGTGTATATATTTGAGTGCTACTTTCTAAGTTTATCCTTCCCTCTCCTTTCCCCACTATGTCCACAAGTCCATTCTCTGCATTTCCATTTCCATTTCTTCCCTGCAAATAAGTTCATCACTGCTAATTTTCTAGTTTCCATAAGTATGCATTAATATGCAATATTTGTTTTTCTCTTTCTGACTGACTTCACCCTGCATAACAGGCTCTAGATTCATCCACCTCACTACAACTGACTCAAATTCATTCTTCTTTAGGGCTGAGTAATATTCCACTGTATATATGCACTATATTGTCTTTATCCATTCATCTGTAGATGGACACTAAGGTTGCTTCCATGTCCTAGTTGTTGTAAACAGTGCTGCAATGAACACTGTCTCCTGGAGATCCTAATAGGCAACTAGAATTAGGAAATGCAAGACATAAATTCTTAATCTGAAGTCCTTAGAACTCTTGATAGAAAATAGTAAATTCATGAACTTCTATGGAAAAAAATTTAGATCTTTATTTTCCCTAGACATGCATTCAAATGTATCATTTCCTCTATCATGAAGCAATAAACCAGTGTAACACTATCAATACCTGTGACTTTGCACCAAAGGAAACCATATAAAATCATGTCAAGTTGTAGAGTTGCTACAGAGAGCACAAAGTGTCACTTGAAGTCACCTTACATCAAGATTGCAGTAAGTATTAGATTCGCCATTAGATTGTATTTTTAGTTTCTTACTAAAGAGTAATATATATTACTAATATTTTTAAAAATAATTCAAGAATTTCATTTTAATTTAATGGTAATATTCTATTACCTTGCGAATTTTGTTTTATGCACTCAAAAACTATTCTGAAACAGGCTTTCAGGTTTCACCAGGGTGCCTACAGAGGTCATGGCACCCACACAAAGTTAAGAACTCTGTATTTAAAGGCTCCTAATCAGGAATGCATCTTCAGAATGCTGATGAAGAGCAACTTCTTTAGAGTCATTGTGAACATGTGTGCACGGCTGCTCTTTCAGTAATAAACTGAGAAAGGGCTTCAGTAGAAATGACATATCTTATAATAGAAGTATATTGCATACCACTGTTCTTCCTTTATTAATTTCTCTAACAAAGCCATCATTCCCTTTTCTACCTTCACCAGCTGATTCACTGATAAATCCTTACCTTTTGCCTAACTCTCTCTCTAACTGCCACAAATGATAGAAAATATCAGTCTTTGCTTCCTAATTCAGTGCCTTCAGACAAAATGCACCAGGTATTTGTTGGTAAAATTTTTTGCAGCCCTAAAATATATGATTTCTAAGGTTGTTGTAGTGAGAATGAAAGGATTCACTTAAAATTGATTTCTGTAAGCCTTAATTATACATTTCATAATAAGCATTTCAAGAATCTCAGCTTAGGGGAAAAAAAAAAACCTCTTAGTAATAGATTGATTGATACAATTATCAGTGTGCCAAATTTAACTCACAGATAAATAAAAGGAAACCTTGAAAGCCAAGAAGAAATCTAGTATAAGTGTGTGTGTATGCGCTGGGTGGGGGGGGGGGGGCAGTGTATGTGGGTGTGGGTGTTCATTTGCTCAGTCGTGTCTGACTCTTTGTGATCTCATGGACTATAGCCCATCAGGCTCCCCTGTCCATAGAATTTTCCAGGAGAGAATACTGGAGTGGGTTGCCATTTCCTACTACAGGGGATCTTTCTGACCCAGGGATCAAACCCATGTCTCTTGTGTTTCCTGCATTGACAGGTGGATTCTTTACCACTATGCCATCAAGGAAGCCCATATAAGTGTAGGCTTTGGTGTAATTCTGTGACAGTTAAGAAACAAGCCCCCTTACAAGATATTTCATCTTTATATTCAGGATGTTCTTCCAGCTGTCTCTAGTCCATGGTCAACTGGTGCCTACTGTCTCTGGAAATAGAGATACTGGTTATGGGTGTTAGCTGACCTGTAAGCCACCCAACACAATTTCTTTTTCAAAAAAGTTAGCCCTTGATTAGAAGCTGCCACAATGGGTTGAATTATCCAATCCCTGTCATTAAAGGTGGCAGCCACACACTTGAGAATGATGTGGGAAAACTCCAGTGAGAGTGATAATTAAACTTGGAAAATGAAGGATCACCTTCTTTCATTCAGCTCATTGGGTTTGGCATCAGAGTAATTCTAAAACAGTGGGGGATATTCTACTCTCAGCATGGCAATATCTAGGTGCACACACATTATTTCTATGGGTTCAAATGGGAATGCCATTTTAATTGTATTTAAAATGTTAACTTTGATATGGGGAGTAAAAATGTTAGAAATTAGTTCTAAGAATACAGAAAAATAATAATGAGTGAAATCTAAATGGTGAAAGAATTAGAAACAAGAAAAGCATGTATTGTTTTCTCAGAAGAAGAAGCATTATAGGAGAAGAAAATTGTTTCCAGGGAAATTGAAACGAACATTTAAATGTGTTCAAGTCTTTCTATTTTACTGTAGAATCACAAAGCAAGGGTTTTGTCTTAACTTTTCTTGTCTACTTACTGTCATTTCTTAGAGGTCATTATTATAACATCTTATTCTTGCTCAAGAGAGGGTAGAAAGTATCAGGGGAGCTTTAAGACAAGTTATTAATAGGAGTTATTTTCCAGAAAAAGGGTTTTTTTTTTTTTTTTTTTTCAAATACATTGGCTCATCTAAATACTATTGAAGGAATATTTCCTACTATTCTTATTTTGCATTAAATAAGTAATACTGAGCTTTTAAGAGGACCTGGAATGATATTGAAATATAAGCAGGCATACTACTGAACACTATTACTAGAAAGGGCATGGATGCTAAAATCAAATTTTAAGTTCAAATTTTGGCATCACCATATAACAGCTGTGAGCCTTAAGTATGCTACCTACTGCCACGTGCCTCATCTGTTTCCTCATCTGTGAAATGGGGGAAATACTACTACCTATCTTATAAAGCTATTAAGAAAATTAAATGAGTATTAAAATATATAAAGCATTTATAACCATATCTAGTACAGAGTGAATATTATATAAGTGCTCATTCTTACATAGGGTCACAGGGTTACAAAGAGTCAAACACGACTGAACCAACTAAGCATGCACACACACTTACTTATTACCATTATTATTTTATTTCATAAAACTGTAGACTATGTTTAAAAATATATTAATAATTATTTTTATGGTTGACCACTTTTGTCCTTGGCATTATGAGAAAAGTTTCCCAAAACATGTGGATTCTTTAAAATACAAATAGTCCAACAAAATTGTTACTAGAGTTGATGTATAATGCTCAAACTGATAATTGCAACATCAAGCTCCAAAAGTGAAAAATTCTTAATAAGCAGAAGCTATTGATTTCAGATGGCCTTTATATAGTTTCTTTCACATCTGAAGGGTTGAACTGAGGAAGATAAATTGTATCCTATGTGATTATATTTTAAGACAAGAGAGAATTTGGAAACAATTAGAGCTTTCTAAAACAGAAAAATAAACCTGATGAGCTAGGCAATTGTGTGATAGCTGAAGTCCCTTTGTAAAATTTTCTGATTTATCAGTTTGTGGGCAAACATCCACATATTTCATTGGATTTTACATTACTTATTATTATTATTAGAATATTTGAAGTGTTCTCATTTATCTCTAAAAGATCATCACAGAAAAATCTTTTCTACAATGTAAACATTGCCCCAAACCTCAACATCAATTCACCACCAGCTCATTGAGAGAGAAGAGAAAGAGAAAGAAATGTGTGTGTGTGGGTGCATGTGTGTTCACAGTGAAAGGGGCTAGGGGACAAGGAGGAGAATGAATGAATTACATTAAGGACAATCCTAACCAATATTGAAGAGAAAAATACTGTGGACTAAAAAAAAAAACACAGGCAATCTATAAAAATCCACAAAGAAACGAAATACTATCTGTAAGCCTGATTTTACTGTAATATTTGTACATAATACTTTAGAAGGAAAAAAGGTTTTATAAAAGCTAGTTTGCTCATTCAGAATAAAGGTGTTAAAACATTTGGTAAGTTATTTCCCACTGAAAAATATAAACTACATAAGAAATTCTGCATCTGCTTCAGCTTTATATTTAAAATGATTTACAGTCTGCAATTTCTTCCTAAGGTCATCACCTTCATAAATACTAGCCACATACAGTGAAAACCAACTCAATAAAATGAGTATTTCATTTCTCTTCCTCCTGCTTATATAGATACTTCTTCCATCTACATGGCACCCATTTATAACAAAGACTTACATTGTGTGGATTTTTATGAGTTCTTTAGCATTTCTTTCTTTTTTATCTTTCTATGCATCAGCAAAGCAACTGGCAGATTCTTTAATAAAATATATTATACACATTAATATTTATAAGCCTATGAATTGGATGTTTAAATAAACATTCGCCAACTTATGCCAATTCTTTTGTTTTAGGCGTTAAATCACACTTACATTGTCTGGAAAGTCGGCTTTTAGTTCAGTGACACTTTGACACCAATATGCAGCCGTTTTTTCACTGATGAGCTCAATATTCAGGAAAGAGCTCTGTCCAGGGCCATACATGGGGCCAGAGGTGGTCCCCCGGATGATTCTGGGTGAAACATTTGTCACTATATCCTGTTGAAAGAGTAAAGATATTGAGTTTCCTTTCTACAAAGAAAAACTGTTATCTTCATTCTATGCTCATTTCCATATGACAGCATTCTACCAAGTTCTGTCTCACATTTTTAATATATTTTAAATTACAGCTGAACATAAACTACTTAATGAAAAAGTAAAAATATAATATTTGTTAGCTTTATTTAAATTACTTCCTATAATTGTAAGGTTAGGCCAGTGGAAAAAAGACATAAATTCATTTCCACTGGTTTGTGGCTTATACATTTTAATTTATTTGCAATTAAATAATAAATAAAAACACATCAAGTAAAATGTCAAAATATTATTTCAGTCTATTTAATCTAAGTATCATCAGTGAGATTTTAACTCAAATAAGAGTTAATGTTTGCAAAGAAAAATTTTTTTTCTAAGAAGTAATTTCAATATAAATCAGCTAGAGTATATATTAGCACCACTGACTCATCAAACTTTAAAACACATTCTAACAAACTAGGTTGACTTACCTATATTATTCTAACTATAAATTTACATTCTCAATAAGTACTAATTTTTCCCGAAACTGGAATGAGGCTATCAATAACTTCCTGATAACTATAAACAGTAAACAGTCAAATTAACTTGCTTGTTAAGTGTAATTAACAATCCATAACTGCTTCTAAAGCTGTATTAACAAAGAAGAGGAACATCCTTACATTACTAAAAACTAAAATGAAACAAAGAAGAAAAATGTTTCTTTAGCCAACTTCCAATTAAAATTAATTTTGAGTAAAGGTCATTTAGTTAAGGATTTATCAGAATTAGTCATTTAAGTACCCCTCCTCACCATCTTGTCACTTTTAGTGAGATAACATGAACCCCCATTAGTATATAGCAATTAAGGTCAATTTACATATTTTAATTAAGAACCACCCCATATAAAACAATTAGCGTAATAGGCATACTAACTGGATTTCATAACATTTGGACGTTTTTCCAACTAGATAGACAGGAAACCTTAATTAGCATTAATTAGTGCTGATCTGCATATGTTTGATAAGGCATACCCTTGCCACAAAAGATTATTTATTCCTGAATCTGCCAAATGCTACAGTTGCAGAGGATAAAAGGACTTTTCTACACATTGCATGTTAATTTCTGGCAATTTACATTCACTTTTACATTCGAATTAGTATATTATAAAATAAACGGTATAAATGTTACAATAAGCCGCCTTAAATATGTACGTTTTTACTTATAGGAATCCTGCCAGTTAATGTTTTACTAATTAAGCTATTTCACTTCTATTGTAATTGTAGGAACGTCACCAGCCTTACTTTGATTTGCTATTGTGAAACCATGTTACACAATCTTAACGGGTAAAATGACATGTAGAGTCACTCCAGGAAGCTCATGCCTAGTGAGCCCAATTTCTTTCTTGGCAAATGCTTAAATGTGTGGAATGTATCTCTGCAGGTAGCTTCTGTGCAGCTCATCCAGGTAGGGACTCTCAGGCTGTCATGG